>NC_138769.1:348707726-349160226 GCF_965119305.1 Pelophylax lessonae | reverse complement strand
TTGGCCACAAGTTGGGGTGCAGTGATTTGCAACTCCATTGCGGCAGCACCTGAGCTATTCCAGGAGGTGATTCTTTATTTTTTGTGGACTGCTCCATTTTTTATAATAAAGAGGATCTATAATTAATACTTCTCAAGCTCACTGTCTATTTATCCTGGCTACTTGGCACATTGGGATCTACCCAGCTATTTCTATTAGCCCTTATAGACTAGCTATATCACAGACTAACCCTAATAGACTTTGGGGACTATTGCCTATATAAGGCTATCGATTCCATTATTGTCCCCCCGAGTAACCCCTTGAATATGTTGCCTTGTGAACTTTGAAATGTATTTATCTTTATCTATTTTGTTTTTCAGTTCATGATACTAAATATGATGTTTTATTACCATTACATAGTGTGACAGTATGTACAGAAGACCTACTGTTTTAACACTAGACTGGATTGCTTTTTAGTTTGTAGGTTCACACCACTGCATCTTCATGGTCATGCAATAGTAAAGTCGTAACAAAATCAAAATCTGGTCTCTTCAAGATAATGTCATAATGTGCTAGTATGCATCACATGCCAGCATATTATGAAAGACTCACCCTAAAACTAAGCCCTCCAGCGGCACGCTGTCAATGCTGACAGGGCTTCCATCTTTACCCTGTCTTCCTTCCAGATATGCGGGCTCCAGTCATTTAAATGGCTGAGCCATGATTATGACACTCCTGTGCATACACTCTCAAGAGCCACGGCTGCAGCACAGTGCTCTCAATGTAGGATATGCCATCCATTCAGAGTACAGAATGCATGCACAGGTGATGTCGCCGGCTGCAAATAAAGTAAATATCTCCTAAATGGTAAGGCTATATTAGGCTTACTATGGGCTTACCTGTAGGTATAACTCAAAAAGTGGACTTTACTACCACTTTAACCACTTGACCATCGGAAGATTTACCCCCCTTCATGACCAGAACATTTAAGCGAAACGTCACTGCGTTCCTTTACCTGACAATTGCATGCATCGCTGTGCCCAAATGAAATTTATTTCCCACATATAGAACTTTTTTTTTGGTGGCATTTGATCACCACCAGGTTTTTTATTTTTTATAAACAAAAATAGACTTACAATTTTGAAAAAAAAAAAAAAATAAATAATATTTTTTACTTTCTGCTATAAAACCTATACCATAAAAAATTCAAAAAACCTAATTACTTAATAAATTTAGGCCAATATGTTTTCTGCTACATATTTTTGGTAAAAAAAAAAAAATCCCAATAATGATATATATCTATATATATATATATATATATGTGTGTGTGTATATATATATATATGTGTGTGTGTATTTGTGTTTATTTTAGCACTTGCTTGGGAACAGTACCAGTACAAATGACTGTAAAAAATACTGAGGCTGGATTCACACCTCTGCTTTGATGTAATGCACACATTAATGTTTGTTGAGTGACATGCTACACCCTACCACAAAGACGATAAGGGGGGATAAAATAAATATGCCATAGTCTTTGCTGTACAGAATATACCATATTGTACATGCATGCCTGTCCATGGTCACACTTATATCCAACAGTAGTATGTCATCTGGCGATTCATCTTGGAAAGTGCAATTTAGCAGCTACTGTCATATATATTTTTTTACCAAGGGCTCTTAAATGCCTATAGAGGTACTCATTAAACATCTGCCATTACATCACTCACTGCATTAATAATACTATATATGCATACATGAAATATGAATTGCCTGACATTGTTATACATCACAAACAAAGTTGGTAGATATATTACCAAGATTCTATCTCAATGTACAAATGACCTCATCTCCTTGCACTTACAGTAACTAATTAGAACATGTTCAGTTTAATAGAGATTGAGCTGAGAAGTAGAGGATTATCCATTATTAAGTAAAGCAGAACAGAACGGTTACCCAGGGCTTTTGCAAGACATTTTCAGTCAATAGTTAATTACTATTACTGTTCTCAGTAGACTAAATTTTATTAATGTCCCCCATGCTTTGGAAAAAATATAACTGTTTCTCATTTTACCTACAGTAATAAGACAGTAATAGCTTATTGAGCAGCTTTATGTTCAGCATTTATAAGAGTTGCCTATAATTGTTTGACTTTGCTTTGATTTTACCACAACCTTTGCTGTTTTATATATTATCAATATGGACAATTCATGTTAAGCCGTGGGGGATTTCATCCTGGCACCCTCAAGGGCCACATGATTGTTAATCAACTTTAGAAAATAATCTTTACCTTTATGAAAGCTAGAGGAAACCTATAATAAGATAAATAAATAGGCTGCATTTGCTGATGTTCTTCTGAAAATGCTTTTTGTTGGACATATCTGGTTACAAACAATACTTCTATCATTGGCCAATAACAAGTATGCAAAATAAAACATAAAGGCTATTTAAACCAAAATGTAAGAATTCAATATACTGCAGTTTACCAATCTGTGAATGTGATGACTGCAAATTTTCTTTTCAAGAGCAAGGATCATGTGATGGAGTCTAGGATTAAGTGTACTAGAATTAGGACTGTTGAATGTTATTGGATCAAAGGGTCCCAGGGTTCCAGACACTAGCAAAAAAGACAATTGTGTCATTTAAAAAGGCTAATAATCTATTTAAAATTATATATCTGTTTTTAATGAAGATGTACAGTCCAAATGAGTTCAGAAATATTAGAAGTTGTGTTTGTACAATGCTTGCCTACAATGCAATGGCCAGTCTGGCCACTAGTAGAATACAGGTAACAAGAATTAAAAATGCACGTTGGGATTGTATCTATTCCCAAATTTTCTAGAGCTAGACCAGAGAAAGGAACCATAAAAGGAACCAAAAAATGAACCATATTACTTCAGAGATAATTTGAAAATAGCCAGTTCACCTGCCTGTCACAATCCTCCAGCTTCTGCAGTCAAAAGTCATTAATTTAGTGGTGATATTATTACTGTCACTAAATGACAGCTTCTGGCCACCAAATGGCTTGTTTTTGTAATTGTAAACAAGCTAGTGAATATCCTGGGTTACATCACTGAGCAAATGGTCATGAACATATTTGGTCAATGACAGTGACAATCATTCCAGTTTATTGACATTCAGCAGTAATCCTAGAAGCTGTCACTTGCAACATGAGGGGATTGTTATATCGTGCGTTGTTGTGTTTGTGACAACAGGTCATCAGGGTATTGCTTATAGCGATTAAATATTGACAATAAATTTACATTGTAAAACATTGTTTTATTGATATGTTTATTTTAACCACTTCCATACAGAGCAGTTACACCCCCTTCCTGCCCAGACTAATTTTCAGCTTTCGGCGCTCTCACATTTTGAATGATAATTACTCAGTCCTGCAATGCTGTACCCAATCAAATTTTGTATCATTTTTTTCACACAAATAGAGCTTTCTTTTGGTATTATTTAATCACCACTGGGTTTTTTTTATTTTTTTGCGATATACGTGAAAAATGAGCGAAATTTTTGAAAAAAAACACATTTTGTTTTATTTTCTATTATAAAATTTTGCAAATAAGTAATTTTTTTTCATAAATTTGGGCCAACATTTATACTTCTATATATCTTTGGTAAAAATAACCCAAATTAGTGGTTATTATTTAATCTGTGTGAAAGTTATAGAGTCTACAAGCTACGGTGCCAATCATTGAAAATTGATCACACCTGATGTACCGACGGCCTATCTCAATTCTTGAGGCCCTGAAATGTCAGGACAGTACAAATACCCCCAAAATAACCCCTTTTTGGAAATTAGACATTCCAGGGTATTTAGTAAGAGGCATGGTGAGTTTTTTGAAGTTGTAATTTTTTTCCCACAATTCTTGGGAAAATGAAGAAATCATTTTTTTTTTTACACAAAATTGTCATAATTACAAGTTATTTCTCACACACTGTATATGCATACTTGCAATTACACCCCAAAATACATTTTGCTACTCCTCCTGAGTATGGCGATACCACATGTGTGAGACTTTTACACAGCCTGGGCACATACAGAGGCCCAACATGCAGGGAGCACCGTCAGGTGTTCTAGGAGCATAAATTACACATATCATTTCCTAACAACCTATTACACTTTTGAAGGCCCTGGAACACCAAGAAAATGCAATTACCCACAAAATGGCCCCATTTTAGAAAGGAAACACCCCAATATATATTCTTTGAGGCATAATGAGTCTTTTGAACATGTCATTTTTTTCCACAAGTTTTTGGAATATGCGGAAAGAAAATGAAAACGCATTTTTTTACACAAAGTTGTCAATTTATAGGATATTTCTAACACATGGCATGTACATAGCAAAAATGACACCCCAAAATACATTATACTACTCCTCCTGAGTATAGCGATACCACATGTGTGGGACTTTGTCACAGTATAGCCACATACAGAGGCCCAACATGCAAGGAACACCGTCAGGTGTTCTAGGAGCATAAATTACACATATAATTTCATTACAACCAATAACACTTTTGAAGGCCCTGGAACCACAGGACAATGGAAACCCCCACATAATGATGCCATTTTGGAAAGCAAAAACCCCAACACATAATCTAGGAGGCATGGGCTGCAGATAAGCACTCAGGTACTCTGATGGGCTGCATATAGGTACTCAGGTACACTGATCGGCTTCAGAAAGGTACTCAGGTACTCTGACGAGCTTCAGAAAGGTACTCAGGTACTCTGATGAGCTTCAGAGAGGTACTTGGGTATTCTGATGGGCTAGAGACAGGTGCTCGGGTAATCTGATGGGGTGCAGATAGGAACTCGGGCACTCTGGGCTGGAGACAGATACTCGGGTACTCTGATGACAGGTACTCGTGTACTCTGATGACAGGTACTCAGGTACTCCGGTGACAGGAACTCAAAGTACCTGAATACCTGCCATCAGAGTACCCGAATACCTGTCATCAGAGTACCTGTGTACCTGTCATCAGAGTACCCGAATACCTGTCTCTAGCCCATTAGAGTACCTGAGTACCAGTCACCAGCCCATTAGAGTACCCAAGTACCTGTCATCAGAGTACCCGAGTACCTGTCACCACTCATTAGAGTACCCGGGTACCTGTCATCAGAGTACCCGAGTACCTGTCACAAGCCCATCAGAGTACCCGAGTACCTGTCATCAGAGTTCCTGATGGGCTTGTGACAGGTACTTGGGTACTCCGATGACAGGTACTTGGGTACTCCGATGACAGGTACTCGGGTACTCCGATGACAGGTACTCGGGTACTCCGATGACAGGTACATGTCATCTGAGTACCCAAGTACCTGTCATCAGAGTGCCTGAGTACCTGTCATCAGAGTACCCGAGTACCTGTCACCAGCCCATCAGAGTACTCGAGTACCTGTCATCAGAGTAACTGATGGGCTGGTGACAGGTACTCGGTTACTCTGATGGGCTGGTGACAGGTACTTTGATGGGCTAGTGACAGGTACTTTGATGGGCTAGTGACAGGTCCTCTTTATTGGAGTGGCAATCAGTGTGTTTTGGGGTGCACTGTAATCGGTAACTAGCTGTTACCATAATCTCCTCCTCAAGCAGGATCAGTGTGTGAGGAGGAGAACACGGTAACAGCTAGTTACCGTGTTCTCTGTTGACATTCTGTGTCCGGCTGTGATTGACAGCCGGTCACGTGGTAAAAAGCCAATTTCATTGGCTCTTTACCTAGATTGTCCCTCGGACAGAGCCTCGTCCCCGATCGCCACGCTGCAGCCCCCGAGGGGGCGCATTGAGTAGAGAACGAGCGGCTCGCTCTGTAGCTGCTCTTGTGATCGGCTGTGATTGACACAGCTGATCACGTGGTAAACAGCCAATTTCATTGGCTGTTTGCCTTGATCGGGGATGGTCTCAGTCCGAGGGATGAGCCTCATCCCCGACCCCCACGATGCGCGCCCCGGGGGCGCACAGTAGCGGCGAGAGCGGGCCGCCATCATATGACGTCGGCCCGGATTGAGGAGCACTTCCTGCCGCCATCATTTTTCAAAAATGCTATCTGTGTGTTTATTTCCCATTCTACTACATTATTTATTCTTGAAGGGGGGAGGGTCAGATATTAATATTTTTAATAAATTAAATTCTTAAAGGGAGGTTTCCAGATCTCCAAGTCCTTCTCCCCCCCCCCCCACAGATCCACTAGGCCAGTGATGTGGGGATGAGATCCTTGGTTCTTGTCCTTATCAACATGAGGACAGATTGCCTTAGCCCCATGAAATCAAAGGCTACAGGGGAACTATTTCATCAAATTTTGTTAGCAGAGTTTACTACCGCTTTATTGGGAGTTTATTTAGCAAATCAAATTTTACCCATCACATACTTGACATGATAGAAGTGGGAGAGATAAGGCAGGGCCTGTATTAAACTCTACGCCAAATAAATGCAAGGAAACAAATACTTAAACATGGAAAAAGCAGCAAGCTGAACTGTAAGTCCAGGACTGAGCATGACAGGGGAAATACTCACCCAGGATTTTAAGGACACTAGTTTTGAGAAAATGTTTCAAAATCTGTATCACTATTGGTGCTATCTGTTTTCCAATCATCACCAGTTAGTAATCATGCTAATGCCCAGGAATACTGCAAAAATGGGTCCATGTTCACGGGAAGATATAGTTTGTAGTTTCTATAAGTCTGTGTTCTCTCTCTCTCTCTCTCTCTCTCTCTCTTTTATCTTATCTGTTTTGAGCTGTTTTTAGATGCTGATTTTCCAAGATTTTTGCTTTAATTTTGTTTGTAATCTATCTCTACACTCCCTGTAATAAACAGAGATTCCAATTAGATCTTGTTCACAAAATTACCCCATTAACAGTTCAGAGACTTTGTAAATTATTTTACATGGTGGTTCTGAAATTTTAAGCAAACATTCACTCACTGAATTCACTCATTGTGGGTCAATTAATGGCTTGGATAAATGGATCGACTCTCCAGCAGTTGAATGACAGAGTAACATCATGTCCCTTCTTTATACCTTGGTCTTGAACCCCTTGTCTGGTACAGAAGATCATATGAGCTGGTACCTGCATGATACTGGCCAACACATTTGCAGCCATTCAGCCTTAGTGATTCCAGACCATATACCTGAAACATAGTTCTGTAATTATTCAAGAGGATGCCTTGCTATAGGTCTAGTAGATGGTGTGATATTCCTAAAAACTCATGATGCGTGAATCAGCTTCATCCCTGACAAATCATTTTCCTTGACCCCAGAGATCCAAGCTCAAAATTCATCAATAAATAAGCCATAAGTAAATATTCATTGCTTTATCCACTTTTTGTCTTTGGATGTAGCATCTGCTGTGGTCCAACATAAGAAAAGACTGCATGTTCTGCACTCATTTTGTCATTTGTCTATCTCTAGTCATGTATATAAAACTAGAAAATGCATTCTTAAAGCCATTGACAATCAAACAAAAACTATATAAGCGTGTTGATTTATATTGCTAGAGGAGAAAGGACTGGTTGCCAAAAAAAAAAAAAAAAAAAATACAGGTTAGAATAGGTTCAACAACATGTTCCATAAAAAAAATTATGGTTTGGACATTGATTCTTCAATCTTAGGGGGAACAACTAAATTTTTCATATGGGGCCCCATAGGTATTATTAATCTGGTATGGGTGTATTGTATCTGTCAGAGGCATAGTTAAACCATAAACCTATTTTATGCTCATCTTCTCAAACACCAATAAATAATATTATTTATCTATTTTAGATACAGACATTGCTTAGTGAAGTGACACATATTTATAAGAAAATAAAACCAAGGCCTAAGGTTTACCTAATAAAATGCAGCTTGTTTTTGATTTTTTTTTTTTTTTAAACTGCGGTAAGAGTAACTGCCAGTTTTTGTATAATACATTTTTAGATGTTATTATGCATTACTTTTTCACTAAATCCAAAAATCTAGAAGGTGTTCTTTTACAATGTTTCCATTACAAATGCATGTGCTGTATTTTTATCTGCCAAAAAGTGTGACTATGAAACTAATACATACAATTGTATACCTAAGAGGAAGGCTTTTCAAAGAGCAACTGTTATTTTTTGTCATATCTACAGTTTGGGACAAGAACTGACTTTATGAAAACCCTTATTTATTAGAGGTCTTCACAGAGTTTAACTGCTTGAAAAATAGACTCAGATCAGCACTTGATGGCAGCACCTCTAGTGACTAAGGATTTAAAATGACACAGCTAAATATGCAGTTGCAATACGTATACCTTTATTGTTTTACTTACTTGCATATTGTCTGCATGCTCTCCCATGATTTAAACAAGGCACTGAAAGAAAATCATACTAAATGGATTAAATAGAACAATGTCAAGGCTGTGGACATTTAGGATCCATTTACATTTCCATGTTGCAGTAACGCACACGATAACACATACATTACTCAACTGTACAGCAACATGTGTTACAAAAGGGTCAGATTTCTTAAGTCAAATCTAAAGTCAAATTGGAACTCATCCTTCCCGTGATAATTTGACTGAATGTTTGGGGGAGTAAAGGGGAAGTGTTGTGTAAAAAAAAAAATTCAACCTAATTTACATTTGGAGATTAATATAAATAAGTTCAACAACCATTATGTAATGATCATCTTTATCTTTTAAAATAGCGTGAGTCATGAATTGAGCATTTTTAGATATATAAATTGCAATTCCTATTTTTTAGTGCTATTTAACATATAAAAGATATAGTAATTATGATGGAGATGGGTTGATTCAGAGGGTTTTGAGAAATGCGTTTCTTTCAGTTATAGGATATCAATTTTTGAGGAAATATAATATCGGAAAGATAATGCTCTTTTGTTAGGAGAATTAAGACCTTGGGTGTTGTGAGTCAAAATATTGTAGTGCATAGTAAAAATTGGTATGATCATGAAAGGATCGGAAGTGAGTCACTTATAAGTACATTTTAGCAGGGGTGTCAGAAAATAAAACATATTACCTCACAAGATAAGAGGAAAGGACAAAAACTGAGGAAATAGAAAAAAAAGGGAAAAAATAAAAAATTATGGGACAATAATGAGGAAAAAGAATGGCCAAACAATAAATACATAGAACACTATGAAAATATTTTTTTTTTTAATCAAACATAAATGCATACAGGTTCTGATATCTGAAACATATTATATGGAGTTACAGTATTTTCAAGGTCATTGCAAGTAGATCCACTATAGGAGGCATGCTAAGCCCATCGGCACTGGTATATCTAAGATATACTGTAGCTCTTCTAACTATGTAAAACATTCAACAAACATTTGTATTTTGTATGTATTTAAATGACTTAACAGAGAAAAAAATATGGAAGCAGAATTTGACTAATCTACAACATCATGATTGTCTCCAGACAGTGATGGTAAAATCTAGAAAATATAAAGTCCCCTGGTAGAGAATGGCAATGACAAATTATCCAATCTATTCCCGAGATGTCAGGGAAAAGATTCCTCATAAATGTACAATTGGTATTCTCCACGTCCAAAAAATGAGCGGGTAAAGAATATGTAAACCCAGCATTTCATATTCCTCATATGTGCCTGCTGTACCATAAACTTGTATGAAAAAGTATCCTGTTACCTTCATATTGCTGCCTTTGTGTGAAATCCCTGGTGTTCCTGCCAGTCCCTCTGCTTTTCTATTAAAAACTGACCACACTAAGCAGCAGAACACAACATGGCCAGTTCTCTAGCTGTGCTTGGAACTCACTGTGCTCTCCTCCAATGATTAGACTTCCCCTACAATGCCCCCCTGACTGGGAAGTCAGTGTTCTGCTGTTTCTTCCCTCAAAACTCTTATACAGCTCAGAAAAGAGGGAATGTGATCACATATAAAAAAGGAAAAATGTGTTTTTATTTTGTTATACAGTATCTATACACAAATGTTTTGCCTTGAATTTGAATTTTAAGCTGAATAGGTTGTATTACAAGGTGAGGTTTACATATACTCTAAAATAGATTGTTCAAGTTGTTGATGTAATTCTATTATACATAAAGCATTTTGATTGAAATTGTTTCATTGTTAAATTAGTGTTATTTTAGCAGAGGTTGTGTTTGCAGACAACATAGATATATTGTTGATGTAATGCTGACTAAATATCATTTTCATGACAGTTTTAGAAATAGAAGAGGGTGGGGAAGGAGTATTTTCTTTAACTCCAGTAATGGAGGTGGGTCCATAGGATGAAGAAGGCCTTCCACGAACCGACAAAGCACACTTGGCCATATCAGAGCTTAAAAATCACTGCTACAGTACACCTCCTTTTTTTGTATCTGGCAGAAGTAGAGAAGACTTAAAAAGCTGGCCATACAGTAAATGGATCAAAATTAGGTAAGTTTAGCAGCTAACGGCAGACTTTGATCCAGCTATGGCTGTTCCTGTTCGAGAGGAGTTTGATCTAGGTATCGGCGCCTACCAAACAGGACTACTTGAAAATCTGTGTTCAATCAGTGCTGCAGCCAATTGGATTTTATGTCAGAATACAGCAAGAAGGATTTCCCCATCCACCTCGAATGTCTGGATAGGGCAGTCTGTTCAGTTTTTTCGATTGGCCCACTTGCCAACTTAAGGGTGGGAAGGTAGTACCTGCTGTAGTCCCAGTAATGGGGACAGGTCCATATGACACTGAGCAGACCCAGTTCTATCAGAATAGACACTGGTGTAGTGACTCTCTCTTTTGGTGCCTGCATGTTTGAGGCCCCATCGCCCTTTCCTGGCCAGGCTGCATGCCCGGATAAGGGTCCGGTATGGACTTTGAGGGAGAATTCATGCAAAGAAAAAAATTAAATGGGTTCTCCCTTAAAACCCATACCTCACTGTGAGGCACCTTGTCCTCATATTGATGAAGACAAAAGCTTCATCCCCATATCCCTGGCCTGGTGGATGTGGGGGTCTGATGGGGGAACTTATCAGCCCCTCCCTCCTAAGTGAATGAACAAGCGCTTCATAGTACCATTTGTAACCCAATAAAACTAAAATTAAAATTAACATACAGACATCGTAAAAAAGTCCTTTATTTTAAAAAATTATATATAATACCACAGACTTTGAATCCAAAAATTCATCATCAATCATGTTTAGCAACACCCTGCGCCACAAAAATCCTCTTCGCTGCTACTCATATTGCAAATGACAATTCCCCAAGCTGGAATGTAAACATAACCAAACTTGGTAACATCATTGATTACATATTGATGTATCACTTCTGGCTGCAGCAGCTGGAGTTTCAGGCGGGCGTGCAAACTGAGCAAATATGCCCATTTAGTTTGCCCATTTAGTAATCAGTGAACAGATGGGTTCAGGGTGAACCCATGGTCAACCCAGTTTTTAAAGCTCATCCCTAAATTAAGTTCCTAATCGAAATATGGAGGGTAAAAATGTTTCCACCAGGTTTTATTTCTAATAATATCATCAACTAAAAAGATATTTTGGACAAGTTGAGGGTCATAAGGAGAATAAAGACATGGGAATGTAGACTGCAATTTTGTCATTAAACAATTTAAGTATTTTGAACATACCTTCTTCAAAATAATATAAATCAGACCACTCAATAATGAATACCACTCATAGATGGATAAAAATTGGCCGCGGCACCTTTATTGGTTTCTTAAATTATTTAAAACATTTAATCATCAATAAATAAATAAATATTAATAAATATTATTATAATAAATAAACCATGAATAATAATAAATTAAAATTCAGCAACACCAAATCACTCAGTCATAGAACTCGAGTGATGACCAGTCAAAATATATATTTTTTTTAAACTTCAAACAAGTCCCCCCTTGATCCAAGGGTGACAGACCACATAAAAGTGCCACGACAGGGATGGGGGGGTGGGGAGCTCGCCAAGCCGCTCAGAGACACTGAGGAGACCGAAGCCGCGCAGCCCTTTTTATATGCCTGGGTCTCTGACGTAGCCGCACGTGGCTCACGTGTCTCCCGCCCAGCTGACGCGTGACTTTCCCGCCTAGCTAGGATTGAAACTAACCAATCCAAGCGCTTCCCGCCGAAAAATTCAATTCAAAACGCCGCTGCTAAAAACAACTAGCGGCGATTCCGCTACACTAAAGCACTAATTTAAAACCTGACAGCGATACCCGCAGCCACACTCCCATGCCGTCTAGGCATATATTATGCCCAACTGACATGGGAATGTAGACTGCAATTTTGTCATTAAACAATTTAAGTATTTTGAACATACCTTCTTCAAAATAAAATAAATCAGACCACTCAATAATGAATACCACTCATAGATGGATAAAAATTGGCCGCGGCACCTTTATTGGTTTCTTAAATTATTTAAAACATTTAATCATCAATAAATAAATAAATATTAATAAATATTATTATAATAAATAAACCATGAATAATAATAAATTAAAATTCAGCAACACCAAATCACTCAGTCATAGAACTCGAGTGATGACCAGTCAAAATATATATTTTTTTTAAACTTCAAACAAGTCCCCCAACAGCCGGTTGCTGAAAGCTACCGGCCTGCCCAACAGCCGCGGACATCTCTACCATATTCTGCAGTCCCAGATTAAAGATATCTAGGCCCACATCTGAGAGATGTATACCATCTTGTCTATAAAGACCAGGGAGCCCTCCCTCCAACTCAACATGTCGGAAAGAGAACCCCCCGATGAGTGGCATAAATTTTTCTAACGACCTGTTCAACCTCCGCCTGATCCTTTCTAAAGGCTTACCTTCCTTGGAGGATGTCCAGAGGAAACGAGAAATAATTTCTGAAAAGATTAATTGAGTACCTGGAAGAATCTCCCTCAAATATTGCAAATCATATTTGATATTTAGCAACAAATCTAGAGTCTTTCTCCTACCAACATCATTTCCTCCAAGATGAATAATTAGCACTGCAGGAGTTGGCCACCTTTCTAATAACTGCAAGATATGTCTAATTAAGTTCTCCCATTGTAGCCCTCTAATGCCTTTCCATAACACTTGAACAGAATCCATATTGAACGATAAATTTGCCGTGTACACTCTGCGTTCTGCCCGTTTCCTAGCCCAGTATACATAGGAATGACCAATTATCCAAATGTATGATCTGAAAACTGAATCAGAGAGACAAGTTAGGACGAACATAAAGTTTAAATCTATCAGACTCCCATCTACCCAATTTCTTAATAATTTCTACATCCAAGCCCAATTTAGCAGCTTCAGTGGCAGCTCCGATACGGAATGAGTGGTGTGAGAATTTAAAAGCAGCTAAACCTAAAAAAGAGATGCATCTCTTGAAAACAGATGAGAACTGAAATTTAGTAAGGGCAGAACCATCCGAATGAATTAAAAAATTGCCCATCAGAGGAGGCCTGACGGCTAAGAACCTGTTGACAGATATGAAAGGGCAAATAATGGAATCGCTACAAGCGTTTAAAGTGAGCCAGTGACCCCTACCTAATTGATCCGTTTTGGACCTTCTAATAAATACCAAAACCTTACCTTTAGAAACCACCACCTCGTTATACTGTAAACCCGCACAACTTTGCTTATTAGGGGGCAGTAATTCAGATATGCGAAGTGCAGCAAAGAAACTCAGCACAAAGGCTGCATGAAATAATAATGCCTCGTAATCTGAATAACATATCACCCTTGTTGCTGTGCATAACCTGGACAAAACATCTGGTGAAATAGGTCTGCGCTCGTCCGGAATAAAAGTAGCTTTTTTAAAACCTTTCAGAACCTGCTTGACCACAAAATAACTATTGCAAGCCGGTAAATTATGCAATTTAAAGAAAAAGGAAACGCCTGCTAGCGTTTTATTAATGTGACTAAACGAAAATTCTTTATGCATCAGTGAGCATAAAAAAGCCAATATCGACTGCTCGCATGGCGAGTATGGTAAAAAACCAGCATCCATACTGAAATCCAGCCACCCCTGCCATGCGGCCATGTAATCTGCCGATGTTTTGGGAGCCAAAGAATTTTTAACTGCTGAAGACAGTAGCTTTAAATCAATCCCCAGAGATGACCCGGACACTGGAAACCAATCTCGTCGGCCTCTGGCAACAAACTCCTGAAACGTTCCATCTGGAAGCGAGACAATGCGTCAGCGATATTGTTTTGCTTCCCTGGGACAAATTTCGCCTTAACCCAGATGTTTAATCTCAGGCATAAAAGAACTAAGTGACGTAATAATTTAACAACAAACAGAGATTTGGAGGAGAGGCAGTTTACTGCAAAAATCACCCCTTTATTGTCAGTATGAATAATTATTCTTTTGTTTGAAAACTGCTCTCCCCAAAGCTCTAATGCCACTAATACCGGAAAGAGTTCCAATAAAACAATATTTTTAGTTGCTTCTTTTGTCCTCCAATCTTGAGGCCAAGACCCGCAGCACCAATGGGTTTTGAAGATGGCTGCAAAACCCAATGACCCAGCTGCATCAGTATGTAGGTTCAATTCAGAAGCTAACAAAAATTCCTCTTGAAAAAATGATTTCCCATTGTAGTCTTCCAAGAAGACGGACCAAACCAACAAATCATCTTTAAGGTCCGAGGTCAACCGGATATGAGAATATGGAGATTTGAAGCCTGACATCGCCATTGCTAATCTTCTAGAAAATATCCGGCCCATCGGCATAATTCTAGTTGCGAAGGCCAGCAAACCTAAAAATGACTGCAATTCTTTTAAAAGAATTTTTTTTCTTCGCAAAAAGAAAGCGATGGAAGATTGTAACCTCTCAATCTTGAGCATTGGAAGCCTACATTGAAAAAGATCAGAATCAATTGTAACTCCTAAAAATTCAATAACACTAGTAGGACTAACCGTTTTCTCCTCGGCCAGTGGTATACCAAAAAATGAAGCAATAGAGAAAAATAAGGACAAAAGATTGGAACAGACTTGGAGATCAGCAGGACCGATAAAAAGGAAATTGTCTAAATAATGGACTGTTCCTTCAAAACCTGCTTCCTTGCTGATCACCCAATGAAGAAAAGTTGAAAAATTTTCAAAATAAAAACAGGACAGGGAACAACCCATGGGGAGGCACATATCGAAAAAGAAAAACCCTTGAAAACAAAAACCTAATGAATTGTAAGACTTGGGGGAAATAGGCAGCAACCTGAAAGCTGATTGGATATCTGCCTTTGCCATCAATGCCCCACGCCCAAATTTCTTGACCAACTTTACCGCATCATCCAGTGTGGCATACTGCACTGATGACAAAGACAGATCGATATCGTCATTCAACGAACTACCTGCTGGAAATGACAAATGGTGGATAAGTCTAAAACTATTGGGTTCTTTCTTCGGTACCAGTCCCAATGGGGAAATTCTGAAATTTTTAAAAGGTGGAGTCAAGAAAGGCCCAGCAATCCTGCCGGCTGAAATTTCTTTACAAATTTTCTCCTTTACCACCTCAGGGTACTGAAGCACAGACTTCAAGTTATTGACTAACTTGCACCCATTACCAGTGAAAACAGGTAACTCAAAACCAAAAGAAAAACCTTTAATTAGCATTTGAGCTCTCTCCTGGTCTGGATATAGAGCTAGCCAATGCAGCATGTTTGCTATTTTCACCGGCGTGTGTGCTTTTGGGAAATTCTCTTCCTGCGTGCGTGTTGGTGGCTCTTTTAAAACATTTTGCCACCGGGTGTGACCCGGCGCAAAAGGAACATTCGTGGCGATATTTACACGAGTTGAGCCACTTACACTGCGCCTCATTGAATGCAAAGCACACCCCTTTTTTATACATTGGGTTGGGGCTGGACAAGCTAACCTGTGGTTTAGGAAAAGTGGGTCTGGTTGGAGCAATTAAATTGAGCCATAAGCCCACATCTTTCATGCCCCACTTCAAGTTAGGATAAACAGAAATTTTTTGGCGGAAAGATTCATCATAATGAAACCAACCTAATCCGCCAAAACTCCTGTAGGCCTCCAAGATATGTTCCAAATGTTGGAAAAGGCCTGAACATTTATTAGGGTATTTCTCTCCTATTACTGAAGAATAGATACAGAACGCCTGTAACCAGTTAAAAAATGACCTGGTTACAGGGCGTTTTCTATCTGAATCATCAACCTTTTTATCATCTTTAACCAAAAACTCCTTACTATTAGGAAGTAAAGAAAGTAAGTCCAGGTATTCACCTTTCCAGATCTTCTCCTTAATTGAATTGGAAAGGTGAAACCCAAGAGGGGACATCTCACAGGGTAAGACTTCCTTGTAGCATGACTCAGGGACAGAAGCACTAGTGACCAACTGAGAAGTTTGCAACTGATTCATATTTAAATTTGACACTATATTGCTGGACCTATTGTCTGACCAGACTGACAAAGGGGAAGCAGTGCTATGACTAAGCGATTCAGATATACTAGATAAAGACTGCAAAATTTTTTCAAACATATTACCTGTAGATAACTCACCTGTCTGCTGCTCTAATGCTGCTGCCTGTGAGTATTGCCTGTCCCTATCCAAAGCCTCTGCCCTTGGACTGCTCACCCTGCTCACTGGGATCGTTGGTACACCTGAGGGCAGCCTGGAAGGCCTGCACTCCTGTTCTCCGGCTGTAGAGGGGGGCGTGGCCCGAATGTCCCCGTCTGTGGGAGGAAGGAAAGCACACCTACCCGAGGGGGAGGGGCGCAGTGGCCGCCCCCTCCCCTCAATGCCCCGAATGGGCGACGGGGAGAATTCCTGCCGGCGTTTCCGGGTCCTTCCTCCGATCCGTCTTGACCCCGGCGCCTCGCCGCCCCGACTGGGCCCAACTCCGCTGGATTCTTCTTCCTCCGGGAAACGAAGGTACGCCTCCGGCCGAAACGAAGCTCCAGATGCCGCCTCCATCCTCGATCTGCCCCGCTCCACTGGAAGGCTCCGGCGAGGCTTCCGCTGCGTTCTTTGGGGTGTAGGCCGCGCGCCGGCGGCCATCCTTGGCACCCGGCCAACGATGTCTTGACTCGGCGGCTGGTCCAGTAAGAGCGCCTCTTCCTCCGGCGGCGGCAGGAACTCCGGCGACGGCTGGAACTCCGGCGGCGGCTGGACCCCGGACATCTGCTTGCCTCTCGACGTGGGACGAAGCTCCGGTGATTTCTGCGACTCCGGCGGTGCTTGGACCCTGGTCGGCGGCTTGACTCTCGGCGGTGGCTGGACCTCTGGCGATGGCGGCGGCTGGAACTCCGGCGCTGAACGAGACTCCGGCGCCGGCTCCTCTTCCTCCGCTCCGGACATCTGGAGGCATTTCTTCAGCCACTCTTCTCCGCCTTCGGCCGCCGCTTTCTCCAGGAGTCTTCTCACGAGAGTCTTCATCTCCTACCGCGGCTGGCGAGCTCTGTATTAAAGCTCAGTATTATAGCTCCGAGCTCGCCAAGCCGCTCAGAGACACTGAGGAGACCGAAGTCACGCAGCCCTTTTTATATGCCTGAGTCTCTGATGTAGCCGCACGTGGCTCATGTGTCTCCCGCCCAGCTGACGCGTGACTATCCCGCCTAGCTAGGATTGAAACTAACCAATCCAAGCGCTTCCCGCCGAAAAATTCAATTCAAAACGCCGCTGCTAAAAACAACTAGCGGCGATTCCGCTACACTAAAGCACTAATTTAAAACCTGACAGCGATACCCGCAGCCACACTCCCATGCCGTCTAGGCATATATTATGCCCAACTGACATTAGCTATGTATCTGCTTTCACTAAAACAGCTGATAGATTGAAAAGCCATGATGTAAAGAAAAGGCAAATTGAAGTATGGTGTTGAAATATATATTTTTTATGTTTAAACCTATTTTCAAGTCATCTAAGAAAACATAGATCTTACAAAATCATACGGGTATTATTCTATGAAACAATCAAGATCTCAGACAAGCTTTTCATGTTTATTATAAAAATACAGAAAATCTATACATGAAATGAATCGCAGGAGCTAAAAAGTGAGAATAGAGAACGCAAGTGGACAGATCATAAAAGCATCACCAAGCACGTTGTATTAAGAAGATCAATTTTATTTTTATTATAGTTAGCAAAGATAAATATAGCTTACACGGCCAATAGCAGGCACAACATAGTCACTCATCCTATAATATATCAACACCATCTGTTGTGTTTTTAAGCAATTAAGTGCATTGTAAATGTACACTTGTACAGTTATTGTGCAGGTGTCAGATTACAGTTTGCTGTTTCTGCTGATGACCTGCTGTCTTGCCATTATTGTAAAAAGAGAACTTACTACAACAAAATCATGAATTCTGCTATGTATTTTAACCACCTAAGGTCTGCCCTATAGCAGTTTTACTGCTACAGGGGAGCCCCTGTGCTCCAGATCCCATCTATACTGCTCTAAACAGTTAAAGGAACACTTTTTTTTTCAAATATTTTTTATTAGGTATTTTAAAAGAGATAACAGACAACGGAAAAATCCGTAATACATGTACACAGAATAACATTGTGCATTAAACAAAGCGGTAAAGTAACATGATATAAAAAGGGGGAGGGGGAGGGATGGGGGGGTATCTATCAAACCAACATAAGAGATATCGGTACTCAAAAATGTGAATAAAAACTATCTGTTGTGGAAGTAACAAGAGCTATCTCCGGACTCATAATGAACGGAAGAACAAAGGAACAACTTCTCTACAAGCAATATAGAGAGTATAAGGAGGTCGAGCAAGACCTTGTAGCAATACAGAGTATAAGATATACAATTCAAGTTGTTATGTATACTAGTCTCATGTAATCTTAAGCCTATCCATGTCTTGAGGATTCCCAATGTGTGGGCCGCCCTTTTGGGTCTTCGGCCAAAGGAACACTTTTTAATCAGTATATCATCAAGTCAATTAAACTCCTGGGATTATGATCTGGTCAGTAAAGTAGAAAAGGGGGTTGTTAATCAGTTTCAGCTGCTTTGCTGTTAATGAAATTAACAACAGGTGCACTAGATGGGCAACAATGAGATGGCCTCCAAAACAGCAATGGTTATAGAGGTGGAGGCCACTGGCATTTTTTCCCCAACTCAGCTTGACTGTTTTTCACTAGTTTTGCATTTGGCTAGGGGCAGTGTCACTACTGGTAGCATGAGGCGATACCTGGACCCTATCGTGGTTGCACAGGCAGTCCAACTCCTCGAGGATGGCACATACATACAGTATGTGCAATTGCCAGAAGGTTTGCTGTGTCTCCCAGCACTGTCTCAAGAGCATGGAGGAGATTCCAGGAGACAGGCAGTTACTCTAGGATAGCTGGACAGGGCCTTAGAAGGGACCGGTATCTGCTCCTTTGTGCAAGGAGGAACAGGATAAGCACTGCTAGAGTCCTACAAAAGGACCTCCAGCAGGCCACTGGTGTGAATGTCTCTGATTAAATAATCAGAAACAGATTTCATGAGGGTGGCCTGAGGGCCGGCTGTCCTCTAGTGTGCCCCGTGCCCACAGCCCGGCACCTTGGAACTCGATTGGTATTTGCCACTGAACACCAGAATTGGCAGGTCAGCCACTGGCCCCCTGTGCTTTTTCACAGATGAGAGCAGGTTCACCCTGAGCACATGTGACAGATGTGAAAGGGTCTGGAGTAGCCCTGGAAAATGTTATGCTGCCCTTTAACATTGTTAAGCATGACGGGTTTGGTGGTGGGCCAGTGATGGTCTGGGGAGGCATATCCATGAAGGGATGCCCAGACCTCTACAGGCTAGACAATGGCAACCTGACTGCCATTAGGTATTGGGATAAAATTGCTGGACCCATTGTCAGACCCTACGCTGGTGGAGAGGGTTCCTCCTGGTGCACAGCAATGCCTGGCTTCATGTGGCGAGAGTACGCAGCCAGTTCCTGGAGGTTGAGGGAATTGATATCATTGAATGGCCCCCACACTCACCTGACCTAAATTCAATAAAACACCTCTGGAACATAATGTTTCTGTCCATCCAAAGCCGCCAGGTTGCACCTCAGTCTGTTCAGGAGCTCAGTGATGCCCTGGTCCAGATCTGTGAGGAAATACCCCAGGACACCATCCGTCGTCTCATTAGGAGCATGCACCAACGTTGGCAGGTATGCATACAAGCATACGGGGGCCCTACAAACTACTGAGGACCATTTCGAGTTTCTGCAATAAAATTTCAGCAAAATGGACTAGCCTGCTGCATCATTTTTTACTTTAACTTTCTGGGAGACTTTGAATTCAGCCCTCTGTAGGTTAATAATTTTAATTTTCTTCCAACAATGTGGCATCCTTTCCTTTCTTACACATTACCCAGTCCATATCAGTATGGATATGCGGCATAATATTTTTCCCATTGAGATCTGATATGTTCTCAAAGTGTTCCTTTAATCTTTTTGAGCAGTGTATATACAGTACGTGATCCGACTCTTCCAGGAAGAGGGCACACATGCGCACCGCCATGATTACACAGCGGAATTCAACTGACGGGTGCATGGTACCAGATGTCCTCCATCACCCACCGATCATTAGGCAGAGAGACAGAACTGCAACCTGTCTATGTAAAGAAGGCAGATCACAGTTCTGACAGGGGAGAAGGGATAGAATTTGTGTCCCTGAATAAATTCCATCTCTTCCCCTAGTAAAAGCACCTCACACAGTATTGTAAAACACTGGCTAGACACACAGTTAACCCTTTGATTGCCCCTGATGTTAACCCCTTCCCAGCCAGTATCATTAGTACAGTGACAGTGCATATTTTTTTTTTAGCACTGATCACTGTATTAGTGTCACTGGTCCTCAAAATATTTCAGTTAATGTCAAAATGTCCAATGGAATATCACAGTCCCACTATAAGTTGCTGATCGCCACCATTACTAGTAAAAAAAAATAAATAAATATAAAATTATCCCATAGTTTGTAGACGCTATAACTTTTGTGCAAGCCAATCAATTTACACTTATTGGAATTTTTTTGTTTTTTTTTTTACCAAAACTTTGTAGCAGATTAGATATTGGCCTAAATTTATGAAGAAATTCAATTTTTTTTCAATTTTTTTATTGGATAGGTTTTATAACAGAAAGTAATATATATATATATATATATATATATAGCAATGTTTCCAGGCCTTGGGCCTGAGGTGGGTCTGCCATTAGTACCGGTAGCACTCCCAACACATTTAAGTTGTGAACCCAGGTGTGAGAACTGAGACAATGACCATTCTGGCATCTTTGGTTTGTTTTGTTTATTGTATATTGGGGATGGGAGAAGGGAATGAGTGGGATACTCCTCTGGCTCAACTAGGTTTGACTGGGACACTGTACAGAAAAATGCCCATTGGCGGTGTATTGACGCCAGCTGAATGCCGACTAGCGCTTCCTGGTTCTCAGAGATACAATCAGCATACAATCTATCGAAAAGATCGCGGTAGACGGACAGTATGTTGTTTACTGGGCGCTCGAGTTCGGCACATCGCGGATCTGGTAGACCGATTATTGGGCGGTGCTGGGGATGACCCAGCGGTCATGGTGCATGTGGGCACTAATGACCAAGTAAAAGGAAGGTGGAGGATCCTAAGGAATGATTTCAGGGACTTAGGTAATAAATTGAGGAATAGGACCTCCAAGGTGGTTTTCTCTGAACTACTGCCTGTACCTCGAGCCACACAGGAGAGGCAGAAGGTGCTTAGGGAACTTAACAAGTGGCTGAGGAATTGGTGTAGGAAGGAGGGGTTTGGGTTCCTGGAGAACTGGGCTGACTTCTCAGTCGGCTACCGGCTCTTTAGTAAGGATGGGCTGCACCTTAATGGGGACGGTAAAGCCCTTTTGGGGAGAAAGATGGCCACCAATTTGGAGGGGCTTTTAAACTAGGAGACGGGGGGAGGGCTCAGAAGTAGAGTCAGTCAGGACGGAGGAAAGGACAGAAGGCAGTAGTAGAGTCAGCAGCGACAGTAGTTCCATAACTTGGGGGGTCTGTGCGGGAAAACCTCAGACCAAACAGTAATAAACTTAATCACCATTCACGATTAACTTCCACAAAACTAAGAGGGGTATATGCTAATGCCAGGAGCCTAGCTAATACAATGGATCAGTTGGAAATGTTAGTACATGAGGATGACATAGACCTTGTGGGAATAACGGAGACTTGGTTCGACCCCTATTCGGTGTACAGGAAGGACAGGGTAGGAAAAAGAGGGGGAGGGGTATGTCTCTATGTCAAGAACAATGTAAGCGTGATAGAGAGGAGTGATATTACGGAAGGGATGAGTATGGAGTTAGAATCCGTGTGGGTAGAACTCAACAGGGAGGAAGAAAAGAGAAAAGTAATTGTGGGGGTTTGCTATAGGCCACCCAACCAAAGGGAGGAGGTAGAGCTGGAATTTTTATCACTATTGGGTAAAGTGGCAAAACTGGGATCAGTCATCATATTGGGGGACTTCAATTATCCGGACATTGACTGGGAAGAGGGGACTGCACACTCACAGAAGGCCCGTCTATTCATGGAAACCTTACAGGATAACTACATGTCACAGTTGGTGGATTCTCCTACTAGAGAAAACGCAATCCTGGATCTATTGATCACTAATGACCCAGACCTAATCTCGGAGGTAGGAGTCCAGGACAACCTGGGCTCTAGCGATCACAGGGTGATCACATTTAGTGTAAATAACAATATAACAAGGCAAGTGGGGAACATAAGAACCCTAAACTTCAGAAGGGCAAACTTTACAAAATTGTGCTCATTGATGGAAAGGGTAAACTGGGACCAAACCCTGGGATCACTGACCACGGAGGAAAAATGGGAATGCTTTAGGAACATATTAAACAAATGCATCTTGCAGTGCATTCCTATGGGAAATAAACTTAGAAGAGACAAAGCCAAACCTGGCTGGCTAAACCGTAACGTTAAAAAACTTATTAGGGAAAAAAAAATGGCCTTCAAGAAATATAAATCAGAGGGCACAATTTAGGCTTTCGAGCAATACAAGGAGGCAAATAAGAAAAGTAAACACAAAATCAAAGTGGCTAAAATCAACTTTGAGAGACAAATAGCGGAGGATAGTAAAAAAAAACCCAAAGAAATTCTTTAAATATATCAACAGCAAAAAAACTAGGGTAGAGCATATTGCACACATAATTAACGATGATGGGAGGATGGTTACAGAGGACACTGAAAAAGCAACCGTGCTGAATGCTTTTTTCTCGTCTGTCTTTACACAGGAAAAGGAGGGGTACACTGACCATGACTGTATGGTTAGTAGTAATACACAGGTCTTGCCGCTATGGCTAACAGAGGGTGAAATTATGGAAAGGCTGGATAAACTTAACACAAACAAATCACCAGGTCCAGATGGCGTACATCCAAGAGTACTCAAGGAACTCAGTAAGGTTATATCTAGACCACTGTTCAGGATCTTTGCTGACAGTATTAGGACAGGAGATGTACCAGGGGATTGGAGGAAAGCTAACGTGATACCGATATTCAAAAAGAGGCAGAGGCATATCCCGGGAAATTATAGGCCTGTCAGTTTGACATCGATAGTATGTAAACTTTTGGAGGGGATGATAAGGGACTATATCGTAGAGTTTGCTAAAGACAACAACATCATTAGCAGTAATCAGCACGGGTTTACAAATGGGCGTTCTTGTCAAACCAATCTCTTAACATTCTATGAGGAGGTGAGCTGTGAGCTAGAAAGGGGGAGACCAGTGGATGTGGTGTACCTGGATTTCGCTAAGGCGTTTGATACAGTTCCCCACAAGCGCTTAATTTATAAAATAAGGTCTGCAGGTATCGACAGCAGGGTTTGCTCTTGGATACGGAACTGGCTAAAAGGGCCAAAGGGTGGTGATAAATAGCGCATACTCAGACTGGTCTGAGGTGGTAAGTGGGGTCCCCCAAGGCTCAGTCCTGGGACCATCCTTGTTCAATTTATTCATAAACAGCATTGAGGACGGATCAGTAGTTCGACATCAGTTTTTGCAGATGACACAAAATTAGGCTGGGCAATAACTGCACAGCATGAAGCAGATATCCTACAGAATGACCTGGACAAAATAATGGAGTGGGCAATGACATGACAAATGAGGTTTAATGTGGAGAAGTGTAAGGTTTTGCACTTGGGGACTAAAAACATAAAATCACAATACATGTTAGGGGGGGAACCCTTGGAGGAATCAAAAATGGAGAAAGATCTGGGAGTCTTGGTTGATGATAGATTAGGCAATAGCATGCAATGTCAAGCGGCAGCTACCAAAGCCAGCAGAATATTAGCATGCATAAAGAAAGGGATGTATTCCAGAGATAAGACTATAATCCTTCCACTTTATAAAACTCTGGTCCGACCACATCTGGAGTATTCTGTCCAGTTCTGGTCGCCAGTCCTCAGGAGGGATGTGTTGGAGCTGGAGAGAGTCCAGAGAAGATCAACTAAACTGATTAGGGGATTGGAGGACCTTAATTATGAAGAGCGTCTGCAATTGCTTGATTTATTCTCCCTGGAGAAGAGACGCCTGAGGGGGGGACATGATAGCAATTTATAAATATCTCAATGGGAATCTCGGCATAGAAAAACAGCTATTCAGTCAAAGGGATTGCATGAGGACTCGAGGGCATACAATGCGATTAGAGTAGAAGCGTTTTAACCTCAGGCAACGTGGGGGGTTCTTTACTGTTAGGGCTACAAGATTGTGGAATTGTCTACCACAAGAGGTGGTTTCTGTGGGAAGTATGGTGGCTTTCAAAAGACTCTTAGACGTACATCTCAAGGATCATAACATTCAGGGCTATGTGAGATGATTACAGCCACACACACCTACACAGGTTGAACTGGATGGACTATTGTCTTTATTCTACCTCACCTACTATGTAACTATGTAACTATACTATGAATACTGAACTTGTGCTAGAACTTTGACTTTAACTTGTTTGTTAACTCAGAAGATCCAGGACTGTAGAACACTTGACTTCTGACACTCGTTGTAGCTCAAAAGTCACTGAACAGCTCCCTCCAGCCCTTCACTGACTGAGGTAGCTCCTTGTCACTGCTTGTGCTGCTGCAACTCTTAACTCTGTACACTGCACACTGTACACTGACTCTTCAGGGCCCAACCACTGGTACCCCTTTACACTTCAGGGTCCTCTGACTAGGTACCCCCTCTAACACTTCAGGGTCCTCTGACCAGGCGCCCCCTTTACAGCTAGCTGATTCCTGGATCCCTGGAACCTTCTCTGGAGTGGTCCCCTCTACACTTGGCAGACCCCTAGGGGCAGTTCACAGTACTCACGACCTTGGCAGGCTTTCCTGGAACTGAACCCCTATTTCTCCACTGGTCCTCGGCACACCAGATTGCAGCACAACTCAGCATTCTCTGGATTCCCAGGCAGCCACCCGGAACACCCGATCCTTCTGACTGGAGGAGAGACAGCCGTAATCTCCCTCCTGGGACTCTGCTTCCCGCCAAAGATGCTGAGTCATGCATTCCCTCAAAACTTATACCCACTCCCAGAATCCTCTGCGGCAGAATCTGCCTTCTGGGTTAGATACAGGCCTGAGTGTGTCTCTGATTAGTTTTCCTCCACTGCCCAATGAGAACCCTCAAATGGAGCCAGTGGGGAGACTCCCCTCTCATTCAGACACAACTGGGAGACATAACAGCCAGCTGAAATCATGGGCCTGCTGTTAGGCTGTCAAGGCCCACTATACTTTTACCTAGCACCTACCTGTAGGGTGCTACATATATAATTTTTTTTTTTCCCAAAATTGTCAGCCTGGCTCACAAACAGGAGGAAATTGTAATCTCTAAAGCTGGATACACACTATACAACTTTTTTTGGTAGATTTCCTTTAGATTTACCTTCAACTATGTAGTGCAAGGGCCTGCCTGATTGCATACAATTTGAAAGTGTTTAGGTCTGACCTCATATTATATGGTTTTGGTAAATCAAAAGGAAAAAGTCTTCAGAAAATTGTATAGTGTGTATTCAGCTTAAGGATTTGATAGAATAGGAATATATACAGTATTATTTACAAAGTATTTTGCCATGTGCCATTTTTAAAACTCCAACTATTTATATATATTACATCTGGGGTACTTCAATAGGCTGTTTTTGAACAAAGAGCCCCTAAAATTCTCAACATCGCTAATTTTTAAATTAGTTCACTGCTTCATTGTCTTTACTTACAGCACTGAGAGTGGTCATGCCACTGTTGCAGGCATACGCATAACAAAAAGGAAATCCAATGAACTAGATCTTATTAAAATTAAAAGTCCACAGTATTGTACCCTAGTTATTATTAGGATCATGTCCCCAGCAGGAGCTACTTATGGAAACATAGGCATATAAGTTTCCATAACATATCAAAATCTAAAACCATCAAAATCAAAAACTGATTGACATAATAGCATAGGTTGGAGGACTTTGGAAATATGTTGGATTTTATAGATGACAATTTAATATCAGCGAGGAATTTTGTAGTTTGATGTCAACAAAGATATATACATACCATTCTTATTTGTTCTCTTGATATTGACATCATACATATCCAGTGTTCTCCCTTATATCTTCCCTAGGCTCTTCTATAGTGAACTTGACCTAATAGCAAGAAATCTATAGGTCCCTGTAGGATGAAAACAAACAAACTCAGAAGATGTATGAATAGTAATGCCTGTAGGCTGTAAGTTTAGTTAATATCAAAAACAGGCCATTTCATTATATCTATAGCTTTAGGTAGGAATTAGGCAGGTTATAGGGCAATTGATAGAACTTAAGAAAACAGTCAGCAGTGTGCATGTATAATTTACAAATTGCAGGAATGTCCTATTGATTGATTGACCTTGACAAATGATGCTTGAAACCCTGGAAGAATTGTTGGGTTATGAAATAAAGGAGTCAGAAGGTGGTAATCTAAACAAACTTTAATACAACTCTTTCCACGCAGACCGAGAATAAGAGGATGTTAGGCAAAGAATTGCTTTTTTCAAGTGTTATCCACATGTACAGTGGTGTTAGAAAGGTAACTTGAACTCCTCCCACAGACAAGTATACAGTGGGGATCGAAAGTTTGGGCACCCCAGGTAAAAATTTGTATTAATGTTCATAAAGAAGGAAAGATGGAAAAATCTCCAAAAGGCATCAAATTACAGATTAGACATTCTTATAATATGTCAACAAAAGTTAGATTTTATTTCCATCATTGACACTTTCAAAATTACAGAAAACAATAAAATAGCGTCTGCAAAAGTTTGGGCACCCTGCAGAATTTATAGCATGCATTGCCCCCTTTGCAAGGCTTAGACCTGCCAGTGTCATGGATTGTTCTTAATCATCGTCTGGGAAGACCAGGTGATGTCAATCTCAAAGGTTTTAAATGCCCAGACTCATCTGACCTTGCCCCAACAATCAGCACCATGGGATCTTCTAAGCAGTTGTCTAGAACAGTGGTCCTCAACTCCGGTCCTCAGGGCCCACTAACAGGCCAGATTTTAAGTATTACCTTGGGGAGATGCAGACTAGAGTACTGCAATCACTGAGCAGCAAATTATATCACCTGGGATGAATTTCAGTTATCTTGCAAACCTGGCCTGGTAGTGGGCCCTGAGGACCAGGGTTGAGGACCACTGGTCTAGAAAACTAAAAAAACTGAAAATAGTTGACGCTCACAAAGCTGGAGAATGTTAGAAGAAGATAGCAAAGCGTTTTCAGATGTCAATATCCTCTGTTCGGAATGTAATTAGTAAATGGCAGTCATCAGGAACAGTGGAAGTTAAAGCAAGATCTGGAAGACCAAGAAAAACATCAGACAGAACAGCTCGCAGGATTGTGAGAAAAACAATTCAAAACCCACGTTTGACTGCATGATCCCTCCAGACACTGGAGTTGTGGTATACTACTCCACTATAAAGAGATACTTGTACAAATATGGTCTTCATGGAAGAGTCATCAGAAGAGAACCTCTTCTATGTCCTCACCACAAAAATCAGCGTTTGAACTTTGCAAATGAACATATAGACAAGCCTGATGCATTTTGGAAACAAGTTCTGAGGTTAAAATTGAACTTTTTGGCCGGAATGAGCAAAGGTACATTTGGAGAAGAAGGGGCACATAATTTAATGAAAAGAACCTCTGTCCAACTGTTAAGCATGGGGTGGATCAATCATGCTTTGGGGTTGTATTGCAGCCAGTGGCATAGGGAACATCTCACGTTTAGAAGGAAAAATGGATTCAATAAAATTTCAGCAAATTTTGGATGGTAACTTGATGCCATCTGTGAAAAAGCTGAAGTTAAAGAGAGGATGGCTTCTACAAATGGATAATGATCCTAAACACACCTCAAAATCCACAGGGGATTACATCAAGAGGCGTAAACTAAAGGTTTTGCCATGGCCTTCACAATCTCCTGACCTCAACATAATTGAAAATCTATGGATAGACCTTAAAAGAGCAGTGCGTGACAGACAGCCCAGAAATCTCAAAGAACTGGAAGACTTTTGTAAGGAAGAATGGGCAAAGATACCTCAAACAAGAATTGAAAGACTCTTGGCTGGCTACAAAAAGCATTTACAAGCTGTGATACTTGCCAAAGGGGGCAGTACAAGATATTAACTCTGCAGGGTGCCCAAAATTTTGCAGACACCATTTTTTTGTTTTCTGTTATTTTGAAAGTGTAAATGATGGAAATAAAATCTAACTTTTGTTGACATATTATAAGATGGTCTAATCTGTAATTTGATGCCTTTTGGAGATTTTTCCATCTTTCCTTGGCTTCTTTATGCACATTAATACAAATTTTTACCTGGGGTGCCCAAACTTTCGATCCCCACTGTACTGTATGTTTCAAGTAAATGGGAGTTTCCAATCTTTAAAACATAAATGGCTTCTTCACAAAGTTAAAGTGTAACTAAACCATCCTATTCTTTATAGCCAAGGAAGCTGCCATCTTAGCCTCTGTTTGATCTGCATTTGCCTTGGTGCTGCACATATAATTAGTTATGACACCAGCCATTTCATGGCTTGACAGTTTGGTTGAGAGTACTACAGCTTTGTCACTCCAGCATCCCTTGAAAGGCATGTAAACTTACATCACCAGCACTGTCCCCGTGTGCCAGGATGCCTGACTCTTTGTGCACGATGTCATCCTGTGCTGGCGATGAAGATGCCCAAAAATTGGCACTCAGGGAGAAGATGCTGGCACTGGCAAAGGATCCCTCCGGGACTTCAAAATGTTATAGAGGAGGTACCGTAAGTATAGTTTTTTTTAGTGCTGCTTTAATACACTGGAAGGAGGATACATATTTGAAAAAAGTGAGTTATTTTCAGGTGAGGCCAATGAGATTTGCAAAAACTCCAAATATAAACTAAAATCTATTATTGTTTCTGTTTGATTTTCTAGTATTTCACTACAGTGTTTACTATTATTTATGAGACACTTTTATGCAAACGTGTTTATTGCAGCTACCAGGTATAGGTTTTCATTTTATTTGTATTATATTTTTCATTCCGTTGTTATTGTGGGCATATTAATACCTCTGCTGGATCAAGCACAGGCATAGTTTATTTTTATTTACTTGAAATAAACACTTTGCATCCACAGCTCCTAACCTTCTGCATTATCGCTCCAAAAATAAAACTGTAGTTTCACCTCAAGTTTTGTGAGAACCAGTGAGCCACTAGTATGAAAATTTTAGAAAAATCTGTTTACCAACAGTATTGATTCCATGTTTTATCTTTCAAGGCTAGGTTCACAGTATGTTGGTTTACCTTGTGGCCGCATTTGTGCAAGCATAGAAACCCATTCATTTGAATGGGCTGCTATACCTATGGAAAATGCAAGGAAAAGTTCCCTTCATCTTTTCCAAAATCATAACCGTGGGGAAAGCCCATAGTGCTATGCATTGTGCAAATGCATTGTGGTTTCCAGTGCATGGGGGTGCCATTAAGAAAGAATGGCACATCCACGTGTCTGCTAACAGCAGCCCATTTTTGATGCGGGTGCAGAAAAGCATATAAATATATGCAGTCCTGCATCTGCATATAGTGTGAACCTAGCCTAAGGAGGCAACATTTGTAGATTTTGGTAGCTTTGGATAACTACTAAATAAAACTGCCATGTGATTGTATATTTGTATATGATATACAGGTGCATCTCATCTCAAATTAGAATATCATCAAAAAGTTAATTTATTTCAGTAATTCAATTCAAAAAGTGAAACTCATATATTTTATATACTGTAGATGCGTTACACAAAGTGTGATATAGTTCAAGCATTTTTTTCTTTTAATTTTCATGATTATGACTTACAGCTAGTGAAAACCCATAATTCAATATTTCATAAAATTGGTGTAGCACCCTACAGGTAGGTGCTAGGTGTCAGCGGGTCTGTGGTAGTGAGCCCTTATAGATCCCCAGCTCAGGATTTCCCAGGGCGCGGAGTCTAAGCCCCAGCCTGCTTCTTCACCAGGGCCCCTGATGGTGGGGATGGACTTGCAGCAGACTGGAACCAGGTCGCGGCCCCCAGGTAGGCCCAGCTGAGAATGTGGAGACCGCTGGCGTGTGCAGGGTAAACAGGAGACTATAAGGAGATCCAAGAGACAAGCAGAGGTCTGGACAGGCAGCAGACAAACGTAGATTGAGAAACAAAGTCAGGTCGGTACACAGGAGATCAGATACAATAGCCAAGGGATACACGGATGGGAGCTCAGAGAACAGCGAAGTTGCTCAAGCAAGGAACAGTGCACTGAGCATGTGTATATATAGGGAAGCAAACAGGGAGGTGACCCAGGAAGTAATTGACAGGAAAAGGATATAACCCACAGTGGAGCAGGCGACACCCATAGGAAACAGAGAAGCCCAAACACCACATGTGAAGGGAGGCAAAACAGAAGCACTGCAGCAAGGAGGTAAGAATATACAGACAAAACTATAGGCTAACTTGTGACAGTACCCCCCCCCCCCTCTTACGGGGCCTCCCTACTCGTTTGGGCCCAGCCTTGAGAGGAAACTTCTGATGAAAAATTTCACCAAACGAGGTGCAGAAACATCAGTGGAAGGAATCCAACATCTCTCCTCAGGACCATATCCTTTCCAGTCCACCAGATACAAGAGCCTCCCCCTGGAGAATTTGGAATCCAAGATTTGCTTGATTTCGTACTGATCCGAAGTACTGGCTATTGGAGAAGGACGACGAATAGGACGAGAAAACCTATTGATGATGTATGGTCTCAGGAGAGAAACATGGAAAACATTGGGGATTTTTAGGTGTGACGGGAGACGGAGCTTAAAAGCAACAGGGTTAACCTGGCAGAGGATTGTAAAGGGACCAATGAAACGGGGAGAAAACTTCATAGAGGATACCCTGAGACGCATATTCTTGGTAGAGAGCCAAACCTTATCACCAGGGAGAATTTTGGGGCTCACACGGCGATGATGATCTGCAGCTACCTTGTACCTGGAAGCCACCAGATACAAATTCTTGGAAACATCTGCCCAGATAGAATTGAGAGACCGTTGCACCTCTGCGGCCGCCGGCACCTCAGCAGAGATCTGAACAGGAAATGGTACTGAAGGATGGCGGCCAAATACCGTGAAGAAGGGAGACTCACCAGTGCTGGCATTAGCATGGTTATTGAGGGCGAATTCTGCCCAGGGTAAAAGGTCTACCCAATCATCCTGATGGGCAGAAATGAAGGCACAAAGATACCATTCCACATTCTGGTTAACCCTTTCCGTTTGACCATTTGACTGCGAATGAAAAGCTGAGGAGAAATCCAACTTGATTCCAAATGACGTGGCCAGGGCTCTCCAGAAGCGGGCCGTAAACTGAACTCCTCTATCTGAGACAATGTGTGAGGGCATACCATGGAGACGAAAGATTTCCCTAATGATGATGGAAGCCAAAGTGACAGCAGAGGGTAGGCCTGGAAGTGGAGTTAAGTGACACATTTTAGAAAACCTGTCCACCACCACCCAGATAACGGTGGAGCCCGCTGATGGGGGTAGTTCAGATATAAAGTCCATAGAGATGCAGCGCCACGGTACATCTGGAACAGGTAGAGGTAACAGGAGACCTGCTGGAGCTGAAATAGAAGACTTAGACTGCAGGCAAATGGAGCAAGCCTGGACATATTCCTCAACATCCTTCCGGAGTGAGGGCCACCAGTAATAACGCAGCAGGAAAGCATAGGTGCGTTGCACACCAGGATGTCCAGAGAGTTTAGAGTCATGTGCCCATTTGAGAAGCTTGGGGCTAAGGGAGGGCCTCCCAAAAGTCTTTCCGGGAGGGATACGTGGAGACTGAAGGTGAGTGGAGGCCAGGAAACAATTGGCAGGAATAATATGTTCAGGTTCAATATGACACTCTGAGTCAGCAACGTCAAATGATCTGGACAAGGCATCCGCAAGAGCATTCTTGGAGCCGGGCCGGAAGGTGATGTCAAAATTAAACCTGGCAAAAAAGAGAGCCCATCGTGCTTGCCTGGGATTTAAACGTCGGGCGGACTACAGATACTGGAGGTTCTTATGATCGGTATAGATCAGAATACGATGAGGAGACCCCTCCAGTAGATGTCGCCATTCTTGCAGTGCCAGCTTGATAGCCAGAAGCTCCCGATCCCCGATGGTGTAATTTTTCTCTGCATCAGAAAAATTCTTAGAGAAAAAGGCACAGGGGCGGAGTTTACTGTCATGCCTTTGGAGAAGGACGGCCCCCACTCCCAAGGACGAAGCATCTACTTCCAAGAAGAAAGGCTGAAGAATGTCAGGACGTTTGAGAATAGATGCCGATAGGAAGGCCGATTTGAGCTAGTGGAAAGCCTTGACAGCTTCAGGAGGCCAGGTTCTGGCATTGGCACCCTTCCGGGTCAAGGAGGTAATGGGTGCCACCAGAGAGGAGTAATCAGGGATGAACTGGCGATAGAAATTGGTGAATCCCAAGAACCGTTGCGTTGCTTTTAGACCAGAAGGCTGATTCCAGTTGGAGATGGCCTGAAGTTTGGCAGGATCCATAAGCAGCCCTTTATCTGTGACTATGTAGCCTAGGAAAGGAACTTGGGTTTGCTCGAAGAGGCACTTCTCCAACTTCACATACAAGCAGTGGTCCCGAAGACGTTGAAGAACCGTACAAACATGCTGGCGATGAGTGTTCAAATCTGGAGAAAAGATGAGTATGTCATCCAGATACACGATGACACAAACATATAGGAGATCAGAAAAAATGTCATTAACAAAGTTCTGGAAGACAGCTTGGGCGTTACACAAGCCAAAAGGCATTACGAGATATTCATAGTGCCCATCTCTGGTGTTAAAAGCGGTTTTCCATTCATCCCCCTCTCGAATCCTAATCAAATTGTATGCTCCACGGAGGTCCAACTTGGTGAAAATATGAGCATCTCGTAGCCTGTCAAAAAGTTCGGAAAACAAGGGTAACGGGTACCGATTCTTAATGGTGATGGCATTGAGACCTCTATAATCAATGCAGGGCCGGAGTGTACCATCCTTTTTCTCCACAAAGAAGAACCCAGCCCCAGCAGGAGAATTGGATTTACGTATAAATCCTTTCTGCAGATTTTCCTGGATGTACTTGGACATGGCTTGGGTCTCCTGGATGGAGAGAGGGTAGACTCTACCTCGGGGTGGTGAAGCCTCGGGTTGGAGGTCAATCGCACAGTCGTAGGGACGATGAGGAGGCAAACTGTCAGCAGCTTTTTTGCAAAAGACATCTCGGAAGGCCTGATACTGCCGAGGAAGAATTGGAGAGGTAGAGACCTCAGCCACAGGTACACGGAGAGGTGGAGACACCTTAGGGAGACAGGTCTGATGGCATTGCGACCCCCAAGATAACACTTGGCCAGAGTTCCAATCCAGATAAGGTGAGTGTTTCTTCAACCATGGAAGTCCAAGAATGATGGGACTAGAAGACTTGGGAAGTATCAGGAAGGAGACTTCCTCCCGATGAAGGACACCGACATGCATGGTGATGGAGGCTGTTCTGAAGTGTAGGGGTCCGAAGGCCAAGGTCAAGCCATCCACTGCCGAAACAGCTAGAGGCATAGCCAGAGGAACTAGAGGAATGCCCAGTTCAGTGGCCAAAGACTGCTCAATGAAATTCCCGGCTGCTCCAGAGTCTACATATGCAGAAACTTGATATGCATTTAGGGCCCAATGAATAGAGACGGGTATAACAAATCGAGGGGAGGTGGCAGAGTTCAGATTCTGGTCTAGATCGCCTCCCTCTGAGTGACCTAGACCCGAGAGTTTCCAGGACGGACAGGGCAGGATTTTATCATATGACAACCAGCTCCGCAGTAAAGACACAGGCCGAGTCTCAGGCGACGGGACCTCTCTTGTGGAGCGAGGCGTGTCCGGCCTAATTGCATGGGTTCTTCAGAAGCCAATACTGCGGGAGAGGTGGGTTGTTCTGGAATGTTCTGGACAACAGGAGCAAGGTGACCCAGTGGGGGTTGACGTGACACAGTCCTTTCCAGATCTTGCTCCTGGAAGCGGACATCAATTTGGATGCTAAGGGAAATCAAGCCATCCAAGGTGGTGGGTATAGTTCTGCTAGCTAGTTCGTCCTTAATACGATCTGCAAGACCTTGCCAAAATGTTGCAGTAAGAGCTTCGTTGTTCCATGCCAGTTCCGAAGCCAAGGTGAAAAACTGAACTGCATATTGACTAACAGTCATGTTTCCTTGACGAAGACGAAGAAGGGCTCCAGAAGCAGATGAGGCCCTGCCAGACACATAAAAGGTATTACGGAAAGCTTGTAGGAAGGCAGAGAGACTGGAAATGGTAGGATCATGATGCTCCCACAGCGGCGAGGCCCAAGCCAAAGCTGGTCCCGACAGGAGTGAAATCATGTACGCCACCTTGGAACAATCAGTAGGAAAGTAATGGTCTGCTAGCTCGAAGTGGATTGAGCACTGATTGATGAATCCCCGACAAGCTTTGGGGTCCCCAGAGAAGCAAGATGGCGGAGGCAGTTGGAGTTTTGCAGGACTGACCTCTGCTGGAGGGACTGCGGAAGCGGAAGCGACAGGGACGGACACAGGAGCTGGAACGGAGGAAGTGGGAGTAGGAACAATCTGCAGCTGATCCAAACGGGAAGAAAGAGCCTGTAGACACTGCATAATCTGTTCTTGATAAGCCTGCTGAACGTTAACTCTCTGCTCCAAACTCTGAAGTTGATCCTGAAGTGGCCGCGGTGTCTCCAACGAGCTCATGGCTTGAGCAAACTGTCAGCGGGTCTGTGGTAGTGAGCCCTTATAGATCCCCAGCTCAGGATTCCCCAGGGCGCGGAGTCTAAGCCCCAGCCTGCTTCTTTACCAGGGCCCCTGATGGTGGGGATGGACTTGCAGCAGACTGGAACCAGGTCGCGGCCCCCAGGTAGGCCCAGCTGAGAATGTGGAGACCGCTGGCGTGTGCAGGGTAAACAGGAGACTATAAGGAGATCCAAGAGACAAGCCGAGGTCAGGACAGGCAGCAGACGATCGTAGATGGAGAAACAAAGCCGGGTCGGTACACAGGAGATCAGATACAATAGCCAAGGGATACACGGATGGGAGCTCAGAGAACAGCGAAGTTGCTCAAGCAAGGAACAGTGCACTGAGCATGTGTATATATAGGGAAACAAACAGGGAGGTGACCCAGGAAGTAATTGACAGGAACAGGATATAACCCACAGTGGAGCAGGCGACGCCCATAGGAAACAGAGAAGCCCAAACACCACATGTGAAGGGAGGCAAAACAGAAGCACTGCAGCAAGGAGGTAAGAATATACAGACAAAACTATAGGCTAACTTGTGACACTAGGCAAATGTATATTTGGCCTTGTCTGTCTAACAGCAGGGCTGTGATTTATTTAGTTAGGGTGTCAGGGAGTCCAGATGTGCTTGCTGAAGGGAGAAGTATCCCCACTGGCTCTTTTGAGAGGCTTCTCATAGGGCAGTGTGGGAAGCCCAATCAGGGGACACATCCCAGCTTGTAACTACCCCAGAAGGCAGATTATGCTGCAAAGGATTCTGGGAGTGGGTATAAGTTTGGGGGGAAGTGCGTGGCACAGTGTCTTTGGTGGGAGCAGAGTCCCAGCATGGAGAGTGCGGCTGTCTCTCCTCCTGTCTGAGGAAAGTGGATATCTCGGGGTGTTGTCTGAGAGTCCAGATAGTGCTGAGTTGAGCTGAGGGGATCCGGTGTGCCGTGATCCTGCGGAGAGAGAGAGAGGTCCAGTCCCAGGAAAGCCTACACAGGTCGTGAGTACTGAGGATTGCCCCTGGGGGCCTGCCAGAGTTAAAGGGGACCACTCCGGAAGAAGTTCTGGGATCCAGTGCCAGCTAGCTGAAAGGGGGTACCTAGGTTGAGGTCCACCTAACTACGGATACGTGGACCAGTAAGCACCATCAGGGACGTTATATCTCCCTAAAAGCACACTGGGTAAATGCAGTGGTGGCTGGGCCTAAAGCGGATGGCAGTTTGGCGCATGTCCTTTCACCACCGAAGATTGCAGTGCACTTCAGTTTGCCTCCTGTTCCTAACTCCTCCTACTCCGCTTCCTCATCCTCTACCACCTCCTCATCCGGTCAGCGTAACACCTTCACCACCAACTTCAGCACAGCCAGGGGTAAAGGACAGCAGGCAGTTTTAAAACTTGCTTGTTTTGGGGGAAAAAACCACACACTGCGCAGGAGTTGTGGAGGGGCATTGAACAGCAGACCGATGAGTGGTTGGTGCCACTGAGCCTCAAGCCCGGCCTGGTGGTGTGCGATAATGGGCGAAATCTCGTAGCAGCTCTGGGCCTAGCCGGTTTGACACACATCCCTTGCCTGGCGCATGTGCTGAATTTGGTGGTGCAGAGGTTCCTTAGAAATAACCCTGATATGTCAGAGCTGCTGCAGAAAGTGCGGGCCGTCTGTGTGCACTTTCAGCGTTCTCACCCTGCTGCTGCTCGCCTGTCAGCGCTGCAGCGTAACTTCGGCCTTCCCGCACACCGCCTCATATGTGACGTGCCCACAAGGTGGAACTCCACCTTGCACATGCTGGCCAGACTGTGCGAGTAGCAGCAGGCCATAGTGGAGTTTCAGCTGCAGCACGCACGCATGAGTCGTTCTGCGGAACAGCACCACTTCACCACCAGTAACTGGGCCTCCAATGCGAGACCTGTGTGCCTTGTTGCGCTGTAACATATGCAGACTAGGCCGCAATGTAATCTTTTTTCCCTAAATGGGTGTTTATTGAATAGCGGACTAGAACAACAGTATCCAACGAGTGTATCTCACATGTACAGATACAGACTAAGCCGCAATTTAATATCTTTCTGTCCCCTAAATAGTTTTTTATTGCAAGGCGCAATACAACAGTATGCAATGGGTGTATCTCACTGTAACATATGCGGACAGGGCAGCAATAAACTGTTTTGTCCCCTAAATAGTTTTTTTGTTGCAAGGCGCAATACAACAGTATGCAATGGGTGTATCTCACTGTAACATACGCGGACAGGGCCGCAATCAACTTTTTTTGCCCCTAAATGTTTTTTTATTGCAATGTGCAATACAACAGTATGCAATGGGTGTATCTCACTGTAACATATGCGGACAGGGCCGCAATCAACTTTTTTTGCCCCTAAATGTTTTTTTTTTTATTGCAAGGCGCAATACAACAGTATGCAATGGGTGTATCACACTGTAATGTATGAATGAAAAACTGAAAAATAATTGTCCCCTTAATTGGTGCTTGTTGAATAGCAGATTTGAAATGCATTGTCTGTCTAAACGCTGCAAGTCACAGTAAAATATGAAGGAAAAAAGTTTTTTTCTTATTAAAATGCAGATTAAGCAGACACATATGCAGGTTGCATGAAATCTGCAGCACCGCACGCCTAGCAGGTTGGATACTGTTGTTCTATTCCGCTTTTGAATAAAAGAAATACCCCATTTGAATGAAAAACTGAAAAATAATATTTTTACCCTAAATACTGTAAAATAATTATTTTCCCCTCACATTGGTGCTTTTTGAAGAGCAGGTTAGAAAAGCAATGTCTGTCTGACATACAGTCTTTAAAGTTAAATATGAAGGAAAAAATGTTTTTTCTTTTATAAATGCAGATTAAGCACACACATATGCACTGAGGTTGCATGAAATGTGCAGCACCACACGCCTAACAGACTGATAACATTTTTTTGTTTCTCCTTTCTCCTCCTCACTTGGCTGAGGTCAGGGCATAAAGATCGTTCACTGCACCCCCGCACAATACAATCAATGTAGATCGCTGTCTGATTAAAGCAGATTGTTCCTATCCTATGCTTTCCCTACAAGCAATCTCTCCAGCCTGGCCCTACAGTAAACTCCTATCTCTCCTTCCGGGCAAAAACATTGTGCACTGCACCCCACAAAATCAAATCAATGTAGATCGCTATATGATAAAGCAGATTGTTCCTCCTATGCTTTCCCTACAAGCAATCTCTCCAGCCTTGCCCTATAGTAAACTTCTATCTCTCCCTCAGCAGCAGCAGTCAGGAACCTCTCCCTAGTATAGTTATAGCAGAGTGACGTGCGGCGCTGTGTGACTCCAACTTATATAGAGTCTTGGTAACATGCTGCACTGGTCTATCACAGCCATGCTATTAGTAGACATGGCTGTGATGGCTTCTAGGGCACACTAGTTAAACGCTTGCTGATTGGCTGCCTTGCACCTGTTGAAAGCGCGCCATTAAAACCGTGTCAAAACATAAAATAACGTTACCGAACAACGGACAGTACCCGAACATACAGTGGAATGTCCTGGTTCGGGTACCAAATACCCAAAAGTCCGGTACGAATATGAACAATACAGTCCAGGTTCGCTCAACCCTATTAATAAACAAAGTGCTGTGCTAGACAATGTTATTGTGATAAATGTTTTTGTGATTTGCACATTTCTTTTGATTCACTGTGATTGACAGTGTGATGCAATAAATACATAAATAAAAGATTTTACACTTTTTAGTGTTTTTTTCCCGGTATATTTACTTTAGATTATTGGGAATTACTTAGTCTATTTAAAGCAGCCCATAAAATTTGGATAGTGTCGGGAGCCATATAACAAACAGCCTGTTTGACCTATAGTTAGAAGGGTCCCCCCCCACAAAATAGGCGTATATCTGATTCCTTTTACTGGTGGTTTGCTTTTAAGAGGTGAAGGTTTCTGGCTTATCACATTTTTCATCTATTTTAGGGTGGATTTTGGGACTTCACTTTTTCAATGAATTTGCACATGGGTGTTTTTCGTATAGATTTATAATTGATGCACTGTCTAGACTTTCAATTGTATATTTAACAGACCAAACAGGTGAGATTGAGAGAAGTTATTTTTTAAGGATTTACATACACTTTAAGAATGTTGCTGCTGTATGAAACAAAAAACGTCATTCATATCCTGTATCCTCATTTTTTTTAAGACAAAAATCTTTTTGAGAGATCATTCAAAAAATGACTCAGGGCCAATAAGGCCTTTGGTCAGTAGCTATTAAAATGTAATATATAAGCTCAGTGACAGTAGGATGGATTTTACCTTCATGAATTACTCAGAGGTATAGATGAGACCCAGAAGACCCTAATTTTGATCCTTCCTACTATCATTTAGGTCACAGCACTTTTGAAATTTGGAGACTTCAGAAAATGCTGTTGTATAACTGCATTATAAAGACTAATTCATAATACTTTGCATAGCCAATGGGCTTCATGGTTGTAGACCAAATGTATAAATCGTTGCTATTTATAACCAGTAAATGAAAGATAATGTTCATGCGGTGTGTAGCTTTGGTTAACCTACACTGTCTTCAAGTGTGTCCCATCTCTCCACATTCTGCCACCTTCAATCTTAAGGATATGCCCTATAGTCCTTGCCCTATGCTCTTTGACAGGTACAGATATTGTCCTATCATAGTACAAACTATGCATCCAAGACCTGTCGTTCCCTCTTTTTCTTTCTTTCAAATGAAATGACCTCCAGTAGACCTTTCTTTATTCTGACTTAATTAGACAACAAATCAATAGATAAAATGCTTCTTTGTATGTAACCTTTAACACAACTGTTATTGGGTTGCAGATATGCCAAGCTCCACTGTGGATGATGTTTGGAAAATGTGTGTAAGCATAAAAAAATCCTTTTCCAAGGCTCAGGGTGACCCTCACTGCAAATAACTGATGACTTTAAGTGTCTCATAGCATGTCACCCAGGAGTTAGAACAATGGTACTTCATAGTTGTACACATTGTGGCACTACTATTTTTATTTACACAAAAATATATATTTTAATGATTACTAAAGATCTAGTTTTATTTAATTATTTGAGGTCGGAATAAAAATATTCTGTAATGCTGATTAAAAAACCTTTTATTCACCAAACAGATTCTAGGCTATCCAATAATATTCAGAGATCTGAGATGAAGACATGTTGATATTCGGATCTACTCTCGAATTGAACTTATCAACATTTAGATAAAACCGTATTTTTTTTTTTTGCTAACTACATCATGAGTCTAAAAAACATGAAGTGTCCTACCTAAAAGTAAGGCTTTAGAATTGAAGGTATATATGGTGCTGCATCCCCTTAAGAATGTCCATGCCAAAAAAACAGAGGAAAAACAAGCACATAAAGATAATTTGTGACACTATTCCTGGGTAAAAATTAGGATATTTGAATCAATATTACTTGTTTCCATCCCTTGTATGTAATGCAGAATGATAGTTTGTTTCACTTGAACTGGAATTCAATACACATTTTATCCTGGCCAGTGTTGGGGTAGTTACTCAAAAAATGTAACTAGTTACTTCTGTAAATTGTAACGAGATTACTTTACTAGTTACTGCATTTGAAAAGTAACTTCACTACTTATTACTTTACTTTCCTCTTTCTTAATTGACCTTGTAGAAGATGATACATGACACTCTTTCTGCATAGAGTTTATTGTATAAACACAGGCTTTGGGAAACATGAGAACAAAACCTGGAAAAACAGAATAAAACATAAAGTGCAACAAAAAGTCATAAACTTCATCCCTCTATTCTTCGAAATAACGATTGTATCGCACGGCTTGGGTAACGCAGGAAAGCGTGTTCCTATAGCCTAGTAAAGTAGTGTAGTTACCTCCTATAGCCTAGTAAAGTAGTGTAGTTTCCTCCTATAGCCTAGTAAAGTAGTGTAGTTACCAATATTAGTATTGTAACTAGTTACATTACTTCATTACCAAAAAAAGTAATGTAGTTACTGTAATCAGTTACTTTGTAACTAGTTACCCCCAACACTGATCCTGGCCAATATGTTAAATATGAATTGCTACGTTTGCTAAAGAAGTGAAATCTGCAAATCCTGTACATATCACATGAACCCCATTGAAGTCCATTGGAGCTGAACCTTGTTATTTTTCTGGACTTTCCAAGGACAATTTGCAAGCCTTTAGTCATGGGTAGCCAGGCCATGTGAAGTGGAGAACCTGTGTGATATGCTTAAGCAAAAGTGACATTTAGGCCTCATGCACACTGGACGTTTTTTACAGCTGCTTCAAGGGTTGTCTGAGGTTTTTTTTGTCCTGCCTTTAAACTCTCCTGTATGTTTTCCTATGTGTCCATGCACACATAGGCCTTTAGCAGCGTATAGTGGCAGGAGAGTTAAGGGGAAGGAAAAAAAGCCCACTGCTAGTGCATAGAGGAGCAGTACAGTTTTGGCAGAAAAAATGCTTGATGCTGCTAAATGCTAGGCGCGTTTAGCACTTCAGTTTTTATAAATTTCAATAGTCAGAATAAATACAATTTTGGCCAATGAAATAAATAAATGGCCAAATTCTGCTAGACTCTTAAACTGGTTTAAAGAAACACAGCTTAGGCGAGTTTTCAACACTGCTGTTTTTTTTGCTGTGAACAGTTTTTTTTTTTTTTTTTTTGCAATAAACCAGTGTGCATGAGGCCTTAGAAAGAAAAATAAATTGCAGATCAATGACATTTCCTAGCCACTTTGTTATGTTTGTGAACACAGTGGGCTGAGAAATCTATTTAAAATTCATATCAAACCCTTATGAACCTGAAGATTTTACCCCCATCATGACCAGGGCATTTATTGCTATTCAGCATTGTGCTACTTTAACTGGCAATTGCTCAGTCATGCAACACTGTTCGCAAATTGATTTTTTATCATTATTTCCCACACAAATACAGCCTTCTTTTGGTGGCATTTGATCACCACTGTGTTTTGTTTTTTTTTTTTTCGAAAAATTTTGAAAATAAAAATATTTTATACTTTCTATTATAAAACATATCCATTAAAATCAGATTTCTTTATAAATTTAGGTCAAAATGTATTCTGCTACATGCCTTTGGTAAAAACAATCCCAATATGTGTTTATTAGTTTGTGTGAAAGTTATGGTGTCTACAGACTATGGGATACTGTAAATATGTGAAAAGTGAATAATCCTGATGTACAGACACAGCCTGTCTCATTTCTGGATGCTCCAAAATGCTAGGAAAGTACAAATAGCCCCCAATTTACCCCTTTTTTGCAAAGTAAACAGTCTGAGACATTTAAGTCGGAGGCATGGAGAGTTTTAAAGTTATATTTTTGTCCCAATTTTTTTTATGTCTCAATTTTTTTGTATTTAAAGAAATTGAATTTTTTTTTTTATATATACTGTCACCAGTGCAGTACGGTGTCATCATATGACTGGTATGGTGTTGATCAGGAACACTGACTGGTGACAGTATGTTAAAAAAAAAAAAACAACTTTTTATACATTTGTTTTCATTTTTTAAACATTTATTTTACTTTTTTTTTACAATTTTCTTTTTAACATACTTTCATCAGAGTAGTACAGTGTCACCATAGTAACACTGTACTACTCTGGAGGCTTGGTAAGGGATTTATTTTTTTTTGTTTACACTTTGTTTGCTGTTACAATGATGATTATTGTACCAGCAACGTTTTCAACTTTTATCAGTCGGTTACATTTATAACAGTTGTGATTACTAGTGGTTGGCTAAAGATAATCACATGGTACTGGGTGCTGTGATTGGCCCAGGTATCATAGAATAGCTGTGGGACAATCACAGCATAGGAAACACAGTTGTTATGAATTAATTCATTCATAACAGCTTTGTTTACATTGTGATCATATGATCACATAGTGGGGTCACATGACCCCCTGGCCTGATCGAATTGGTTGCAATCCGCAACCACAATCTGCTGTGCATGTGTAAGGCTATGTATGGGTACATCACTTAGCCTGCAGCTGCTGCCCACCTGCATTCTATGTACTGCGGGCGGTCGGCAGCTGGTTAAAGACAGGGTTTCAAAAACCAAAATTATCCAGATTAAGGCATTGCTGCTGTTTGTAAACCAAGCTTATTGTAAAAGAAAATAAAAATTTAATTCCCCAGGCTAACATGCACTGCCAGTGTGCACTGTCATACTGTTCTGTAATATTACATTACAGTTTTCCTATTTGCTCTTAAATGGCCAAAGTTTAGTAACAAGATTCACCCCTTGCCACTAAGTTCATTCATTTTTTCTTGATTTTCTAAACTCTTGGCGAATCAGCACAGGCAGCTTTGCCCATCCCAACTGCAAGTATAAAATTTTTTTTTTTTTTTTTTTTTTTTTTAACCATTGGGTAGTTCGGAACCATTGAAACACCACATAGCTTAAAAAACCAGTAATGATGGTGTAATTTAGCTTTTGTTTTTCATTTTACCATGTTGCAATATGTTCCTAACATGCCTTATCTCAAAAGGTGTTGATCAAAGAATACAGATCATTTTCTTCCAATGTAATTAAAATAAACAGTCAGACGCTGTATGAGTTTGTTTTTAATTAATCTGTTGATAAACTGCAGCCAAGCAAATAATAATAAAAAGGAAAAAAATGATCCAGACATTGCTGTTCGCTGTGAATAACGTTTCGCTTTCATTAAGGAACAGTGTTCTACAGTGAGAAGATACATACAGTAATGAGTGAGTCTAATTAACTGTCTCGTACGGGCAGAGCAAGAAGATCTATGCATCAAAATCTTGAATAAACTTCTGATTTAACCCCTTCATAACCCATTGTCTGAGGTATACAGCCATTTTACTTGAATAATTTGATAGATAAAACTATTATGGAGCATTGATTTTTTTTTTTGGGTAGTGTTAATAAGTTGCAATCATATTTAAATATGGTTGATTTTGTATTTATCACCTCATTAATTCAAAAATTTGTATATGTTATGATTAGAGTTGATTGAACACCTGGATGTCCAGGTTCGGCGGGTCCGGCCGAACTTGAAAAAAAAGTCCGGGGCTCGTGACCCGGACTTAACCCGAACGTTACCCCGATCCCGAACCCCATTGAAGTCAATGGAGACCCGAACTTTTGAGCACTAAAATGGCTCTAAAACAAACATGGAAAGGGCTAGAGGGCTGCAAATGACAGGAAATCATTGTAAGAGCATGGCAAGTGCTCTGCAAACAAATGTGTATAGGGAAATAACTTAAAATAACAGAAAAAACAGAAAAATAAAAAATAATAATCTTGAATGATGAAGGAGGAGGACCAGGCCCATATGGAGTGGGAGGTTGAGGTGGCAGTGGATATGGTGGTGTAGGTGGAAGCAGCGGCGGCAGTGGAGGAGGAGGACGAGGTAGCCAACACTGGTTTTTGTTTTTAATTAAGTTTTTTTTTAAATTAGGGTACACCCCAAAAGAGTAAGAAAGATCAAATCCAACAATGGTTGGGTAAGGCCGGTATACATGTCTATTCTGCACAAGGTACGGACAAGTCCTGTGGGATCCATGCCTGGTTCATTTTAATGAATGTGAGCTTGTCCACATTGGCTCTGGACCGGCGGCTGCGCTTGTCTGTGATAACGCCCCCAGCCGTGCTAAATACCTGTACTGATAATACACTGGCTGCAGGGCAGGCCAGGACCTCCAAGGTGTAAAGGGCAAGCTCAGGCCATGTGCTCAACTTGGAGACCCAGAAGTTGAAGGGGGCAGACCCCACCATGTTAGTGAAATGCTGCCTCCTGCTAAGATGTTCCATATCAGCTGGTGGTGCTGCTGCTTGTTGTGGCGTGCTGACGAAGCTTTTCCACATTTCGGCCATGCTAACCCTGCCTTCTGAGGTGCTGGCGGTGCCCTGGCTGCATTGGCGACCTCTTCCTCCTCCTCCCCAGCCTTGGCCTTGTGCTTCCACTGTGCCGCCGCTGTCAGGTGGGAATGCCACCAGCAGCGCGTCTACCAGCGTGTGCTTGTACTCGCGCATCTTCCGATCACGCTCCAGTGAGGAAATTAAGGACGGTACATTGTCCTGGTAACGGGGATCCAGCAGGTTGGCCACCTAGTAATCAGCACAAGTTACTATGTGGGAAACTCGGCGGTCGTTGCAAGGACACTGCAGCATGTGATCGCTCATGTGTGCCAGGCTGCCCAGAGGCAACAAAAAGCTGTCCTCTGTGGGAGGTGTATCCTCTGTGTCCTCCGTATCCCCCCAGCCACACACCAGTGATGGCCATGAGCTGGCCTGGGTGCCACCCTGCTGTGAACATGGTTCCATATCCTCCTCCATCTCCTCCTCATCCTCGTCATCCTCCAGAACTGTGCCCCTGCTGGACAATTGTGTCCCTGGCATTTGTGGGTGCAGGAACCCACCCTCAGAGCCACTTGCAAATGACTGCCCTAAAAGCCTTGGAAATGATACCTCTCCATCCTCCTCCTCCTCCTGTGCCACATCCTCTTCCATCATCGCCCAAAGTGTTTTTTCAAGAAGGCATAGAAGTGGGATATTTAAGCTGAGAACGGCGTCATCGGCACTGGCCATGTTGGTGGAGTACTCAAAACAGCGCAACAAGGCACACAGGTCTCGAATGGTGGCCCAGTTATTGGTGGTGAAGTGGTGCTGTTCCGCAGAGCGACTCACATGTGTGTGCTGCAGCTGAAACTCCACTATGGCCTGCTGCTGCTCGCACAGTCTGGCCAGCATGTGCAAGGTGGAGTTCCACTTTGTGGGCACGTCACATATGAGGCGGTGAGCTGGAAGGCCGAAGTTACACTGCAGCGCTTACAGGCAAGCAGCAGCAGGATAAGAATGCTGAAAGTGCGCACAGATGGCCCGCACTTTTTGCAGCAGCTCTGACATATCGGGGTCATTTCTAAGGAACCTCTGCATCACCAAATTCAGCACATGTGCCAGGCAAGGGATGTGTGTCAAACCGGCTAGGCCCAGAGCTGCTACGAGATTTCGCCCATTATTGCACACCACCAGGCCGGGCTTGAGGCTCACTGGCAGCAACCACTCATCGGTCTGCTGTTCAATGCCCCTCCACAACTCCTGCGTGGTGTGTCGTTTTTCACCCAAACAGGCAACTTTTAAAACTGCCTGCTGTCGTTTACCCCTGGCTGTGCTGAAGTTGGTGGTGAAGGTGTTGCGCTGACCTGAAGAGGAGGCGGCACAGAATGAGGAAGCTGATTAGGAGGAGTTAGGAACAGGAGGCAAACTGAAGTGCCCTGCAATCCTAGGTGGTGGAAGGACATGCGCCAAACTGCTATCCGCCTCAACTCCCAGCCTCCACTGCATTTACCCAGTGTGCTGTTAGGGAGATATAACGTCCCTGACCGTGCTTACTGGTCCATGGTCCATGTATCCGTAGTTAGTTGGACCTTGCCACAGATGGCGTTGCGCAGTGCACACCTGATTTTGTCACCCACTTGCTTGTGCAGGGAAGGGATGGCTTGCCTGGAAAAGTAATGGTGGCTGGACACGACATACTGTGGGACAGCCACCGCCAAAAGGCTTTCAAAGCTGTGTCTCCACCAGCCGGAATGACAGCATTTCAAAGGCCAGGAATTTTGAAATGCTGGCATTCAGGGCCAGGGATCGCGGGTGGGTAGGGGGGTACTTCCTCTTCCGCTCCAGTGTTTGGGAGATAGAAAGCTGAACGCTTCCCCGGGACATTGTGGAGATGGTTGTTGGTGACCCAGGTGGTGGTGTTGCTGGTGGATCCTTTGTTTGCTGGGTGCAGGTGCCACTGTCAGAGGTGGATGAAGAGGCAGAGACTGCAGCAGCAGAAGATGAAGCAGGAGGAGCCAGAGACCTTTCTTGGTTTTTAAGGTGTCTACTCCACTGCAGCTCGTGCTTTGCACTTAGATGCCTGGTCATTCAGGTTGTGCTCAGGTTGAGAAGGTTTATGCCTCGCTTCAGGCTCTGATTTCACAGCGTGCAAACCACTTGTGTCCTGTCATCATCACATTGTCTGAAGAACTGCCTTGCTAGGGAACTCCTTTGAGCTGGCTTTGATGTGCTCGGTCCCTTGCTGCATTGGGCAGTAGCAGGCGTAGTGTATAGGGCACGGCCGCTCTGCTTTTGCACCCTGCTCCCTCTTCTGCTGTGCTGGTGGCTCTGTGCAACCACCGCCTCTTCCTCCAAACTACTCAGGTCACCTGCATAACGTTCATTCCATGTGGGGTCGAGGACCTCATCATCCTCCACATCGTCTTCCACCCAGTCTTCACCCCTGCCCTCCTTGTCGGTCTCCACATTTCAGAATTCCGCAGCAGTTGGCACCTGTGTTTCGTCATCATCCGAGACGTGCTGCAATGGTCCTCCCATGTACTCATCTGGAGACATAAGGGGTTGCGCATCTGTGCACACAATCTCTTCCACTTCTGGGGCAGGGCTAGGTGGATGGCCCTGGGAAACCATGCTAACAGAGTCATAAAAAAGAAGAAGAGACTGCTGCATGACTTGGGGCTCAGACTGCTTGGCTGATTTGCAAGGAGGTGAGGTGTAAGATCGATGGACATCGGCTGCAGGTGCCAACTCTGACCTTTCAGCAGAAGACTGGGTGGGAGACAATGTGAAGGAACTGGAGGCACTGTCAGTAACCCAATCTACTTTTGGGTAGATCATTTTGATCAGATCTATATAGTTGTATATAAAACAGTGTTTCTCAACTCCAGTCCTCAGGGCACACTAACAGGCCAGGTTTGCAAGAAAACTGAAATACATCACAGGTGATATCATTTGCTGCTCAGTGATTGCAGTATTCTAGTCTGCATCTCCCCAAGGTAATACTTAAAATCTAGCCTGTTAGTGTGCCCTGAGGACAGGAGTTGAGAAACACTGATATAAAATACACTTTTTTGTATTTCAAAGTGTTTCCCAATACTAAACATCTTATTCAATTTCTAAATTGCTGCATTTGTAAATGTCAAAAGCCAATATAATGGAATAGTCGTGGTAAAAAAGCAATTTTGGAGGTTTAACTCACCATTTTTTTGTATAGTTCTCCTTGAAGGGGGCATGGCGGGGGATATGTCCTATGCCTACATAATTTTCTTAATAGGGGTCCCTCATTCCCATCTCAAAAAGTTGGAAGGTGTGCTCTTCTGCCACTGCACCTGTAGCTTGCCTCTCCCCACACTGCACCTGAGCATGCTTCCTTCCACTCTCAACTAAACAAAAAAAAAATAGACAAAAACTAGACAAAAGAATGCCTGAAAACTCTGACGCACCTAAACTCATTTATAAATTACAATTAGCAGCAGGAAATATTTAAAATTTTTTCAAGTGCAGATTACTGGTGTTTTAGCCTTACTCTATGACACCCCTCTACATTCAGGTAGTGCACTCAGTTTACACTTAATGCCCCTAAACCCAATTCCCCCCCTGCTATCATGATTGATTCCGAAAACCCCCACTCCATGCTCTCACCACCCTATTCATTCTGGAATGGGTGCACTTTTGCTAGTTATTGTAAGCAATCACATCATATAAATCATAATTTAGAGAATTACCATGCTTATCTTGACATTTGGATTTTATTGTTCGCCGCTGGGATTTTAATTGAAAGTTAATTTGTAGTTAAGCGGAGAACATTAATCATTAAAAGTTGTTTTAAATGTATAATAATAACATAAGCTGTAACCTCTATCAAAGTAAACATAATTAGGTAATGCAGAAATGTTTTTTTTCCTACTCTCCACCATTGCTTAACACCAAAAATGATAATGCTTACATATAAACATTAATGGTAAAGGTATCTGGGGGTGAAAGCAAATATATATTTAGAAGCATTTTTAATGAAAGAGAAACATTCATTTTAGCTAAATTTTCTAACATTTAGAAATTTCTAAAGCCCAACTGTAGGCAAAAAAAAAAAGAAAACTAAAAAAACCTCTTGCATTGGGCCATCCACACTGCAAAGGGTTAAATGTTTATTATGTCTAGGGGTATAGGAAGAGGCTGCATTACTTGCCTGACTCCTAGTTCCAGCACTGTTCTTTTCAATCTGAAGTTCCAGTCTGAAAATGATCACTTGGCATCATCAAGTACAATGCAGGGCTATTGTTGCATGTGGTGGGGGGGGGGGGTGCGACCACAGCCAAGAGCAGCTTAGATAGGGAGCTGGGGGGTAGAGGGACGCTGCTTAAGAGAGGAAAAAAGGTAAGTAATGCAGCTTCTTCTGCAACCCCCTGGACCCAAGTTTTTTTTTTGTGCCCAGTGTTCTTTCCCTTATTTTACTTTGGATTCTGTTTATCCCCAACCTGGAAAATAGAAACAGCAAAATAGGTGGATCTCTATCACCGTTTTCAAGTCACAATTTTTCCATACTTTATCTGACTGCACACTATGGGCTTTACCCATACACCAATTGTCTATGGGTCATCCCATCTTTAATATGTAATCTGTTATTATTATTATTATTATCAATAAATTTTCTTCTTTTTCAACGTTATTTTCTAACCTACTCTTGCCCTTAAAGTCCCCTTACCTGGGTTTGAGGCAAAAACCTACTACAGGGTCCAACTGAGACATAAACTCCCCTCCATGATATCTGCCTTTGGGCACAGAAACATCTGAAATATATACACAAGTTATATGCAAATGGGTGTTTCAAGTCCTTTTCCCAGCTACAACAAGACCCTAATATACCATCTTAATGGCATTTCAGATACCTTCAAATAAGACATGCTGCCATAGCTCAGTTAGGTGTTAGAGAAGTCCATTTTCATAACTCCATCCTAGAAAAGACCCTGTTATGTTCTGAACACTATAAACTAATTTCCTCCCATTATGAGTTTGCTCATTTTGCAATTATCTGAAATAAGTAACCCCAAATCGTTTTCCTCTGTAGTTCTGGCCAAAACTGTGCCCCTAATATTGTACTCTATCAATGGATTATTTTTCCCTAGGTGCATCATTTTACATTTAGGAACATTGAACTGCAGTTTCCAATGTTTTGACTAATCTTCCAGCAATACCACATAATGTTCCATGTTACAAACACCTCCAGGGATATCAATCTTGCACACCTTTGTGTCGTCAGCAAAAGACATACCTTACCCACTAAACCTTTAGTTATAATTAGTGTTGAGCGAACACGGACTGTATTATTCGTGTTCGTACCGAATAATTGGATTTTTTGTACCCGAACACGGACACGGACACTTTACTGTATGTTCGGGTAAAAATCCGTGTTCGGTCGTTTTATTTCCGGGTTTTGCATGCTTTGGCGCTCTTTTCATGGCGGGCTTTCAACAGCCAATCAACAATCGTTTAACTGGTGTGCCTTAAGCCATCCCAGCCATGCCTGCAAATGTCTCAGTAGCTGTGATTGGCCGTCTGAAGCATGTGACCAAGTCTTTATAAGTTCGAGGCAGCCGCAGCGGCGTCATTATGCTGCTTAGATTCAGGGACAGAGAGCACACATCAACGTGCTGGCTGCTGATTAGGGAAAGATAGGCAGGAAAAAACCATTTGTGTCCGGATAGAATTGAGGGACAGGTCGGAGTGTTTAGGCAGGGCGAGTTGTAGGCATTTTAGGGATAGAGTCTGCTGAATTATATAGGGTCAGTGTCTTCTACAAACTACAATCGATATTGCTGTGTGGGGGGTGGGGTGAATCTGCACTCAATCCTGATCTACGATCTCTTCTCAATCCTGTTAGGGACAGAGTCTGCTGAATTTTAGGGAAACTGTGTTCTACAAACTACAATCGATATTGCTGTGTGGGGGGTGGGGTGAATCTGCACTCAATCCTGATCTACGATCTCTTCTCAATCCTGTTAGGGACAGAGTCTGCTGAATTTTAGGGAAACTGTGTTCTACAAACTACAATCGATATTGCTGTGTGGGGGGTGGGGTGAATCTGCACTCAATCCTGATCTACGATCTCTTCTCAATCCTGTTAGGGACAGAGTCTGCTGAATTTTAGGGAAACTGTGTTCTACAAACTACAATCGATATTGCTGTGTGGTGTGGGATTGGAGATAGGCAGGTGTCAGTGATCCACATCCATTTTTCTGTGTGTGAGCTGCAGTGAACACAATCTTTTTGGGCTGCAGTGAACACAATCTTTTTGGGCTGCAGTGAACACAATCTTTTTGGGCTGCAGTGAACACAATCTTTTTGGGCTGCAGTGAACACAATCTTTTTGGGCTGCAGTGAACACAATCTTTTTGGGGTGCAGTGAACAAAATCTTTTTGGGGTGCAGTGAACACAATCCTTTTTGGTGTGCAGTGAACACAATCTTTGTGGGGTGCAGTGAACAAAATCCTTTGTGGGGTGCAGTGAACACAATCTTTTTGGGGTGCAGTGAACAAAATCCTTTTTGGGGTGCAGTGAACAACATCCTTTTTGGGGTGCAGTGAACACAATCTTTTTGGGGTGCAGTGAACAAAATCCTTTGTGGGGTGCAGTGAACACAATCTTTTTGGGGTGCAGTGAACACAATCTTTTTGGGGTGGAGTGAACAACATCCTTTTTGGGGTGCAGTGAACAAAATCCTTTTTGGGGTGCAGTGAACAAAATCATTTTTGGGGTGCAGTGAACACAATCTTTTTGGGGTGCAGTGAACACAATCTTTGTGGGGTGCAGTGAACACAATCTTTTTGGGGTGGAGTGAACAACATCCTTTTTGGGGTGCAGTGAACAACATCCTTTTTGGGGTGCAGTGAACACAATCTTTTTGGGGTGCAGTGAACACAATCTTTGTGGGGTACAGTGAACAGAATCTTTGTGGGGTGCAGTGAACAAAATCTTTGGGAGGTACAGTGAACACAATCTTTGTGAGGTGCAGTGAACACAATCTTTGTGGGGTGCAGTGAACACAATCATTGTGGGGTGCAGTGAACTCAATCTTTGTGGGGTACAGTGAACACAATCTCATACTGAAGGTTTGAGGGTGCTGCCTGTTCCATACTCCCCCTACTCCTCATCTAGCCTTTTAGGGGTACAAACAATAGTAATTGGGGCCTAGTGTGGTTGTGTACGTGTGATATACATACACTTTTTTGGGATCATATTTTCTATTCCGCTATTTAATCAAAAACCTTTGGGGATCAGTTAAATTGGGGGATAGTCTGTGTTGGTACGTGTGAGAGAGATCCACCTTTCCAAGTTGTTGGGGTTCATCTCATACTTCTGAAGGTTTGAGGGTGCTGCCTGTTCCATACTCCCCCCTACTCCTAGCCTTTTAGGGGTACAAACAATAGTAATTGGGGCCTAGTGTGGTTGTGTACGTGTGATATACATACACTTTTTTGGGATCATATTTTCTATTCCGCTATTTAATCAAAAACCTCTGGGGATCAGTTAAATTGGGGGATAGTCTGTGTTGGTACGTGTGAGAGAGATCCACCTTTCCAAGTTGTTGGGGTTCATCTCATACTTCTGAAGGTTTGAGGGTGCTGCCTGTTCCATACTCCCCCTACTCCTAGCCTTTTAGGGGTACAAACAATAGTAATTGGGGCCTAGTGTGGTTGTGTACGTGTGATATACATACACTTTTTTGGGATCATATTTTCTATTCCGCTATTTAATCAAAAACCTCTGGGGATCAGTTAAATTGGGGGATAGTCTGTGTTGGTACGTGTGAGAGAGATCCACCTTTCCAAGTTGTTGGGGTTCATCTCATACTTCTGAAGGTTTGAGGGTGCTGCCTGTTCCATACTCCCCCTACTCCTAGCCTTTTAGGGGTACAAACAATAGTAATTGGGGCCTAGTGTGGTTGTGTACGTGTGATATACATACACTTTTTTGGGATCATATTTTCTATTCCGCTATTTAATCAAAAACCTCTGGGGATCAGTTAAATTGGGGGATAGTCTGTGTTGGTACGTGTGAGAGAGATCCACCTTTCCAAGTTGTTGGGGTTCATCTCATACTTCTGAAGGTTTGAGGGTGCTGCCTGTTCCATACTCCCCCTACTCCTAGCCTTTTAGGGGTACAAACAATAGTAATTGGGGCCTAGTGTGGTTGTGTACGTGTGATATACATACACTTTTTTGGGATCATATTTTCTATTCCGCTATTTAATCAAAAACCTTTGGGGATCAGTTAAATTGGGGGATAGTCTGTGTTGGTACGTGTGAGAGAGATCCACCTTTCCAAGTTGTTGGGGTTCATCTCATACTTCTGAAGGTTTGAGGGTGCTGCCTGTTCCATACTCCCCCTACTCCCAGCCTTTTAGGGGTACAAACAATAGTAATTGGGGCCTAGTGTGGTTGTGTACGTGTGATATACATACACTTTTTTGGGATCATATTCTCTATTCCGCTATTTAATCAAAAACCTTTGGGGATCAGTTAAATTGGGGGATAGTCTGTGTTGGTACGTGTGAGAGAGATCCACCTTTCCAAGTTGTTGGGGTTCATCTCATACTTCTGAAGGTTTGAGGGTGCTGCCTGTTCCATACTCCCCCCTACTCCTAGCCTTTTAGGGGTACAAACAATAGTAATTGGGGCCTAGTGTGGTTGTGTACGTGTGATATACATACACTTTTTTGGGATCATATTTTCTATTCCGCTATTTAATCAAAAACCTTTGGGGATCAGTTAAATTGGGGGATAGTCTGTGTTGGTACGTGTGAGAGAGATCCACCTTTCCAAGTTGTTGGGGTTCATCTCATACTTCTGAAGGTTTGAGGGTGCTGCCTGTTCCATACCCCCCCTACTCCTCATCTAGCCTTTTAGGGGTACAAACAATAGTAATTGGGGCCTAGTGTGGTTGTGTACGTGCGAGATACATACACTTTTTTTGATCATATTTCCTATTCCGCTATTCAATAAAAACCTTTGAGGATCAATTGAATTGCGGGATAGTCTGTGTCGGTACGTGTGAGAGAGATCCACCTTTCCAAGTTGTTGGGGTTCATCTCATACTTCTGAAGGTTTGAGGGTGCTGCCTGTTCCATACCCCCCCTACTCCTCATCTAGCCTTTTAGGGGTACAAACAATAGTAATTGGGGCCTAGTGTGGTTGTGTACGTGCGAGATACATACACTTTTTTTGATCATATTTCCTATTCCGCTATTCAATAAAAACCTTTGGGGATCAATTAAATTGCGGGATAGTCTGTGTCGGTACGTGTGAGATCCACCTTTCCAAGTTTTTGGGGTTCATCTCATACTTCTGAAGCTTTGAGGGTGCTGCCTGTTCCATACTCCTCCTCCTCCTCATCCATCCTTTTAGGTGTACAAACAATAGTAATTGGGGCCTAGTGTGCTTCTGTACGTGTGAGATACATACACATTTTTTGATCATATTTCCTATTCCGCTATTCAATAAAAACCTTTGGGGATCAATTAAATTGCGGAATAGTCTGTGTCGGTACGTGTGAGATCCACCTTTCCAAGTTTTTGGGGTTCATCTCATACTTCTGAAGCTTTGAGGGTGCTGCCTGTTCCATACTCCTCCTCCTCCTCATCCATCCTTTTAGGTGTACAAACAATAGTAATTGGGGCCTAGTGTGCTTCTGTACGTGTGAGATACATACACATTTTTTGATCATATTTCCTATTCCGCTATTCAATAAAAACCTTTGGGGATCAATTAAATTGCGGAATAGTCTGTGTCGGTACGTGTGAGATCCACCTTTCCAAGTTTTTGGGGTTCATCTCATACTTCTGAAGCTTTGAGGGTGCTGCCTGTTCCATACTCCTCCTCCTCCTCATCCATCCTTTTAGGTGTACAAACAATAGTAATTGGGGCCTAGTGTGTTTCTGTACGTGCGAGATACATACACTTTTTTTGATCATATTTCCTATTCCGCTATTCAATAAAAACCTTTGGGGATCAATTAAATTGCGGGATAGTCTGTGTCGGTACGTGTGAGATCCACCTTTCCAAGTTTTTGGGGTTCATCTCATACTTCTGAAGCTTTGAGGGTGCTGCCTGTTCCATACTCCTCCTCCTCCTCATCCATCCTTTTAGGTGTACAAACAATAGTAATTGGGGCCTAGTGTGCTTCTGTACGTGTGAGATACATACACATTTTTTGATCATATTTCCTATTCCGCTATTCAATAAAAACCTTTGGGGATCAATTAAATTGCGGAATAGTCTGTGTCGGTACGTGTGAGATCCACCTTTCCAAGTTTTTGGGGTTCATCTCATACTTCTGAAGCTTTGAGGGTGCTGCCTGTTCCATACTCCTCCTCCTCCTCATCCATCCTTTTAGGTGTACAAACAATAGTAATTGGGGCCTAGTGTGTTTCTGTACGTGCGAGATACATACACTTTTTTTGATCATATTTCCTATTCCGCTATTCAATAAAAACCTTTGGGGATCAATTAAATTGCGGGATAGTCTGTGTCGGTACGTGTGAGATCCACCTTTCCAAGTTTTTGGGGTTCATCTCATACTTCTGAAGCTTTGAGGGTGCTGCCTGTTCCATACTCCTCCTCCTCCTCATCCATCCTTTTAGGTGTACAAACAATAGTAATTGGGGCCTAGTGTGCTTCTGTACGTGTGAGATACATACACATTTTTTGATCATATTTCCTATTCCGCTATTCAATAAAAACCTTTGGGGATCAATTAAATTGCGGGATAGTCTGTGTCGGTACGTGTGAGATCCACCTTTCCAAGTTTTTGGGGTTCATCTCATACTTCTGAAGCTTTGAGGGTGCTGCCTGTTCCATACTCCTCCTCCTCCTCATCCATCCTTTTAGGTGTACAAACAATAGTAATTGGGGCCTAGTGTGTTTCTGTACGTGTGAGATACATACACTTTTTTTGATCATATTTCCTATTCCGCTATTCAATAAAAACCTTTGGGGATCAATTGAATTGCGGGATAGTCTGTGTCGGTACGTGTGAGAGAGATCCACCTTTCCAAGTTGTTGGGGTTCATCTCATACTTCTGAAGGTTTGAGGGTGCTGCCTGTTCCATACCCCCCCTACTCCTCATCTAGCCTTTTAGGGGTACAAACAATAGTAATTGGGGCCTAGTGTGGTTGTGTACGTGCGAGATACATACACTTTTTTTGATCATATTTCCTATTCCGCTATTCAATAAAAACCTTTGAGGATCAATTGAATTGCGGGATAGTCTGTGTCGGTACGTGTGAGAGAGATCCACCTTTCCAAGTTGTTGGGGTTCATCTCATACTTCTGAAGGTTTGAGGGTGCTGCCTGTTCCATACTCCCCCTACTCCTCATCTAGCCTTTTAGGGGTACAAACAATAGTAATTGGGGCCTAGTGTGGTTGTGTACGTGTGATATACATACACTTTTTTTGGATCATATTTTCTATTCCGCTATTCAATAAAAACCTTTCTAGGGCAAGATCTTAAATTACAGAAATATGAGGAGACCGTCAAATAAGGGCCGTGGCCTGGGTCGTGGTGCTGCTGGTAGAGCTCCTGTTGCAAGGAGAGGACATGGTCGATCTGTGCCAGCTACACGCACAAGTGAAACACCTTCCTCAAGTGTGAGTAGGCGACAGAACCTGCATCAGTATTTGGTAGGGCATCAAACGCCCCTAGAAGTGATGAGGCCAGAACAAGTTGAGGCGATAGTAGATTGGTTTGCTGCTGACAGTGCCTCCAGTTCCTTCACATTGTCTCCCACCCAGTCTACTGCAGAAAGGTCAGAGTTGGCACCTGCAGCCAATGTCCAACCGTCTTTCACCTCACCCCCTTGCAAATCAGGCCAGCAGTCTGAGCCCCAAGCCATACAGCAGTCTCTTATTCTTTTTGAGGACTCTGTCAGCAGGGTTTCCCAGGGCCATCCACCTAGCCCTGCCCCAGAAGTGGAAGAGATTGAGTGCAGCGATGCCCAACCACTTATTCCTCAAGATGAGTACATGCAAGGATCATCGCAGCACGTCTCCGATGATGACGAAACGCAGGTGCCAACTGCTGCGGCGTTCAGCATTGTGGAGACCGACAAGGAGGGCAGGGGTGAAGACTGGGTGGAAGATGATGTGGAGGACGATGAGGTCCTCGACCCCACATGGAATGAACGTCATGCAGGTGAACTGAGTAGTTTGGAGGAAGAGGCGGTGGTCGCACAGAGCCACCAGCACAGCAGAAGAGGGAGCAGGGTGCAGAAGCGGAGCGGCCGTGCCCTAGACACTACGCCCGCTACTGCCCAACGCAGCAAGGGAACGAGCGCACCAAAGTCAGCTCAAAGGAGTTCTCTAGCGTGGAAGTTCTTTAGAAAATGTGCTGATGACAGGACACGAGTGGTTTGCACCCTGTGCAATCAGAGCTTGAAGCGAGGCATGAACCTTCTCAACCTGAGCACAACCTGCATGATCAGGCATCTAAGTGCAAAGCACGAGCTGCAGTGGAGTACACACCTTCAAAACCAAGAAACGTCTCTGGCTCATCCTGCTTCCTCTTCTGCTGCAGTCTCGGCCGCTCCAGCCACATCTGTAGTGATACCGGCACCTGCCACCCCGCAAACAGACGATCTGTCAGCAACACCACCACCTGGGTCACCAACAACCATCTCCACAATGTCCCGTGGAAGCGTTCAGCTTTCCATCTCCCAAACACTTGAGAGGAAGAGGAAGTACCCCCCTACCCACCCGCGATCCCTGGCCCTGAATGCCAGCATTTCAAAATTATTGGCCTTTGAAATGCTGTCATTCCGTCTGGTGGAGACGCACAGTTTTAAAAACCTTATGTCGGTGGCTGTCCCACAGTACGTCGTGCCCAGCCGCCACTACTTTTCCAGGCAAGCCATCCCTTCCCTGCACAACCAAGTGGGGGAAAAAATCAGGTGTGCACTGCGCAACGCCATCTGTGCCAAGGTCCACCTAACTACGGATACGTGGACCAGTAAGCACGGTCAGGGGCGTTATATCTCCCTAACGGCACACTGGGTAAATGCAGTGGCGGATGGGCCTGAGGCGGATAGCAATTTGGCGCATGTCCTTCCACCACCGAGGATTGCAGGGCGCTTCAGTTTGCCTCCTGTTCCTAACTCCTCCTACTCCGCTTCCTCATCCTCTACCGCCTCCTCATCCGGACAGCGTAACACCTTCACCACCAACTTCAGCACGGCCAGGGGTAAACGACAGCAGGCAGTTTTACAACTTGCCTGTTTGGGGGACAAACCACACACCGCGCAGGAGTTGTGGAGGAGCATGGAACAGCAGACAAATGAGTGGTTGCTGCCAGCGAGCCTCAAGCCCGGCCTGGTGGTGTGCGATAACGGGCGAAATCTCATAGCAGCTCTGGGCCTAGCCGGTTTGACGCACATCCCTTGCCTGGCGCATGTGCTGAATTTGGTGGTGCAGAGGTTCCTTAAAAACTACCCCGATATGTCAGAGCTGCTGCAGAAAGTGCGGGCCGTTTGTGCGCACTTTCGGCGTTCTCACCCTGCTGCTGCTCGCCTGGCAGCGCTGCAGCGTAACTTCGGCCTTCCCGCTCACCGCCTCATATGTGACGTGCCCACAAGGTGGAACTCCACCTTGCACATGCTGGAAAGACTGTGCGAGCAGCAGCAGGCCATAGTGGAGTTTCAGCTGCAGCACGCACGCGTGAGTCGCTCTGCGGAACAGCACCACTTCACCACCAATAACTGGGCCTCCATGCGAGACCTGTGTGCCTTGTTGCGCTGTTTTGAGTACTCCACCAACATGGCCAGTGGCAATGACGCCGTTCTCAGCTTAACTATCCCACTTCTATGCCTCCTTGAAAAAACAATTCGGGCGATGATGGAAGAGGATGTGGCACAGGATGAGGAGGAGGAGGAGGATGAAGAGGTAACATTTCCAAGGCTTTCAGGGCAGTCATTCGCAAGGGGCTCCGAGGGTGGGTTCCTGCACACGCAAACGCCAGGGACGCAATTGTCCAGCAGGGGCACAGTTCTGGAGGATGAGGAGGATGAGGAGGAGGAGGAGCTGGAGGAGGAGATGGAACCATGTTCACAGCAGGGTGGCACCCAGGCCAGCTCATGGCCATCACTGGTGCGTGGCTGGGGGGATACAGAGGACACGGACCATACACCTCCCACAGAGGACAGCCTTTCGTCGCCTCTGGGCAGCCTGGCACACATGAGCGATTACATGCTGCAGTGTCTCCACAACGACCGCCGAGTTGCCCACATTCTAACTTGTGCTGATTACTGGGTGGCCACGCTGCTGGATCCCCGTTACAAGGACAACGTACCGTCCTTAATTCACTCACTGGAGCGCGATCGCAAGATGCGCGAGTACAAGCGCACGCTGGTAGACGCCATGCTGCTGGCATTCCCATCTGACAGCGGGGCCACAGTGGAAGCACAAGGCAGAGGAGGAGGAGGAGGAGGTCGCCAACGCAACCAGGGCACCGCCAGCACCTCAGAAGGCAGGGTTAGCATGGCCGAAATGTGGAAAAGCTTTGTCAGCACGCCACAACAAACAGCAGCACCAGCAGCTCAGATGGAACGTCTTAGCAGGAGGCAGCATTTTACCAACATGGTGGAGCAGTATGTGTGCACACGCCTACATGTAGTGAATGACGGGTCTGCCCCCTTCAACTTCTGGGTCTCCAAATTGGGCACATGGCCTGAGCTTGCCCTTTACGCCTTGGAGGTGCTGGCGTGCCCTGCAGCCAGTGTATTATCTGAACGGGTATTTAGCACGGCTGGGGGCGTTATAACAGACAAGCGCAGCCGCCTGTCCAGAGACAATGTGGACAAGCTCACGTTCATTAAAATGAACCAGGCATGGATCCCACGGGACTTTTCCGTACCTTATGCAGAATAGCAATGGATACCGACCTTACCCACCCATTGTTCCATTTTTGCTCTTTCTCACTCTTTTGGGGTGTACCCTCATTTAAAATTTGTGAAAAGAAGCAGTGTTGGCTACCTCGTCCTCCTCCTCAGGGCCAGATTAATGTAGGGGCTATTGGAGCTGCAGCTCCAGGCCCCTACCTTTTATATAGGCCCCGGGTTGGCCATATTCACTGTTACCGCTCTTCTGTCACTTGTAAACACAGAAGTCTGGCTTCTATGCTCGCTTCCCCAGGCAGCACCCTCAGAACCTCCCCACACAGCGTGAAGGCCGGACAAGGAGGGACAGTTGGCGATGCATGGATGTGTTTATGGGCTTCAGAGACAGCATCCCATGTTGAATTAGGCATGCATGGCTGCACCCTTCCTCCTCTGGGTGCATGGCAAGGCACGGCCCTAAGACCCTTCAAAATCCTCAGCACCAAGCCCATGATGCTGTTAATCCGGCCCTGGTCCTCCTCCACCGCCGCTTCCACCTACACCGCCCATAGGTGTGCGCAGCCTATTGCATTAAGGTGTGCACCCCAAAGTTGAAATACACATGCATGTGTTTGCCAGCAGGGAGAGTAATGTATCGGGGCCATGTACCTGTAGGCAAGGAGAAATAGAGCAGAGCAGGTCCCAGGGAGATCTTTCCCATCTCCTCACTGGCAATGCTATGTGCCCTAGGTGATTAGGGTGTGCCCAGGCACACCCAGCACACCCTGTGCGCACGCCTATGTCACCGCCACATCCACCACCACCTCAACCTCCCTCCTACTCCATATGGGCCTCGTCCTTCAGAGATGAAGAAGAACATTGTTTTATTTTTCTGTTTTTTTTTGTTGTTTTAAGTTATTTCCCTATCCACATTTGTTTGCAGAGCACTTGCCATGCTCTTAATTACGTTTTGCTGCCATTTGCAGCACTCTAGCCCTTTCCTTTGGTGTTTTAGAGCCATTTTAGTGCCTTAAAGTTCGGGTCCCCATTGACTTCAATGGGGTTCGGTGTCCGGGAAAAGTTCGGTAAAAGTCCGGGACACGGACCCGGACTTTTTTTTAAAGTTCGGCCGAACCCGTCGAACACGGACATCTAGGTGTCCGCTCAACCCTAGTTATAATTAATAGATTTAATAGAACAAGACTTATTATAGAGCCTTGTGGCACACCACTAGTCAAAAAGAAATAGCAGCACCATGTGCAGCAATAGGGTATGTTTATACCAAACAGATGAATAAAACTAACAGGATAACAGAGATGTCAGCGCTTGTGTCTGGATATAAAGTGTTCATCAGCTCTGGGGGAGGATGGGCTGTGGTACAATGTGGAGTGCCTCTCATCACGGTTGTGCTGGTGGCTCCCAATGCTTCCTGGGACACGGGTACACTCTAGAGAAGCCGCCCGACATCACATCTGGATGTCAGGTGGAGCAGGGCGGTGCGCGCATTTTGAGCATGCATTCTCCTTTATCAGGCAATCTGACAAGCCTTTTGGAAGAGGTATAAGTAGGGAATTAGGGACCCTGGGCGTGTCAGAGTAACACTAAGGGAGCGGTTCCACTAAAATAGTCTTACAAGCGCTGGGGAGTGTGTTAAAAGGCTAATACAAGACTAGATAACTAATCATGACATAAATTACACAGTATAAAATAAAATCAATGGAATTAGAACACCCCAGAGACTCAGTTTTACCATTGAACTTTTATATTGATTGCTCACAACCTCCACTTTCAGGCTAATAGTGCGCTACTGATTGATTTTTTTTTTGTCTTAGTACACCACTGGTGACTTCCCTTTGCTTCAAATGAACCCAGTTCAGGTATCTATCCTTGCTATCCAAGCTACAAGAAGTTGTGGTGTGATGTTGTGAATGGCGAAAGAAGGAGGGGTCCTGTGGTTAGAGAGAAAGCGAGAATAAAATTAAAATTTTAAAAATAAGAATTTCTTTCCCAACCCAAAAATTCACATCCATCACAAAGACCCCCTACCCAAATATCTTCCCCAACCTTTGCCTTGGCTTTCAAGTGAGGAGAGTTGCCTTTGGCTCTATGTAAGTACCTTACTGCTATGCTATGTTCCTGCATAGCTGCAGGTGACATGATCCTTGGGGCTATTCATGGAAAACCACAGAGCATCAAGTATGGGTTTTACTAATCTGAAGGAACCATGAGGTTTGCCCAAATGTTCAAACCTGAAGGTGTCTTAAAAAAGTAATGCTGCTTACAATAATTTACAGAAATTAAGAGATATGAGAACAAAAAGCAAGCAACTCATCTAAATGCAATTATTCTTCAGAGTGCAAGGTTGGTGATGAAACATGAGAAGCCTTACAAGCCATACACAATAGATTCGGAATATATTCATGCCGTTATTCATATTAATAATATTAAATATTTGGACTTCTGTTTTACTTGTCTTGTTTTCATATTGGTTCCTGAGTCCCGTCTGTTGCTTTCATTTCTATTCGACGAGAAAGGAGGTACTGCTCTCATCTCATGTAAAACAATATTACTCCCCAGTTGGTGGATCACTTCTATGACTATATTATGGACAATTACCAAAGACATTCACATATTTGCATGCCAAAATAGTTAGGAATTTCCCCTTTTCTTGGCTCTGTGCCCCAGGTATGAAGTAATGCTGGAGAAACTGTATTTAAACCACCGGCTGTCCAGTCTACCTTTTGTCACAGCTTGGATCTTCACTCTGTGAGTCAACATACAGGTATATTGTATTGTTCAGAAAACCATATACAGATGAGCAGATTCTTTATTGATGTCTTTAATTCAAAAGCTCTACTTATCAGCGGTGATGTGATTCGAGCATGCAGCCTTCCAACAGTAAGTTTCAGATTTCTTTCCTGTTGGAAAAATAGAAAGCACCATCATTTTGCATGTTTGTTCAATGCTAACATTATATGACAAATAGGGATCTCAGACTGGACTCATTGGACTGACTACTAGGGATGATCGAACGGTTCGGGTCGACCATCGGTTCGACCCGAACATTGGGTGTTCAAAACTCTGCCGAATTGCGAACTTTGTGCGGAAAAAGTTTGGAATTCGGTCACCAGAACCACCCAAAATGCAATGGGACAGGAACTGGGCTTTAAAAGCCAGTGATTGGCCCAGAAACGTCAGTAAAAGCCAATTGAGGGGGCAGGAGTCTGATAGGAATGTCATTGGAGTGACTACGGGGTCCAGAGGCCAATCAGGAGTGAATACGCCCCCCGGTATATAACATAGCCCCGCCAAAACTCTAGCACTGTAATACAGAGGCTGTGGAAGAGAGTGGAAGCATTTGTGTTTCTCCTGCTGCTTGTAAAGCTCCAGTGTCATTTTGCAATTATCTTCTGCTGTATGGAGCTGTTCTTTTAGTGTGAGGAAAGGGATATGCAGTGTAGTTAGGGTACTATATACCACTATAGTTAGATTCAATAATCTAGTTTTTGTAGGGATACTTTTAAGTGTCAGGGTGACCGTAGTGTCGTTTAGGGTGACCTGACTCTGCCATGTCAGGATGACCGTAGTGTAGTTTAGGTGACATGACTCTGCCATGTCAGGGTGACCGTAGTGTAGTTCAGGGTGACCTGACTCTGCCATGTCAGGGTGACCGAACTCTGCTATGTCAGGGTAACCGTAGTGTAGTTTAGGGTGACCTGACTCTGCCATGTCAGGGTGACCATAGTGTAGTTTAGGGTGACCTGACTCTGCCATGTCAGGGTGACCGTAGTGTAGTTCAGGGTGACCTGACTCTGCCATGTCAGGGTGACCGAACTCTGCCATGTCAGGGTAACCGTAGTGTAGTTTAGGGTGACCAAACTCTGCCATGTCAGGGTGACCGTAGTGTAGTTTAGGGTGACCTGACTCTGCCATGCCAGGGTGACCTAACTCTGCCATGTCAGGGTGACCGTAGTGTAGTTTAGGGTGACCTGACTCTGCTATGCCAGGGTGACCGAACTCTGCCATGTCAGGATGACCCCACTATGCATATTCTGGGCTAGGGGTATACATATATACAGTATATATATATATATATATATATATATATATATATATATATATATATATATATATATATATATATATCCCCTATACAGAAGTTCAGATGTCATGCCTGCCTCCAAAGGCTTTCAAAAACTCCCAAAAAATGCCTGAAAAACACCTGAAACAAAAACGCCCAAGGGGTGAAAGGAGGTTAACACCATCCCTGCGCTACTGAAATTCTAAGAAAAATAATCATTTTTTTCTGGTTCTGGACATGCTACAGAGCTGAAACTTCACAGGTACACTTTTTCAATAATTTTTTCAATAATTGGCTCTCTATCAAAAACGACAATTTTTAAGAACTTTTTTTTGCCTGATTCATAGTCCCTGGGGCATGACCCAGAACCCTAAGCACTTTTAGGGGCATTTATTGGGTTTTTGGGCTTCAAAATGGTGTTTATTGATTCCCGAAGTTCGGGTCCCATTGATTTCAATGGGGTTCTGGAATCCGAACCGAACTTTCAGGAAATTCAGGGGTTCTGGTCGAACCAAACTTTTCAAAAGTTCGATCATCTCTACTGCCTACTAGGGATGATCGAACGGTTCGGGTCGACCATCGGTTCGGCCCGAACATTGGGTGTTCGAGGTTCGGCCGAATTTAAAACTTTTTGCCCAAAAAGTTCGGAATTCGGCAACCAGAACCGCCCAAAATGCAATGCTTCAGGAAATGGGCTTTAAAAGCCCATGATTGGACCAGAACCATTAGCAAAAGCCAATTGAGGGGGCAGGAGAATGCTAGGAATGTGATTGGAGTGACTAGGGGGTCCCTAGACCAATCATTAGTGAATACGCCCCCCAGTATATAAGATCGCCCCCGCCATATTCCTAGCATTGTTATACTGGACATGGAAGAGAGTGGAAGCAGTTCTGTTAATTTTACTTTAAAAGTGTCATTTAGCTATTTTTAGTGTGAGGAAAGGGATATCTAGTGTAGTTAGAGTGCTCCTTTACACTTAAGTTAGCTTCAAAAATTTAGTTTCTGTAGGGAAAGTGTTAAGTGTAAAGGGACCGTAGTGTAGGGTTAACTGACAGTGACAGCTATGGAAGGGTGACAAAACCCTTCCATAGCAGGGTGACCGCTATAGAGTAATGATCATTTCTCTGAATTGCTTCGGCACACCCATATGGCTTCTCACCAGCCAAGCATTTTTTATGCTGCAGGGGCTGCCACTGCCAGTGCTTTTTTGAGGACATGTTTAATGTCAGATATGACATCTGAAACTGTGTATAGGGGGTATATATACACATATATGTCTGAATATATACCCCTAGACATATATAGGTGTGATAGTAGCAGAAATAAATGCTTGCGCTAATGAAATCATTTACAGTAATATATTTCTGCTACTATCACACCTATATATGTCTAGGCCACTCTGCCATAAAGCCCCGACTGGTGGCGGGCTGCAGTGATGGTTGACTTTCTACAACTTTCTCCCATCTCCTGACTGCATCTCTGGAGCTCAGCCACAGTGATCTTTGGGTTCTTCTTTACCTCTCTCACCAAGGCTCTTCTCCCTCGATAGCTCAGTTTGGCCGGACGGCCAGCTCTAGGAAGGGTTCTGGTCGTCCCAAACGTCTTCCATTTGAGGATTATGGAGGCCACTGTGCTCTTAGGAACCTTAAGTGCAGCAGAAATCTTTTTGTAACCTTGGCCAGATCTGTGCCTTGCCACAATTCTGTCTCTGAGCTCTTCAGGCAGTTCCTGTGACCTCATGATTCTCATTTGCTCTGACATGCATTGTGATCTGGAATGTCTTATATAGACAGGTGTGTGGCTTTCCTAATCAAGTCCAATCAGTATAATCAAACACAGCTGGACTCAAATGAAGGTGTAGAACCATCTCAAGGATGATCAGAAGAAATGGAAAGCACCTGAGTTAAATATATGAGAGTCACAGCAAAGGGTCTGAATACTTAGGACCATGTGATATTTCAGTTTTTCTTTTTTAATAAATCTGCAACAATGTCAACAATTCTGTGTTTTTCTGTCAGTATGGGGTGATATGTGTACATTCATGAGGAAGAAGAATGAACTTAAATGATTTTAGCAAATGGCTGCAATATAACAAAGAGTGAAAAATTTAAGGGGGTCTGAATACTTTCCGTACCCACTGTACATATATTTATATACAAACCTAGACATATATAGGTGTGATAGTAGCAGAAATACAGTATATGCTTGCGCTAATGAAATCATTTACAGTAATATATTTCTGCTACTATCACACCTATATATGTCTAGGTGTGTATATAAATATATGTATGTGTGTATATATACCACTATACACAAGTTCAGATGTTTTGCCTGCCTCAAAAGAACCCAAAAAAATGCCAAAAAAAACGCTAGCGTCAAAAAAAAAATGCCCAGGTGTGTTTTTGCTGGCATTTTTTGGGGGTTTTTGGAGGCAGGCAAAACATCAGAACTTGTGCACAGTACCACTATACACAAGTTCAGATGTTTTTCCTGACTGCAAAGAACCCAAAAAAATGCCTTCTATTAAACCGGCAAGGTGTTACAGCAGCGAAGCCAACCTCCTGTGCTGAAAGTTTTCTAATACAAACAATCTTTCTTTTATGGCTCTGGACATGCTACAGAGCTGAAACTTCACATGTACACTTTTTAGACCCCCCAGATACTAAATCCAAAGTAAAAATCAAAAAATCTCTTCTTTTTTTTTAATTTTTCAATAATTGGCTTTTTTATCAAAAATCACAATTTTTAAGAACTTTTTTGTGTGATTTTGTGTCTGGGGGGTCTAAAAGGTGTACCTGTGAAGTTTCAGCTCTGTAGCATGTCCAGAACCAGAAAAAAAGATCATATAGGTGTTAAAGGAGGCTCCCACATCCCTGTTCTACTGAAAAATTATCTTTTTTTTTTCATGGTTCTGGACATGCTACAGAGCTGAAACTTCACATGTACACTTTTTAGACCCCCCAGATACTAAATCCAAAGTCAAAATCAAAAAATCTCTCTCTTTTTTTTTTTTTTTTCAATAATTGGCTTTTTTATCAAAAATGACAATTTTTAAGAATTTTTTTTGTGTGATTAATAGTTAATGGGGCATGACCCAGAACCCTAGGCACTTTTTAGGGGCATTTATTGGGTTTTAGGGCTTAAAAATTGTATTTTTTGATTAATGAAGTTCGGGTCCCATTGATTTCAATGGGGTTCTGAAATCCGAACCGAACTTTTGGGAAATTCGGGTGTTCTCGTCGAACCGAACTTTTCAAAAGTTCGATCATCCCTACTGCCTACAACCTTAAAAGAGAAACCTCAGGTGTACCCATCTGTAGGTGTATTGCAGGTGTAGAGCGATCTGCAGTGAAAGCAAAACCTAATAGATTTTGACAGTCCTGCTGGGAGCAGACATCTTATACTTTTCAGGGAACAAAGGGAACAGAGAAGCCCCGTACACACGCACAGATTGTTGGCCGTAAATTGTTGGCCAACGTCCGATCTGCCGATTGTCGGCTTGTTAGTATGATGCTTCCGACAACCAACTGCGAATTTTCGGCCGAAAAAAATCTGGTGTGCATGCTATAAAATTTGTTGGCCAACAAAGAACGGCCGATTGTTCCTCAGTCAGTACAGATTTCGGCAGACAAAAATCAGATGAGCAAGACTGGGCATGCTCAGAGATGAAAAAACACACTGAAAGTCAACCAGAACATGACATCACTTCTGAAGTTGGTTTTTGTTCGCCAACAAAAAGTCCAGTGCAAGTCTAGAGCATATTTCAACCAACAAACAACACTGGACAAAAGTTGGCCGATCAGTTGGCCAACAATCTGTGCGTGTGTACGGGGCTTTACACAGGTTCAGAGGCTACTTCAATGCAGATAAGGTACTAAGTGAGTTTAATTACCACCTAAATCAGCCACAGAACCTGTGTAATTAATATGTATTCTGTTTTAAAGTGATGAGGTGGCAACCCTAAACATATCGCATATCAACATGAGAAATAATGCATGTTAACACCCATGTGTTAATGCAGCACAAAAATGTTAGTGGATGTTTAGGCTTTAGTTGCTCTTTATTTGTGTGAGTGAAGATTGCATTTGTAGTTTAGTCCCAACAGAGTGGTTTGCCAATAGCCTGTTTTATATGGGAATTATATAGTAAAGGTATAATTTTATCTCAGTACAGCAAACACACCAGTCTCCTCTCAAGTACAGTTATGCAGAAATACGATTTTCCTGCTATTTATAGGTCAGCTTTTGAAGATTTTGATGTACAGTAGATATATGTTGTGGTGTATTTTCTGTGAAATGGTTACTGTGTATTCCTGTCTCCTGGCTGATAAGTGGATGTATGACATCCTCAGTGGCCCGCATTGTAGGGAGCAGAGTTGCTACTTGATGAGAGCAGCCACTATTGTCTCGCACATCAATCATTTCCTCACGAAGATAAAGGGAGTCATGAGCGAGCTGATTACGCAGCTGAAAAGGAATAGAAATCAATAGAAGGCATTTTCAGATCCCATCCTACAAAATCCCCTTTCAATAATAGCTTTTGCTGTCAATTGTGCTTTAGACCTGTGGCTGTTTAGAAGCTCTGCTTTAATATGGGACAGCTGACGTAATAGTTGTTAATGGCTGCACAAGGAACAGCCACATTTTATATAAGTGAAAATACACCTGTTTCAAATCTTCTTATAGCCTAGGCAACTTCATTTGAGTCAACTTATTCACTCTACTAGGCATGCTATATAAAGGTGAATGAGGGGAAGAATGGAGGTGTTGAACATCGCAACCAAATTACTTTTTTCCTGCCCAGGGTCAGCTAGAATCTGATATAAAATAATATGTCTGTACAAGTGCAAAAACACGAAAAGTGCGCACATGAACTGGAACATACTTTAACTGGTATTCACCTTCGTCTGGGATGTTTCAACGCTTTCTCAATATGTGTGCATGGATGGTGCTGCTTTTTGCTTCAATATTGGCACAGTGGGGAAAAGCAGTGTAGCATAGCAGATGAGATGTAAAAAAATTAAAGAGAATATAAAGGCTGCTGTTGCTGAGCTCTATTTTTGAAAAGGCTAGGTTACTGGCTGTCATTCAGTGGCTTTCGTATTTTCTAGTGTTACTGTACTGGAACATTTATTCAAATAAGGGTTTTAGATTTTGCTCCAATTTCCCTGATCTGAATAATTATTCTAGTCAGAATTTTTTGAAGCCAGAGGCAGGGCAGTATTTACTATATTAGTATCAATGGGTCGAGACCTAGGCCAGCAGGCTTACGTAGGGCAATGACAGACATGAAATTGCACTAACTGTAATAACCCTGTCCTTATTTACTTTTGAACTCATGTGACTAAATTCAGCAAAACTCTGGTGTAAGTATTGAGGTGCCTCAGGTGCGCGCAATACAAAATACAATTCATGACACAAGAAGGTCACTCAAAAAAGTGTTTATTAAACCTAGGATGATGAAGGCTACACATTTTAGAGAAACTGCCTCCCTCTTTCATCAGGACTACAACTGTGACTATGAATGGACTCACAATGAAATACAATTAGAAGACTTATATAAAGGCTTGATGCAAACTATCAAACCTGGAGTTATTGCAGCTGTCAGCATAGTTAGGCTAACTAAGCCGACAGCTTGCAATAACTGCAGGTTTGACAGTATATAGTCGATGGAGTGAACCCCTAAATTCTGTGCAATGCTTTAATAAAAGTATAGTTAGGGGGGGCACGTGGCGACTGCTGCTTTGTATGGCCACATAGGATCCAGCTCCACAAGCCACTCAGGGTTGATGCTCTCTACCGTAGTTCCAGCAGGATCACACACAACCTGACAAGGCTCTAAACATCCCTTTGCACCATCGGAGATATCGCACTGCTCGAGGAATGAGCCCAAGCTTAAAAAACTCTGTTTCTTCACTCTGATCTGGAGAAATCCTGAACAAAACGTCGGAGGGAGACATCCGTTCCAGTCCGAGGCTGGACCTCTAGTGACGGCTACCTTTAACCTTCCAGAAGCAGCCACACAAGACAATGGGCACAGAGAAAATGGTGGCAATTTGCCCCCTACATCACCCAGCACCTGTAGCCATTCCAAATCCAAGCCATGGCAAGACTCTCAATCAGAAGACACCACAGAGCCCTGTATGGAGGTAGGTGCCCCACATGACAGCACCCAGAAGAATTACCCAATTGCCTAATTTCCCACGTTAGGGCAGCCCATGTCAGACATCCTCATGAAAGACATGCTCCTATCCCTTTGCTCATCCCTTCAAGCGGACACGTTTGCTTGATTTCAATCGTGTAAAGCAGAAATCCAAGATCTAGGAGACAGAGTAAATAACTTGGAGGACTCCATGAGTACTTGTATGGAATCTTATAATGACATGGTAGATTCACATATGTCCCACTCAGATGATATTGCCTGGCTGAAGACAAAAGTAGCTGACTTGGAGGACTGCGCTGGGCTTAACAATTTAAATCTCACGGCATTCCAGAGTCTAAACAACCTTCAAAGCTTCCTCACTATGTACGAGATCTTTTTCACGCCGTTGCGCCCAGTGGTGTCATCCACTGGGAAAATATCATCCCAGTGGATCCACCTAACTTATGCACCTCTCAATGACCCTCCAGAAATACTGGGGAGCATAGCCAAAGCCCGGACAAGCGCAACAATAGAAAAAAATGACCACTGGAGAACATCATTTGAACTCCATCATTATCATAAAGTCTGTCAACCCAGGGAGCAGTAAATCTCTTGTACCTGCTTCTTTGCAAGTTTTTCTTTCTCTATTTTTTGCAGTTGAGCTGCACTAGTTCTCGTTTTTGAACTTTTTTTTTCTTTTGCCGTTATTATCCTTTTGTTTGTTCTTTCTCTCCAACCCGTCCACACATAGTCTCTAACAAGACTATCATGGCTATTGTGCTAAGCCACCCAAATCCTAGGAATCTTTTCAACCTGCACCCCCTGAGGCACTGCATAACTACTAATTCATACCTTCCTCACCCTGACTCTAGCTCATCATACTACCTTAAGGCACCCTTGCTACTGACCTTCACCAGCTTCCGTTTCCCTTAGCATTCATCAAGCAATATCTGGAAGATACGACTGCACATTAAAATTTTCTACCATCCTAATGTCTCTTAAATTATTAATCATTAATACTCGTGGTTTAAACCACCCTGCCAAAAGTTCCTCCCTATGGAAGGAAGCCACGAACTCTAAAGCGGACATAGTCATTGTCTATTAAACCCACTTCAATAAGGATGCCGCCCCTAAGTACCAACACAAAGATTTTCCTTACACTTGGACTTTAACAAATCTTCCACCTTCATCTAGAACAAAGGAGTGAAGTTTATATTAGTATGTACAATTAATGCCAAACTTTACACTATTGCCAAACATAAACAGGGCAATCTAATAGTATGTGGTGTGAATTCAGTGGTTGACCCCTTACTAGACTATACTTCTAATAGGAAACAAAGCCCTTCCCCCATTTCTAATATTTTGTTAAGTGAAGATCACTTTGATTCGTGGAGATGCTTACATGCATCGGAACGTGATTACACATATCACTCTCCCAGATTTAACTCCTATTCACCCACCTGAAATCCTGGAGACCTAAAGCAAAAATACCATGTCTCTTCCACCCTTTAACTCAACAGAAATTGTCTAATCCCAGACACATGGCAGATCTTAAAGAGGACCCATTGACTGTCCAAACCCTCTGCAACCGCAATCTCCTCCTTCTTAGCCATAACTCCCTCAGATCTTCAGGAATTGAATCGCCCCTTCTTTACCTTAGAAATACAAAAAGTTATTCAGTCAATGTGGTAAATACAGATTTATTCATGAATATTACCATACTTTCTCTAACATCCTAAGCCCCCACCTGACTAAATTATTCAATGCAGTTGCAACTGAAACATCCTTTGCACCGGAGATGTTGAGAGCTCACATCGTTACCATTCCCAAACTAGGAAAGAACCCTGACTGTCCGGCTAACTTGCGCCCAATATCTTTGCTTAACAGAGACATTAAAATATTTGCCAAAATTCTGGCACATAGATTAAAATTGGTTCTGCCTTCCTTAATACAGCTGGATCAGACTGGGTTGGTCCCTGGCAGACAAATATCCGATGCTACTAGACGGGTGCTTAAAGTTGTTAATTTTGCTGAAGTTAGTTGAACGCCTTCTCTGCTACTTTCCATTGACGCTGAGAAGGCACTCGACCAAGTTCATTGGGGATATATGTCACAAGTGCTCCAAAAGTTTGGCTTTCAGGGGAACTTTTTCTGTTATGCTAGCACTACACTCTACCCCTTTGGCCCAGGTGTACACAGCAAGTTTATTATCCAAACCATTTACCATATCCAATGGCATAAAGACAGGGGTGCCCACTCTCCCCGACAATCAATTTGATGATTGAACTGCTGGCAGGGAGGATCCAATCCCACCCTTCAATAACTGGCTTCCTCTTTAGAGAAAGACAGCACCTTATCAATCTTTTTGCCAACAAAATCATACTAATGCTGTCAAAAGCCCTAGCTTCCCTACCTAAAACCCACAATATTCTAACTGAATTCAGTGAGATATCCTATTATAAAATCAACCATTCCAAGTCCCTAGTGATGGCTCTAAATTTCCCCCAACCAACTATAAACAAATTAAAAGAGGACTTGCCGTACACTTGGGCTGAATCAAGCATCTCCTATTTGGGTATAACAATCAACCCCTCTTCTACCACCCTAGAGACAGCAAACTACAAACCTCTCATAACCAAAATTGAGGTAGAACTGAAAAAACGAGCCCAGGTGGAGATGTCTTGGGTGGACAGGTTAGCAGCCTACAAAAAGCAGATCCTTCCCCAAATTCTGTATATATTCCAAACCCTCCATATTCCACCCACACAATCACTTATGAAAATTCTTACATCTCTGTTAAGAAACTTTATTTAAAAAGGAAAAAGGGCCCGATGCTCCCATGCATCCCTAACGAAACACAGAAAAGTTGGTGGTATAGGAATGGTAGATCTACAAGACTACCTAACTGCTGTTCACCTGAATCACCAAAAACATTGGTTCAACTCATCAGCAGAACCACTCTGGCTGGACATAGAAAAGGGTGCTAACAAACCCCTATTCTTTGTCCTTTATTATATGCAGATATGTGAAAACCACTAAATCTATCCACATTCCTTCCTACCACCAGCGCATCCACCCATGCGTGGAGGATGATAGTAAACCTCCCCTCCCAATCCTCTAGTTACTACATTGTCAAAGTATCGCTTGTCACACTAGAGCATCTCATCCTCGATATCAAACTGGAATACTTCAAAAAATATGGCATCATCTCCTTGGAAGATCTTCTCGAGGGGTCCCACCCATGCTCCCCAGAAACTCTTATTGACAAATATAATCTACCACGTTCAACCTTCTTCACTCTTTATCGCATTTACCACTTCTTAAACACCTCTTCCATACCTTCCATCAATACACGCCCCAAAATATGCCAATATTTTACAAACCCTCTTAAACCCACTAAAGGAACATCGCTCATCTAAAGGATTCTACATAACAAAACTAAATTTAGTAAGTCCAGGCCCATGCTCCAATGGGAGTCAGACATCCAGGCTTCCTTCTCTGACTTCAAATGGACTCAAGCAATTCGATACACATACGATATTACACACTGTGTGAACCACTTGGAACGGGCTTTAAAAGTTTCTCTTAGGTGGTACCTTATCCCACACAGACTAAAATGTTTACCACAAGCTCACCACTTTGTTGGCAAGGTTGCGGCTCCCTAGGCAACATTATGCATATTTTATGGTGCTGCAAAAACATCTGCAGTTTTTGGAGGAAAATATTCTCCATAATATCAGACATAACAGGTATCATTACCCTGCCCTTGCCCTACTTAACCTAGGCATTGCAAATTTCCCTGTAATGTTCCGTGGCACAGTAGCAAACCTTCTCTTATCCGCCAAGCTAACCATACCAAGACATTGAAAAAAAGACTTGACCCTAATCCATCTGAAGTGATAAATATCACCCACCAACACTTCCTATGGGAAAAATCTCTAGCCCTTCAGCAAAAATCCAAACCTTTGATCTTGTATGGAATACCCTTGTCCCTCTGGCACCCTTCTTAGGGCCCAGAACTATTTATCTACCTTACATAATCTTGTAGCTATACGTATGCCTTAGCCTGTTATGTACACCCTCTCTAATGTTTTAATTGTTAGTGCCTTAATTATAACTATCTGCTTTATCTAATTACTTACATCAGTTACTATATTTATGCAGTTATATATTTGCTATCACCAGATAGTTAACCAGGGTTGTTAACCTTGCTTAACTCAATATCAAGTGGCTGTGCCCATGCCTTATCAATATTACCTGTCATATGTTTCTTTTAAAACCAATAAACATATAAAAAAAATAAAATAAAGTATAGTTGGCATTCACATTTGGTAAATTGGGTTAGGTGTTTCCTTGTCCCGAGGATTTTTACGATATTGTGAATGAGCAATGGTGGCGCATTAAGCACGTGCTAGTGGTGCTGAAGTGCTTTAAATGCTGTTATCCCTTTGCTAACTTGGTCTTGAACCACTGAACTGTGCCACCTAGGGTGGATCACCCTGTTTCCACCAAAAAAAATACAACAAAAAAAACTATAAAGGTCAGAGAACTGGAACTTTAATTCTCTGTAATAAAGCACTGGATAACAGTAAAACACCAACAGGAGTTCTAACTCTTCCCCGCTCTATCCATAACTGGAGAAAAGGTTTGACGTACACTTTAACCACTTGCCGACCGTCGCCCGACTATATACGGCGGCGGTCAGCCCCTCCCAGGCAAAGTGACGTACCGGTATGTCACTAGCCTGGGAGCCAATAGGGGGCGAGCGCGTGCCCCCGCTCGTTCACTAGGAAGAACACGAGTGTGACCGGCGGACCCGATGTCCGCCGGTCACTCGCGATCATCGAGTGGAGAGGGAGAAAGGCAGGCGGCTAATGTAAACAAAGCCGCCTGTCATTCTTCCCTGTGTAAAAGCACAAATCACTCGGTCCTGCTATGTAGGACCGTTGATCTGTGTTGTTACACACACAGCCACATCCAATAACAGTTAGAAACACGCCCCTAGGGACACACTTAACCCCTCCCTCTCCAATAAAGTTAACCCCTTCCCTCCCAGTGTCATTTTTACAGTAACAGTGCATATGTATAGCACTGATTACTGTAGTAATGTCACTGGTACCCCCAAAAGTGTCAAAAATGTCAGTCAAGGGTCCGATCTGTCCACCGCAATGTCGCAGTCCCGCAAAAAAAATCGCAGATCGCCGCCATTACTCGTTAAAAAAAACAACAAAAATGACAAAAATCTTTCCCTTAGTTAGTAAACGCAATAACTTTTGTGCAAACCAATCAAAACACGCTTATTGTGATTTTTTTTTTACCAAACATAGGTAGCAGAAAACAAATTGGCCAAAAATTAAAAAAAGTTTGATTTTTACATTTTTTTGGGGGAATTTCATATAAAAAATGTGAAAAATATTGTTATTTTTGCAAAATTGTCGCTATTTTTTTGATTATAGCGCTTGATCAAAAAATCGCACAGGTGATCAAATACCACCAAAAGAAAGCTCTGTTTGTGGGAAAAAAAAGGACATCAAATTTGTTTAGGTATAGCGTCGCACGACCGCGCAATTGTCCGTTAAAATCATGCAGTGCCGAATCGCAAAATACCCCCTGGTCAGGAAGGGGGTAAAATCTTCCGGGGCTTAAGTGGTTAATGAGCTGGAATCTGAAGCACCCTGGTGCATTAAAAATGTTGTGTCAGTTTACTTTAAACTTTTACATATAAGTCTAATATGCTTTGACACCGTGAATTAATATTAAGCCTTATTTATGATTAATTAATCAAAAATATTGACTACATTTTCATGATTTAATATAATTCACTGAAATAAAGTGCAGTAGTGTAAAAGGAAAGCTAGCTGATTTTCTTCAGTAGTAACAACTTGCTATGGGAACAAAAAAAATGGGTTTAAATCTAGAAGCACACAAGTGCTTTTGGTTCCATCTCTCCTCTGTAATGATCATGGTTCAGAAGCTAAGGAGGTGAAACCCAAAATAAATTCCTAAATATGGCTCAGAAATTAGGGTATAGTTCAAATATGTACTGTTAAATTAATGTTCGATCAATTAACTTCTTTCTAAACCTACCTGTGAAAATGAGCTACATTTTGGAAATACCATATTTTGAGGTTTTCTTTGCTGGTTTAGGTACAGGTACTCTGCTACTATACAGTCATCAAATGATTTTGATACATATTGGGGTTGATTTACTCAGGTCCCGTTCACACATAGGCAAATTAAATGGTGGGTGGAATCGCCGCGATTCTGCCTGCTACGTGTTTGCGATGACATCATTTCCTAATTGCACCCCAAACGGGGTGCGATTCTGGAGAGTGAAACTAGAAAGAGAAAGATCGGGTGCAGCTCTGCATAGAAAACAATGAGCTTCCATGTTTTTTTTGTCAAAGCTTAATTGAACAAGCTAGTTCAAGTTAGAAGCTGGCTACCATGCACAGCTAACAAAATCAGATTTTTTTACTTTCCAGTTTTAGTAAATCAACCCCGTTACACTGTATAAAAACTTGAATTAAAGAGATACAAGGGGAAAACCTAGGTACTTATTACTTTTTAAACAAAACTGCAGGTATAAATTACAAGGTAAAAAAAAAATAGCAAATTCAATGATAAAATAACAATGGCAGCTACTTAGTTACATGGTTAGTCTAACATGGTAATTGAGTTTTGCTGCAATATTCACTTTTTTCTATCAGTACTTTTACTTCTGCCACTAGATGTCCCAGTCTGATGGCCAGCATCATTCAACCCCATTCCTCTGAGCTAGTGTTGGGTTAACACTATGGCCAGAGCATGAGTTCAGGCCAAACATTTCCCTGTTCAGCCTTTTGCTGAACACCCGAATTTGCAGGCTGTTCGTCCCGCCGAACACCCTGCAATGCACTTAGCACCGCAGGGTGCATTCTGCACCCTGATTGGGCAAAGCTTTGGTTGTTGACCTGGTCGTTAAGAAGCAGGGCCGGAAAGCTCTGGGGGGGGGGCTCTGCCTCCCCCACTTCAAAGCACCTTGTCCCCATGTTGACGGCCTCATCCCCACAACTGTGGCTGGTGATTGTGGAGGTCTGCAGGTGGGGGGCTTATTGGAATCTGAAAGCCATCTTTAACAAGGGGGCCCCAGGTCCTAGCCCCCCCTATGTGAATGAGTTTCGGGTACATGGTACCTCTACCCATTCACCAAAAAAGTGTACAAAAAAAATAAAAACAGGAAACAAGTTTTTGACAAATTCTTTATTAGGAGTAAAAGTGCCAATGTGCAAATACTTGTGCAAATCAATTCCTCAATATTTCAATGCACAAGCAAAAGGAATTGATTTGCACAAGTATTTGCACATTGGCACTTTTATTTGTAATCCTATAACTACACGTATATAATTTTACACATTTTATACATTTTAGCAAGCGCTGTAGATAGCCCTAACATTAGGACTATTTGTTTCCATTTCCCCATTTTATACTACTGCTGCTGCTATTTCTATAAACCTATAATTTCATATATAATTTTACACATATTTTCACATTTTTAGGGTAATTTATATATTTTAATAAACACTAACTCCTAGGCGCGGGGAGTACAACCTTTTTTTTAAAAGGATACTTGTTTTCTATAAATTCTTATTAACCACATCCCTACCGGCGTATAGACAAATGACGCCGGCAGGGTGGCTTTCTAGATCCGGGCGCCACTACTGTGCGCCCCCAGCGCGACGATTGGGGGTGAGGCTCATCCCTCGGACTGAGCCCAACCCCGATCAAGGTAAAGAGCCAATGAAATTGGCTGTTTACCACGTGATTGGCTGTGTCAATCACAGCCAATCACATGAGCGGCTCCAGCGCGAGCTGCTCGTTACCTCCTCAATGCGCGCCCCCCGGAGCAAGAGCAATAATTTGAGCCCAAGACCTCCTCTGTAAGTCTAAGACGGCAACCTGTAGAAATTTTTAAAGTGTCGCCTATGGGGATTTTTAAGTACCAAAGTTTGTCCATTCCGTGAGCGTGCGCAATTTTGAAGCATGACATGTTGGGTATCTATTTACTCGGCATAACATTATCTTTCACATTATGGAAAAAAATTAGGCTAACTTTACTGGTTTCTTATTTTTTTTTTCAATCAATAGTTTTTATTAAGATTCAAATATAGATGAGAAACAAAAAAAACATATTAACAGAATGTGAAATAAGTAAAGAAAATGACTACAACATGGTAGAATATTATCCAAAAGTAGATGGTACAGTGTTCAAGAATCAATATAAACTTCGTACAAGTGCATATACATTATGCATATAAATGTCAATACAGTTTGCATTGATGCAGAGAGAAGACGAGAGGCGTTGAACCACCCCGACTCAGAACCCCTAGGGGAACAATGTCACCAAGTCATGGATTGTCCCCACCTCCCAACCTCCCCAAGATCAACACAAATAAAGATGAGCTCAAAACAAGTGGAACTAAGCTAAGTAAAGGGTTAGATTATAAACTTCTAGTTTCAGGTGCCAAATAGGGCCACTCCGACCAAGCTTTTTGAAATTTGTGATGCCTTAAAGTATTGAAGGATAAGGCTTTTTCCAGTTTATAGTTCTCATTGACCAAGGTGATTGCCTCAGAGAGATTCGGAGTGTCGGTGGTTTTCCATTTTTGTAATATTAAAAGTCCTAGCTGCCGAAAGGTGATGTACAATCATTTGTCTATATGTGAGTGGATATAATTCAATGTTTAGATTAAGTAAAGCTAATTTAGGTTTGGGAGGCGCTAAGATTCCAGTGATGGATGCCATACATTGGAAAATTGCTTTCCAAAAACTTGTAAGGGAGGGGCACTCCCAGAGGATGTGTTGTAGGGTACCAATTTTACCACATTCTGTGGAGAGAGGGAAGCATTCATTTTGGATAACCTATAGGGAGTGAAATACCACCTATTCACAATCTTAGTTATCATTTCCCAATGATTTGTGCAATGTGATAATTTGTGGGTAGAATTGATCGCTATTTGCCATTGTTTTAGAGTGAAAGATTGGTTAAGCGTTTTCTCCCACTTCAGCATGTGTTGTGATTTGGTTTTGAGGGAATCAGATGTAAGGCAGGAGTAAAAGAGAGATATTCCTTTATTTAGGGGTGGAACTGTGGAGATGAAATTCCATGTTTGGGAATTAGTTAGTAGTTCTGATAGTGGATGTTTGGATAGAGTGAAAATTAACTTGGAAATGGTAAATGACAGGTCATGAGGGAGGGAGAACTCCTGTATAATTCTTTAAGCTTATAGTTAATGTATAAGCTTATAGTTAATGTATAGTTGTTTAATGAGTGACAGGTCGTAATCCTCTAGTCTAGAAACATTACGTTTTTTAAATTTAAATTCTACTATCTTGATAGGGATATCACATGCGTGGAAAAGGTTTACTGTAGGAGTTAGTTTGGAAATAGCTCTCCAAGCTTGGAGAAGCCTTGACTGTTATAGGAATGTTGTGCCAATTCCAGAGTATCCATAAATCACACTGAAGCATGAGTGTTAGGTTTTTAGTTGGCACCAAGTCGGTTTCAATTAATGCCCATAGCGGGGTTTCACTACTGGTATACCAATGTTTTATTTGGTCTAGCCTTGAGGCCCAACAATAGGCTTGTAAGTTCGGTAGCCCAGTTCCCCTCATGGATTTGTGTGCAGTTAGTATATTGAAAGCTATGCGGGCTTTTTTTCCTGACCAAATAAATTTCCTAATAATACTTGTAAGGGCATTCAACTGTGCTTTTGGTATGGGGATAGGCAGTGCTCTAAACAAGTATAAGATTTGAGGAAGGATGGTCATTTTTATTACCGCCATTCTCGCTCCCCATGTTAAGTCAATTTTAGAGAAGTTATTAAGGACCTCACAGATTTTTTGTTTTAGGGATTTAAAATTCGAGTGAATATGGCCAGAGATTCGAGGTGTAATGGTAATACCTAAATAGGATATTTTCTCATCTGTCCATGTGAAGGGGCATTTTCCCATCAGACGTTTTTTTGGATCAGGACTAACATTCAGATTTAGGACAAGCGATTTGGAATTATTTACTTTATAGTAAGAGATTTTACTGAAATTGGTAAGGATAATGTGGGCTGCAGGTAGGGATGTTTCTGGAGATGACAACATCAATGGTTTCTTATTTTTTAATTCAAAAAAGTAAATTTTTTCCAAAAAAATTGCGTTTGGAAGACCGCTGCGCAAATACGGTGTGATAAAAAATATTGCAATCATCTCCATTTTATTCTCTAGGGTCTCTGCTAAAAAATATATATATATAATGTTCGGGGGTTCTAAGTAGTTTTCTAGCAAAAACAACTGATTTTAGCTTGTAAACAACAAATGTCAAAAATAGGCCTAGGCAAGTGGCTAGGATGCATGATGGTGCTCCTTGGATGCTGGGCCCCTCTATATGGCTAGGCTGTGAAAAAGTCTCACACATGTGGTATTGCCATACTCAGGAGGAGTGGCAGAATGTATTTTGGGGTGTCATTTTTGCTGTGTACATGCTATGTGTTAGGAATATCCTATAAATTGACAGCTTTGTGTAAAAAAAAAAGTTTTTTCATTTTTTCCCACATTTTCCAAAAACTTGTGGGAAAAAAATGACATGGTCAAACGACCCATAATGCCCCATAGAAATATACGTTGGAGTGTTTGCTTTCCAAAATGGGGTAATTTTGTGGACTTTTCCATTGTATTGGTGCTCTAGGGCCTTCAAAAGTGTGATAGGTAGTAAGAAAGTTTTATGTGTATTTATGCTCCTAGAAAGCCTGAAGGTGCTACTTGGATGTGGAGTCTCTTTTTGTGGCCAGGCTGTGTAAAAGTCTCACACATGTGGTATCACCATACTCAGAAGGAGTAGCAGAATGTATTTTGGGGTGTCATTTTTGCTGTGTATGTGCTGTGTGTTAGAAACAGCTTATAAATTGACAACTTTGTGGGAAAAAAAGAAAAATTAATTTTTTTCTTCATTTTCCCAAGAATTGTGGGAAAAAAATATAACTTCAAAAAACTTACCATGCCTCTTACTAAATACCTTGGAATGTCTACTTTACAAAAAGGGGTCATTTGGGGGGTATTTGTACTGTCCTGACATTTCAGGGCCTCAAGAAAGGAGATAGGCCGTCAGTACATCTGGTGTGATCAGTAATTGGTACCATAGATTCTAGACTCAATAACTTTCACACAGACTAAATAATATACAATAATTTGGGTTAATCTTACCAGAGATATGTAGCAGTATAAATTTTGGCCCAAATGTATGAAGAAAAATAAATTTTTTGCAAAATTTTATAATAGAAACTAAAAAAAAGTGTTTTTTTTTTTCAAAATTTTTGCTCTTTTTTTGCTTATATCACGAAAAAAAAAACCCCCCAGTTGTGATCAAATACCACCAAAAGAAAGCTCTCTTTGTGTGAAAAAAATTATAAAAATTTTGTTTGGTTACAGTGTAGCATGACTGAGCAATTGTCATTCAAATTGTGAGACTGCTGAAAGCTGAAAATTGGTCTGGGCAGGAAGGGGGTCTAACTGCTCTGTATGGAATTGGTTAAAAAAAAAAAAATAGTGTCCCTCAATGTAAAACAATCGACAATCACGCCACCTGCCGGACCCGAAAAATCAAAAAAGAAAAAATGCTCTGCCTTCTGGGACAGCTGCCAGCCGAATGCCTACTCTTAGCTTTGCCATCTCTTATATAGGTAAGGGTGAGGCCACCTTGCAACATCACCTGATGGCCCTGCCCCCCTTGTAATGTCATGGACCGATGCATGCTGGGCTGTGATGTCGCAAGGGGTGGGGCCACCAGGTGACATCCACGGGATAAGAACTATCAGAGCACAGAGGAGACATTCAGTAGACAGCCTTCCAAGAAGGCAGAGTATTGTTTTGTTTTTTTCAGGTGCAGCCGGCAGCAGGAGGCTTATTGGATGATTACACATGTTGAAGGCATGTGGCCTGGTATGGTTTGGGGGTGGGGGGGGGGTGGCGCTTGCATGAAATGGCTCTGGTATGGATTTGGGGGGGGGGCCCCATGCCGTTTTTTTCTTTCTTTTTTCAATAGCTGAGTGCCGGCTACTGTAACATTTTAAATGGGATTTGATCTGTTTCTTTTCTCTTTGGGAATGTCATTTTTGCTGCAGCAAATATATGGAGCATATATATGGAGCACTTTACAGGAAGACTAAGAGGACCCCCCAAGCACTATATTTAAAGGACTTTTTATTTTTTATTGTTGCACTTAATTACATTAAAATCACTTCTTCTGAACAAACAATTATTAAAAGAAATAAAAATGGTTACATGTTCCCTAGGGCAGTACCCAGACCCCCTTACCCCTTGTATTGCCATTTACTTGCATAAGCCCTCAAAATGGGCACTTTTGATTTTCCTGTTCAGCTCTATAATGCTACTTATGGATACTTACATACTTGGTATATCTTAGAAAAGGAAAGAAAGGAAAAGTTATGGTGTTTACCACTGGAATCAATAATTTAACTTTAAACATTCCTTTGCATTCCTCTGCAGTGCAGTGTGGAAGCTTATTCTTTTGAATAGCTTCAAATTGCACCAGATCAAAAAAAAAAAAAGTAGTGCAGGCACTACTTTTGAAAAACATGCCACACCAAATAGAATGGTACTGCGGTTCCATGCAATCTGGTGCTGGCAAACATACTATGTTTGTGGTCTGCATTTGGGGTGCAGGTAACAATGTATTGGCACCCACAGCAGATCGCAAAGTGTGCAAAATGTGCAGGAAAAAGTTCTGGTTTGAACTTGCCCTAACAACGAATACCAAGTGGGGAGCGTGCTGCTACAGGCCTTTGGTATGTTCCCCCATACAACACCTCCTCCTGCGGGTTGCTTTACTTTTTTTTTTTTTATTTAAATGTATTTTATTTCACTGTATTTTTTATTACCTTTATTGCTATCGCAAGGGATGGACAACATCCCTTGTGATAGCATGGGCAGTGACAGGTACTCATTACTGAGACATCTGGGGTCTATTAAACAGATCTCTGCTCTTTACTTAAAAGCATCTAAACAAGCCAAGATCGGTTTGATCAGATGCTTTCACAAGCCTATAACGGCTTGTTTACATCTGAGTTAAACCAAAAGTGACAAAATGCTTGTCGCCTCCAGTTTTCTTAGACCATAGCGATGATTGGGTTACTTACGGTCCTCTCTATACTAAGCCAGCAGATACTGGAAGGGTGCTGGAAGGTGGTGGGGGGGGGAGGTGGCTGTTTAGCCACAAGCATTTGTTTTACATTAAAGAACATCATTGGTCAAACTTTTTAAAACCAGGATGATGTCTATAGCTTCATGCATCATCCCAGTATAACCACCGAAACTCTAGGACATCATATGAGGAGGGAAGAGGCTAAGAGAGTATTTTTGGGTGGTATAAACTCTTTTTGCCTAAAGTTTACCTGGATTATATTTATATTTTGCCAGTACTTAAAAAATTGGCTAAATATAGAAATGTGGATAAGGATTATATGCTAGGGTTGCTTTTTAGTCCCAATCAGGTCTGGTTCCTTCTAACCATTTAATAACAGGCTGGATGATAATGGGAAGAATTATATTAAAGCAAGGATTACTGACAGGCACTTATAAACATTCTGCTTGTCATAAATTTCTTCTTCAAACATTACCAAAGCCACAGCTGCATTCATAAGGCCAGTCTGTTTTCACAGGACTATATTTGGCAGGTACCTGGTAGCTGAGTTAATTGTTGAAATTATAAATATTGTCAAGGGTCCTTGACCATCTGCTAGTGACAAACCATTTCCTTCCAATTATGATCCCTGGCATCACTTGTCTTCTCTGCACCACACAGTTTTTGAAGGATATTAGAAGAATTAGCAGATTTATTTCTTCTAATCCTCTCCCTGGTGGGCGCCAAAATCAAAGTTAGAATACAATATCACAAAGTTACTGTTTTAGGCTCAGGCGGCTGTATTAATGAGGACATTATTCCAGCATTAGAAGTGCTGCACTGGGCAACAAGAAGGACATCAGTCCTTGTAACAAACCAAGCAGCAATTAAACATTAGCAGCTTATATGAGAATAATAAAAAAATATATACTGTAGCTATTTCTTGAGACTACAGTCTGAAATGCTGTTTTTTTCATTCCAATACTCAGATCTTCACCTTTCTTTTAAATGCACAACAAAAATGGGTTTTTATATCTTTAAATGTATTTATTGAAACATGACAAAAAGGATTAATATATTGGTTACATTAGCAAACGCCCAAGTGGACCTTTTTTTTTCTTTATTTTGAGTAGGTAAATTCTAATCCCAGTACCACCTCCCACTGTCTTATGAAGTATGGGGTTTGCTGTGAGCATTGTGTAAAAGTTTATACATGAAGGATAGGAAGTTCAGCAACTGTTTATCCACCACGCACAATGATTCAAGTGATTCTAGTCAAACAAGGGGGTCATTTTTTTTAAAAACCTTGATAATTGTTGATGATGCCATTGATCCATAGGAAAAGCCCCAAATTGCTGATGGAGTTGGTCTAACAAAAACAAGTGACCGGAGGGTGCTATATGTGCACCCACACCACCCCAGGTCCTGAAAAATCTTCTCCAAGCTGAAACCAGCCAGAGGAGCTAGAGGGGACGTGCAAGGAGATAAGTAACCTGATGCATTCATCCTGTCCTGTATCTTAAGAGTAGCTTACACAAATGGTGATTTCCCTGCCAGATTGGGGCCTACTATGTTTTTTTTCTAGAGATACCCAGATTTTATTTCTCATATTGTGGCACTAGTTGAGGATACGTACCAGCGACATAGCCTGATAATATAAGCTGAGATCAGGGAGGCCTAGGCCACCACCTATTTTATGTCTGCATAGAATAGAGTAAGCCAGACAAGGTTGTTTATACCATGCCATATAAAGATCATTATCAATCTGAAAAATCGTCTGAAAAACCTTGAGAGCAATTTAATGGGGACGGTTTCCTGGCAAAATATTAAAAAAAACATACTGTATTCAGTACATTCTGGAAGAAATTCACATTTGTATCTTTCTGTTCATTCATCTGCAGATCAAATGGATGAACTTAGATCTGCAGATGATGTCAGTTAAAGCAACCTGGCAAGTTTAAAAAAATATATTTTTTTCTCAAATGTTCATTTGTTTAACCCTTTATCAACCTTAGTGAACTCTATTCATCCCTAAATAAACTCCTTACTCTCCTTCTCTCCATTATTTTCCTGCTGATTTTTTGTTTATTTCTATTTTTTTTTAACTATTATAATGTAAACTTTTTTGTTAATATTTGTAGACATTTTCATTTTAAAAAAGTGCAAATTGAACAAAAAACTAAACATTTTATTTCAGTTGTAAAACACTTTGCAATGCTTTGTAACAGAATCATAATTTTGGTGTCATTTAACCAGGACAAATTACAGAGAGAAATACATTAATTTTATGGTAGTAACTCTATTTATTTTTAAATTTACACTGTTCAAAAAAAAGTGCATTTTGTTTGGTTTTGTTGCTTTTTATTGTCTAAGGATTGGGAAAAAAACCCAAAACATTCTTGGAATATCATGAAAGGAAAGCCTTGTTTGTCCTTAAAAAGAAAAAAAAAACAATATATGTATTACCTTGTTATCCTTAGTAATGACAAAGTTATTTTCGAATAAACAGGTCCATAGCAGAAATGTAAAAATTGCTCTGGTCCATAGGGGGGGAACAGGTGTGAGAGGTGAAGTGATTAAATTAAAGAAAAGAAAAAAACTTGTGAAGCTTTTGCCTAAACATAGACCATAATACCCAGAGTACTCTAAAGCTGAACTCAGATTTTAAAAATGAAAGGTATAGCTTTCACTATGTTTGTGTGACTACTTTGGTAAACTAAATAAGAATGTATTGATTAAATAAATAAATAAAAGGCATAGCTTAAATGCTCATTTAGTTATGGGGATGTAAACTAGAGGAATAATCACCACATTTCTCAATTCCCCCATTGTCAGCATTCCTCCCCTATCTGCTCCAGGCTTGGAATGTGGGCAGACCCTTTACATCCTCACTGGCATAGAGGAACAGCTTTGGGGGACGGGTTGTTCATTCCAGAACCAGATGGGGAGACGACTGCAGAATGCAAGAATAAGGTAAGTATTCATCTCCTTTAAATCCTCTCTCTGGACTGTATGCACATTTAACCCTTACTGTACAGGGAGGGGGGCACATTACATTTATGTGCATGTACTAACCGTTTTTTTCAGCAAGTTATAGTACTAAAATCATCAGCATTGTAAAAAAAAAAAGTTTTGGGAGATGATGACATTTCTACAGGTACATTTTTCATTTGGATGCCCAAGGCACCCACAACAAGGTAAATTAAAAATAATTTTTGTTCTGAAATTCTTCGTCAGTTCTTTGAACATATCCATGGAGGTCTGGTGTAATCAGATTTTGTTGATATATTCCTAAAAATACTAAAATGGCATTTCTTCAATCAAAATCTAATTTAGATGTCAGAGTACTGAAGGGAATATTTTGTTAGAACACGTTGTAATCCCTAGATTTGTATCAGATAACATGTGAGGCTACAAAAGACAGTTATTGAACAGTCAACCAAGCTATCAAATCATTTATAGTTGTAACTAAGTCCATCATAATGTTGCTGATGTTGCAAAATCCCCCAATGTCATTCTTAAAGTAAACTTGTCGTAACCCTGGGTAATTAAAACTGATCAGTACAAAAATGCAGGAATTTGCTTCAGTAAAATCTGCAGGTTAAAATGATCAGCATATCAGTGTTGTCATAATTGATTGTTAATAAATATAATTATAGTGGAAACAGTAAGAGGGTGTAGAGCACAATCTTCTTCAAAGAAATTCTAAACAACCTCAGTTATTTTCCAGAGAGTGTGGAGTGTATTGGATCCCAGTAATAGATGACACGTCTAACAGAGTATATACAAAATAATACAATAACAAAAACCTTAATAGTTCCCTTTACAATACTAAACTTTTCTGTTCATATCTTAGCTAGCATATGGACACCCCACAGATCCAGCTGCTGCAGAGAGCCGCAAAGGGGCCTCCCTCTGTAATTGCTCCTCTGCCCGACAGCACCGATTCCCCATGCTATTGGGGCCCCCCTGTGTGCCCGGGCCCCCTACAGGAGGACTGGTGGTCCCTTCCTATCAGCGGCCCCGTCTTAGACCATTCATTCCACTATCCTCCCAATTAAAGCAGTTAACTTTTCTCTTGACATACAGGTTTGTTTCCCTATTTACTAAGATGTAAAGGAATCTGAATGATCAAATACCTTTGATCTTGTTTTTAAACAATACACAGGCTTTGCTTTGAGATCCTTCCTGTATTGATTAAAGTAGTTGTTACCCCTAAAACTATAAATTCATATATGCTTTCAATTATACATACTGGTTACTAAGTGTTGCCTGTAACTTTTTACTGAGCAGGCTACTGCAAAATATCTAGTAGTCTTGCCAGTTCCCTGGGTTCTTGTTTCAAACTGACCGTGCAAGGCATGGAAGCAGATATGTCCTAGCTTGGTCTGTATGCATCCCTTCCATACCTGATAGGAGATATACGATGTCGTTGCTATGCAGAGCATCCTCTATCTGCTGTAGTCAGTTTAGTGCCATGCCCCCTCCCAGCCCAGCCCTGGTAATTGACAGTGGAACCTCGCTTTCAAAACAATAGTGCACATGGACATAGAATGTTCTTCCGTTCCTCATTTACCTTCTATTTACTATATTATTATACAAACTGCATTTTATAAGTTTCGGTGCATACATAGTAGCACATTTCTTAAGCATTGCATTGTGAATATTTTGCCAGTAAGAAGTACATAGTACAGAAGCTGAAGAGTCATACTGAGGTTTCCTTATATTGATCTAGCCTTAAAATGTACAAAGTAGCTCCACTCCCATTTCTTTTTTTTTAGCTTTGAGTAGAGTAGAAAGAGCTTTGTCTGTTTAAGTCCCCATTAAAGGCACTTGCTTTTACATTTTGTCCTAGTAACCATTGTCTCTGAGAGGAAAAAAAAACATCTAAAATGTACAGTTATCATCCCAACAAGAGTCACAAGGAAATATGTGGACAACTGTCAATTGCAACATTTCCTCTCACTTCTTGTGTTGTTGCAGGAATAAAACATAAGAGAAAATCTCTCCAATGGGACAGACAGAAAATAAAAAGCCTGACTAATGTCCTAAGGCATTTGCAATCCATCTAAAGGGTGTTTAGTATTTACTGATTTGATGCATTTACAAAGCAACAATGTGCATATAGTTTCCAATATAAAAACATATTAGAGCTTGATATGGACAAAGAATATTGCCACTGGAAATAATTCACAATGCTGGCACTTATCAGTTCAACTTAACAAAAAAGTGTGATCCAAAAATGTGATATGCCGCACGCCTTAGGCCTCATGAACACTGCTGCTCCTACACTCTTTTGTTGTTTTTTTGCCAAAGCCCCTGAACACAACTATATAAAAGCCCATGTGTTCATGCACACATGGACTTTTTCCAGAGTTTTTAAAGAACGGCATTTTGAGGCAGTAAAGGCTCTTCTCCTGAAGGCATAAGAATCATACTCAGGAGAATAGAATTTTGACAGAAAAATATTTGATGTGGCAAAAATGCATGTAAACGCATCTAAAAGCACCTAAACAGGGCCATTTAGCGATTGAGCGTTAATTTAATTTATTTCAATGGCCAGAATAAATTATTATTCTGGTCAATAAAATGAATTACCACTGAAGCACTGGATGCTGCTAAACTAGGGTAAACGCGGCTAAACACAGTATAAATGTTTACCAGCATTCAGCGTTTTTCTGTTGCCAGGAGAAAGGCGTCTAGGAAGCGTCCAGTGTGCATGAACCCTTACAATGATATGACATCCATAGAACCACCCCACCAAATCATGCCCTCATCTTAATGCTGTGAGGGACTGCACTTCCTTATCAATGTAAAAATAATTATCTTAGGTTGACATCTTTGATATAGATATGTGGTTGCATCACTTCCTGAATCTTTAGATTGTAAAAATAAGGAACTGGGGTGAAGAAAAATGGCAGCAGGTGCACTAAACTGATGTGTCAATATTTTGCTGTAACATTAGGCAGTTTGTTATCCAAAGGGCTGGAGAGCAGTACAATAATGTGTCCGAAGGCAATGGCAAAGCGTGCTGTAGATTCTGTGCAAGTTTGGGAATGGATCCCTGCAAAATGGCGCAACATATTGGAGTTGTGGTCTGGATGAATCGAACTGAGGCTGCTTTTACATGCTAACCACTGGGGCTGGGTAAGGTGTGCGGCGGACGGGCTATCTCTTCCTATTTTTGCAGGATGCTTTGGGTCTGGATTGACCTTTCTTCAGCCTGCACCCTCACTAGTCAGTGTCATTCACCTCATCCGACCTTGACAGCCTGAGCGGGCACCCTAAGTATTTATCATGGGTCATAGTTTCTCAAGATGTTTGGAATAACCTACCTGCCGAGTTCCTTCAAAAACTGTGTGCAAGTATACCTAGAAGAATTGATGCTGTTTTGAAGGCAAAGGGTGGTCACACCAAATATTGATTTGATTTTCGATTTATCTTCTATTGTTTTACTTTCCATGTTGTTAATTGATAAAAAAATATATACATTTATACTTCTATTTCTGAAAACATTCCTAATTTACAGCATTTTTTCACATCTGCCTAAAACTTTTGCAAAGTACTGTACATGTAGTAAATTTGGGCAGGTTCAATCACTTTCAACTACCTTTCAAAAGTAAAAACAATTAAAAAGATCAAAGGAATGCCACCAACCACCAACAGTTTATATACTTATAAACTATATGGAAGAATTTGTGGTAGGTTGCCTTGATTAATCAATTTGAAAGACAAGTTCAGAAATGTTCTACCCCCACAGCCTCTCTTCCTATCCACCTAAATACAACAAGCTGAACCATCCCCCACACCCACACCCACATGTGATTACTTACCAACTGTAGATCCCTTATGCGTTGTCTACATATGGCTGGAAAAAAATCTGGCACTGGAATGTATTTATAATGCAACGTCAACGTCCCATTTAAGTGGCGGCAGCCCGGCATTAGATTTTTACTGTTCTGGAAGTAGAAAAATCTGGAGGCTGCTGTTCTGGGATGGGGTAAGTGAGCACCTGTTGGGGAATATAGTTCAGCATAGTGTAACTACAGAGATAGCAATGGATTTTTTTTTTTAAAGTTACAGAACTTTCCATTTAAATATGAAATTTAACCTAGGTAATAAATACATTTCCTTGAACCCCCTACCCTCCCTGTTTAATATTCAATAAACATTATATAGTCTAAATTCTAAATCTTTCCTCTGACAAAAAAAAACAACCTGTTTTTGTGAAGTGATCATCTGTTCCATTATTCTGTTTAGGCCCTGGTTATATGTGAAGGACTGGATGAATACAGGCACATCACTTGAGTCCTTTCTTTTTTTCTAGAATGTGTGTATTCAGTGGTGTGTTTTTTCTGGCATGATTATGCTAATGGGATCTGTCTTGATGGGCAGAATTGGTTGTGGCTGCACAAGTGTTGCCTTGGGATCATAACAAAATTCCCTCTGTCTCTGCTCCTGTGCAGAATCCAGCATAACCTGCCCATCTGGGGTTCCACACATAAACCATAGCCACACAGGAACCAAGGAAGCAATGATTGAATAATGCTGGGGCTTTGTCTAGGAGAGGAATTGTTTGTACTTGGTAGTCATTGAAGGCAGAAATTTGGCTGGTCTAAGAATAAATGTAAAAATAATTATACTGCGCTAATAACCAAATGTGATAAAAATCAGAAAGTCGCTAGCATTACAAGCGACCAAAATTTGTGTACATACATAATTTTTAAAAGTGCAGCTCTAAAAAAAAAATATATATATATATGTAAGGTATGAAAAAATGAAAAATCGGCGCAAATTCATAAAACGATAACATGGTTTGAAGACAATGTGATATAATCAAACATGCACAAAAAAGATAAGGTGCATATGAAAATCGAAAGGCATAAGATGCATATAAAATATAATATATACAGTGGGTACGGAAAGTATTTATACCCCCTTAAATTTTTCACTCTTTGTTATATTGCAGCCATTTGCTAAAATCATTTAAGTTCATTCTTCTTCCTCATGAATGTACACATTCGAGGGAAAGATGAATGCGGCCAAGTACAGGGATATCCTGGACAAAAACCTTCTCCAGAGTTCTCTGGACCTCAGACTGGGCCGAAGGTTTACCTTCCAACAAGACAATGACCCTAAGCACACAGCTAAAATAACGAAGGAGTGGCTTCACAACAACTCCGTGACTGTTCTTGAATGGCCCAGCCAGAGCCCTGACTTAAACCCAATTGAGCATCTCTGGAGAGGCCTAAAAATGGCTGTCCACCAATGTTTACCATCCAACCTGACAGAACTGGAGAGGATCTGCAAGGAGGAATGGCAGAGGATCCCCAAATCCAGGTGTGAAAGACTTGTTGCATCTTTCCCAAAAAGACTCCTGGCTGTATTAGATCAAAAGGGGGCTTCTACTAAATACTGAGCAAAGGGTCTGAATACTTAGGACCATGTGATATTTCAGTTTTTCTTTTTTAATAAATCTGCAACAATGTCAACAATTATGTGTTTTTCTGTCAGTATGGGGTGCTATGTGTACATTCATGAGGAAGAAGAATGAACTTAAATGATTTTAGCAAATGGCTGCAATATAACAAAGAGTGAAAAATTTTAGGGGGTCTGAATACTTTCCGTACCCACTGTATGTTCAATTCAATGAGGTAAGTGGTGGGTGCACAAATAATATAAAGTCTGTTGATGGAACCGTGCACAAACAATGAGCCAATAATATAAGTGTTTGAAGTGATGATTCCTCAAACAAAATAGGTGGAAGTGTAATTCCAAAAAACAATGTTGCTAGAAGATACAATGTGTCACTCCTGTGAATAAACGTAAAATGTGTGCAATGGCTCCTTCGGGTGTCCCCCAGACTTCTTATGCTGTAGAATGGATGGTGGGATACCAAGTGGAGCACCTCTTTCTCCTCTGCGAGTAGTCCACAGTAATCCTTACTAGCAATCAGCCATTAATGAGCCTCACCGATATATAGATGTATCTCATAAGGGTAATTAAACAAAAGCCATCATGGTGTTAAGAAAACAAATTATACACTCCTTCTGTTTAAACTCCTGTGTTTTAACTCCACTTATTCCAATCCACTTGTTTATATATATATATATATATATATATATATATATATATATATATATATATAATGATCATATAAAGAGGTTGTGGACCCAGGTACCATACAGTAAATGGGTCATACAAGCAGGGATAATTAACAACGACTTAGAGACCCCAATCACTCAGGAATCTTCAATAAGGATATCCAAAATGTATCACCACACTTCTGATGGGAATGGACTTCCCCTTAGGTAATACCATATCTCCAGGTTTAGGCCCGAGGTATGGATGTACCGATCGCTCCCTTCACAACCTGAGGGGACAAGCATTTTTTTTATAAATTCTTTATTTTAATTTCTACTAAAGTGGAATAGACTTTATAGAAATCTTATGACTTACAAGAGCAAACAGTTAGGAAGAATGAGACATCACAATATATCAATTAGGATCAAAGGAGATGTACATAGTCTGTAAATAACAGCTGGCCATCTATAAACCTCTAGTGGTAGGTTAAGACATTGCAAAGCTCTGTCGTTCCATCATTCATTTTCTGTTTTCTCAGAAATAGATAAGAGTGGGCTCTGCATAGAAAGGATGAAATATACAGTGGGTATAGAAAAGAATCCAACCCTTTTAAAACTCTCATATTTTGTTGCTTTGCAGTCTAAAATGAAGACAGGTACAGTTTTTATTTTATCCAACTGTATTTACTCAGTGCAACTTATAACATCCAAATGAAAGATATAACACCAACATGTTAGGAAAAAAAAGATCAAAAATAGAAATCACTGAGTTGGAAAAAGGATCACCCCCCTTCTAAAAATTACCTGTAAGCTCAATAAGGTGAAGCTAATCACCTTCTCAAAGGCACACAAAGCCATTTGACTTTCAACTGTGATCAGCTGTGGTAATTTTGATTAGCTCAGCATGAAAAGAGCTTTTCTGGAGCATTTTAGTCCCTTAGTCAACTGAAACAAACAATCATCTATAGGTGGCAAGGTACTGTCAGGCACAAGTCATGCGATAGATACAAAAACTTTCAAAGACATTATCAATGCCTAGAAGCACAGTGAAGTCTTTAGACAAAGGAGATGGTGGCACATCCAGTGGTAAAAATCCATATTTATTGAAAAAAATAATTAAACACATGGATGAAACATGCACATATAGCTCTTAGGAGAGACAGCAAACACATTTCACACTCCTGTGCTTAATCATTGGAGTGAACAGTGAAGTCTATTATTCAAGAAAAGGAAAGTATTTGGTACAACAGACCCTCCCTGGATCAGGACATCACTCCAAATGGGATGAAAGAGCCAGGAGGAAACTGCTCATAGAGGCTAACCAAGAGGCCTACAACAAATCTGAAGCAGTTGCAGGAATTTATGACCAAGAGTGGTCATTGTGTAAATGTGACAACAGTATCACACATTCTCCACAAATGTGGCTTGTATAGACCATCCTGTCCCTGGATTATTAAACTCTTTTCCATTCTTCGGTTTGTTCTGTATACCGTGTTCACCTAAAATTGTATACTTGATTTGCTCAAATACCGAACAAAACCACAAACTACGAGGCCACCCGTATGCTGCTTGTTAACCTCCATCACCCCTGACAACACCTCATTAACACTTGTGACAGCAGCAGGCTGGGTGGTCACCATTTGTATGTATGAACACGTGGTGGCGGCCATCTTGAGCCGCGAATACAGGCAGTGGTGTTTGGTCTTCGAGTGTATGGAACTAAAATCGGACACTCGACCACCCGAACACCACTGAACTTCCATCTCCGTCTGCGTTTAGTTATATTTATCTGACAGGAACACAGTTCAGTGGGAGCTTACTCCCGAATGAGGGGTACATAATCAGCATATGGGCTAATATCCACGTTCAGTATTTTGTGTGGTTTTGTACCCCTGAAAGAGACCAACCGCTCATCCCGATTTCATGGAACTATTCTGGGCATGAGCCTCATGTGCGGTCGGTCAGAACTTTACCCCGGTGGCGTTTTGGCTGCGTTTGTGGAATCTGAGCGCTTTTTAGGTATGTTGGTTGCTGGGGATATATGACTTGATGGGGTACCTGATTGTGTTGTGTGTAGTTTAGGGTGTATAACAATTGTACATGTTCTGTACCTGAGAGATAATTTAGTCGGAAACCCCTTGCAGGGGCTGTTGCATAAAAAGACCTCCAATAAACCAGTTCACTCCCAGCATTCACTCTCGACTAACGTCTGTGGGGGGAAAGCTATACCTGCTATATATATCTCTAATATACCTGCTTTAGCTTATCGCTATTGGGAAAGTCTACTTTTTATTGCTACAGAGACAAGAGTTACTACAGCATAACTCGCTACTAGGAGGAAAAGGACATCTCTAGCGGCGAGACCCGTGTTCCTACCTGGGTGGCCGCCACAGTAATTATTTGGCCTCAACACCAAATGATAGGTCTGGCAGGAAATCCAATAGAGCTTACCATCCAAATAACACCATTCCTACAGTAAAGCATGGAGGTGGTAATATCTTGTTATGGGGGTGTTTCTTTGCAGCAGGGACAGGAGCACTTGTTAAGTTAGAGGGAAAAATGGATGGGGCAAAATATTGTCAAATTTTTTTAAGAAAATCTGCTGCCCTCTGCCAGAAAGAGGTCAATGGGAAGAAGGATTACCTTCCGACATGACAATGACCCAACGCACACAGTAAAAATGACCACACAGTGGATGAAGGAGAAAAAAGGTGAATGTCCTTGCATGGCCTAGTCAGAGCACAGGCTTAAACCCCATTGAAAATTTGTGGAATGACTTGAAGTATGTAGTCCACAAACAGTCACTATCAGATTTAACTGAACTAGAGCAGTTCTAGAATAGTGGGCAAATATTGAAAAGTCAGGATGTGCAAAGTTAGTAGAGACATTTTACAACAGGCTAAAAGCTGTAATTGCTCTTAAAATGGGGGGGGGGGGGCAATAAAGAAATGGGGAAAGGAAGTAATCCCTCTTGTACTCGCTGTTCTAAAGAGCCTCTCAGGGGTTTATTGTCGCACTGTCAGGATCCCTGTATACAAACCAGGTAGTCCCAAATTTTGAAGTGTTTCTCCATTTGGTCCTTCAAGTCAGCCATTAGTTTCTCCATCAACTGGACCTCGGACCCTCGGCCCAGCCATTGCTCAATTGTTGGTGGAGAAGTTTGCCTATTGACCTTAGAGTGACATGTAGCAGGCAGGCTGCAGGGTCATCTGCAAGAGACAAATCCGTCACCTCATAAATGGTATCAGTAACTTACTTTCAGAAGTTGGGTATTTTAGAGCAAGAGCAAAAGATGTGTAGCAGTGTCCCGACTTCCTTGTTACACTTCCAACACACAAGAGACACAGTGGGACCAATTTTATGCAAGACTTTAGAGGTCTTATACCAACAACTCATACTTTTGCAACCATTTTTTTGGTAGTTGTTGTCTATGGAGGCCTTGAGGGAAAAGAACAAAATGCAATATTTTTGCGATGGAGAGAAGGAAATCTTAAGCTCATGTTTCAATTTGCGTAGGAAGAGAGATCATGTGTACGGAGATCAATAGGTTGTGGGATAGTGACAAACAGTGATGCAGAGGTGGTATATCTAGGCAATATTTTTCAAAGAGAGTGAGCTAACGGAAATCCCTGCATGGGTGAAACAACATCTGGAGATGAGCACCCAACTGCTTACACCTTATAAAGTTGATTCATGGGCCAAAAGTGGAGTTCTCAGTAAATTCAGACATAGGTTGGTTATGGTGTGAGAAGTGGGGTCCCCAGAATAGGCCACCTACAACCAGAGAATGAAATTATGTATCTGTTATCGTGTGGGGGAATCGGGGAGAGCTGAGAACTGGTGTCAATGGTCTCGGGGTGGGCGAAAGGGCTGCGTTTCTAAAGACAGATTTGGGAGCTTGCACTCTGGGCCCTACAAGTGGGTAGTTGAGTATTGCACAGGGTATGTCAGCCCATGGTGGACCTTCTATAGGAAAGGCGAAGAGGGATTGCTCTAGGGTAATCCAAGGTTTGTTATGCTTTTCGGTACATCAATCCAAAAGCCTGCCATGTAATGCCCCGTACACACGTGCAGATCGTCGGCCGAACGATCGGCCGTCTTTTGTCCCCGGGCTATCGTGTCTGTTGAAAAGTGCAAAAGACTGCACAAGAATTTTGTCCGCCGACTACAGCCGACTGCAGAAGTGATGTCATGTGATGGTTAACTTTCCCTGTGTTTTTTCTTTTCTGAGCATGCCCAGTCTTGCAAATCTGCTGTCTGTCGGCCGAAATCTGTACTGACTGGCGAACAATCGGCCGCTCTGGTGTCGGCATACAAAAAATTTAATGCTTGCACGACAGATTCTTTTCGACCGAAAGTGCGCTGTCGGCTGTCGGAAGCATCATACTAACAAGCCGAAAATCGGCAGATCGTTCGGCAGCCGAACATTTTCGGCCGACAATCTGCACGTGTGTACGGGCCTTAAGCTGCCACATGGCGTTTGATCTAGTCTGGGAACCTTATACTTCCCTTTCTGTTTAGAGAGAGTCATCCTATTAATTCTAACCTTCTTTCCCTTTCATAGATAAGAGTGAAAGCAGGCTCTCAAAAAGCTAGGTGGGAGTTTAATCAGGAGAGTTTGTAGGAGGTATAAAAGTCTTTGTAGAACATTCATCTTCAGGACACTGATGTTGTTTTAGCCAGGGGACTAAAGTTAAAGTGATTGTAAACAATCACCTTGTAAAACCACCCATTCCGTTTATAATAAAATGAAAGGGAAATCATTCTTATATAGGTATGTAAAAAAAAAAAAACAACACATTATAGATACTTTTTTTCCTTTTTTTTTTTTTTTTTTTTATATAATGATCACATTTTCCCTGTTCTTAGCTGCAAAAGAGCTGGGGGGAGGAGAAGCAGCAGCAGCCTGAGGTTGCCAGTGAATGGCTGTGCAGCAGGGGCCTGTCAGGACAACTCTGTTCATTGGAGGAAAGTACACTGAGTTTCCAGCATAGCTAGAGAACTGACCATGATGTGCTCTCCTCCTTTGATAGGAAAGGAAGGGGATTAGCAGGAAATCCATGGATTTCACATAAAGGAAGCAATACAAAGACAACAGGATTCTATCTCATACAAGTACATGGTACAGAAGGCACATATCAGGAATATGAAGTGTTGGGGTAGCTTTAAGTTCAAAGCTTCTACATACTTGTGTTGGTATATTTGTCCCTAAGTATCGGAAATGCAATTCAGACTTTTTGAATGCAAAGGTTTGTTTAACTGTTAAATGTTGGGAATAGGGGACAAAGATATTCAGGGCCTCTGACTTGGATATGTTCATTTTAAAATTGTAAAAAAACGCTACAATGGGCCAGGTCACAAAATATAGCCGGGATCAAACAGTAGAGGACGTAAGAAAGAAAATGAGATTATCTGCAAAGGTGGCAACTTTGTGAATGCCCATCAAAGTTAAAAGGCCAAAAATTTTTACATTAGCCCTTATAGTACGAAGAAAAGTCTCCAAGGAGAGAATAACAATTGGGGGGAGGAGAAAGGGCAGCCCTGCCTTGTGCCATTACTGGAGGAAAAGGGAGCAGATATTTGACTCATTCACCTTCTTTAAGGCCGTGGGGGTGGAGTAGAGAACCTTCAACCAATGTTCTATATGATGATCTAAGCCAATGTGAGATAGAGTAGCCTGGATAAAGTCCCATCTGACCCTATTAAAGGCCTTGCCTGCATCCAAGGAAAAAAGAACAAAGGAAATCGATTTAGATGGAGCTGTATGAATCACCTTGAGGACCCTTTGTCTCTGGCCTTGTGTTCAGGAAAAAAGTCTGAATGATCAGGAAGAATGAGAATCAGGATGTAGGGGGCCAGCCTGAGAGCAAAAATCTTTGTGAAGAATTTTAAGTCCACATTTAGTAAAGTGCTTGTATGAACTCAATTGTCAAGATATGTTTGTCGAGTTCTTGAATGGCTTCCTTAGGTATGGAGGGCATTTTAGAGTCTCACCAGTATTATCGTATTGTGGCGAGTCTGTGAATGGGAGCCATACCCGAGGTAGTGTTTGTATAGTTGAGAATAATACTATTTAAAATTTGCCTCTATCTAAGTTTCTAATGACCCAACCATCATTGCATCTGATATAAGAAACATAGTTTCTCTTACGTCCTCCGACAGTCGCCGCCTCTTCATATTCGTCACATATGGGGTATTAGACTTTGCCCCGAAGGAGTAGCTAGGCAACAGAATATGTTAACATTAAAGCTTTTAACACATCCCACCCTCAAGGGGTGGTCCCCTCAGTCAATACCCTCCTACTTCCTGCAACCATATCTCAGTTTTAATGTCTAGCTTGTCAGGAGTGGCTGGCTTTTTCTGTGCTGGGGCTTTCTGCCCCAGACTCTTCCTTCTTTTTGAAATTTTGTTTGAGTTTTCTCTCTACCTTTACTTAGCTGTTATTTTTGTCAGCGTTAGTTAGTTCTTCTGATGAAGAGGATCATGCGGGCTGGGTCTCGGGCTGATTCCCCTGGTCGCAGGTCGTGGGTCAGTGGCTTCCCAGCCTGCCATCGAGCGTTCAGCCAGGTAACGCTCCTGGCACAGTGAACGACCCATCCCTGTTCGGTGCAGGGATGATTGGTGAGGTGGCTACCTCACTGGACGCTGTGCGGTTTCTTAACCCCCATTTTGTGCGTCTTGAATTGCGACTCTCCCTGCCTCATGTGCAGCGGCTTGTTCGCCTGTGCGGGTCCCCCACGCCATTGTGAGGTAAGTATATCTATGTGGGGACCTGTCTGTCTGGGGGGGTGTCAGTCTGGGACTGTGTAACCTGCCTCTATTCACACTGCTTGTCTCCCTATCTCTCGGCTGCATGCTGTGGGCTGCAAGGGGGGGGGGAGCTGTGTGACACTGTGTGTGTCAGCCTTGTCAGTGTGAGAAGCTGTGTGCTGTGGGGCATGTTTTTTTGGCATGTTGGGGCATATACAGCGATCGCTGCGGCGATCTGACATGTATTCTTATACAGGGATGTCACGTGTGCATTACTGCACTGTGGAGCGGCGGTTTCGGTGCCAAACGGCGCCATTTTGCCTACACTCACTCCGGCCGCATGTTTTACATGCATGGTGGCCATTTTCTTGTAGCCTCCATAGGCTTTCATAGAGCGCCCTGGCAGCATCACTTCCTCTTTCCAGGAACACCGCTCGAGGCAGCAGCAGCGGCGAGGGTCTCCTCAGGTTTTATCCTTCTGTTCTTGCTATCCATTGCCTGTGTTCAGTTTGCATATTCCCTGTGGGGGTCTCATTGTGCTTGAGTGTAGTGCGGTGGGCTGCGCTTGCCGCGCTTGCTTAAAGGGGCAGTTAACCCTTTATTGTCCGGCATTACAGGGGCAATGGATTCTCAGGAGGGCAAATTTCCTACCGCCTTGGTGGAAAGCCAGGGGACCGCTGTTTCCCCCCCAGGGGGGGATTTAGCCACTATTGTGGCTGGCCTTGCTGCTCAGGTACAGATGCTGGTGGCTGCTCAATCTACAAAAAGGCCCAGAGTTGCTCTTTCCTCTGATTCTGAGGGTGAAGGTGATGGGGCTGTTATGGCGGGGGCCTCCTTATCGGGGTCCCGCTCCTCCCTAGATCTAGTGGGGTCCGAGGTGGAGGCTGAAGTTGAGGGGGTTGATAATTCTCCCCCTGGCTCGCCTGAAGAGCTTGCAATCATGGATGAGTTGATTGCTTCCATAAAGCAAACGCTGCGTTTGCAGGATGAAGTGTGTCCCCCCGCCGCCTTGGCGGCTTATGCTTTTCCCTGCAATGATGATTTTCAGCGCGCTGTTAAGGAACAATGGCGCAATCTGCGCAAACCTTTTGCTGTACCAAGTAGATTCAAGCTGCGTTATCCTTTCTCACCTTCCACTGATGAAAGGTGGTGTGTGCCTCCCCCAGTGGATCACGCAATTGCGGTTTTAAACAGAGCCACTGCGATTCCTGCAGAGGATTCCCCTGTGTTCCGTGATGCCACGGATAGGAGATTGGAGTCTCTTGCCCGTCATACTTATTCTGTTACGGGTTCTATGCTTAAGGCTCTGTTTGCTTCTCTCATGGCGGCCCAGGCGATCGCAAGTTGGACGCAGATGCTTAGGCGTGTCCTAGTGGCCGATTCGGCCTCGCCGGCGACCCTGGATATGGTGGATCAAATACACCAAGGTGTCATGTATCTGTGTGATGCGGACCTGGACCTGGTTCCGTTGGCTGCACGTGTGCACAGCGTGGCGGTGTTGTCTCGCCGCCTGGTTTGGTTAAAATGTTGGTCGGTGGACCAATCTTCACGTAAGACCTTAGCCAATCTGCCTTATGATGGGTCTCGTCTTTTTGGGGAGTCCTTGGATGTGTTGATTAAGGGGATCACCGGAGGTAAGAGCACTCTCTTGCCCCATTTCCCCAAGGCTAAGGGGGCTTCTGGGAAGAAGCATGCTAATTTTCGGCCCCCTCAGGGGTCCTTTCGTGCCTTTCGGCCGCACTACAAGGGCAAGCCGTTCAAAGGTCAAGGCTCTCAGAAGAAGCCCTGGTCTGGGAAACAGAAGTCCGGTCAATCCGGATCTGCAGCCCATAACAGTTCGGCCTGAAGGGGCGCCCTCACCCAGTTTTGGGGTGGGGGACGCTTGCTCGGTTTTCTTCAACCCTGGTTGGCCCGTGTGCGGGACAGATGGGTTCAAGAGATCGTTCGATCTGGTTACAAGATCGAGTTTCTCTCTCGGCCGGAGAGCAGATTTTTTCCCTCAAATCTTCAACTGTCTCCAGAGCGTTTGCGGGACCTGCACCTGGCGGTGCGGGACCTGAGGGCTCAGGGAGTGGTGGTTCCGGTGCCTCATCGGGACAGATTTCGGGGGTTTTATTCCAATCTGTTCACCGTGCCCAGAAAGGAGGGCAAGGTTCGTCCAATTCTGGACTTGAAGGCTCTAAACCGCTCTGTGCGGGTTCGCAAGTTCCGCATGGAATCCCTGTGGTCGGTGGTGGCTGCCCTGGTTCCGGGGGAATTCATGGCCTCCATCGATTTGAAGGATGCGTATCTTCACATCCCCATTTTCGAGGGTCACCAGAGGTTCCTTCGATTTGCCATTGCGGAGGATCACTACCAGTTCGTGGCGTTGCCTTTTGGTCTCGCCTCGGCTCCGCGGGTCTTCACCAAGGTGCTCGCACCGGTTCTGGCATTATTGAGGGCCCAGGGCATTTCTGTCCTGGGGTATCTGGACGACATTCTGGTTCGGTCTGCGACCAGCTAGGGTCTGGAGAAGGACCTGTCTGTCACGATGCAAACTCTGCAGGAGTTTGGTTGGACGATAAATTTTCCAAAGTCGACACTGAGTCCGTCGGTTCGTCTTCCCTACCTGGGAATGATTCTGGACTCGGTGCAGGCGAAGGTCTTCCTGCCGGAAGACAAACTCAGAACTCTTCAGGAGGAAGTCAGGTCCCTCAGGGGCGTTCCGCACTCGTCTCTGCGGACGTGCATGAGATGTCTGGGATTGATGGTCTCGGCTTTCGAGGCGATTCCCTTCGCCCAGTTTCACACGCGGGGTCTCCAAGCGGAGATCCTGTCCAGGTGGGACGGGCGACCTCAATCTCTGGATCTTCAAATCTCGTTGAGTCATCGCACCAGAAGAAGCCTTCTGTGGTGGCTCCAGTCCCCGTTGGTGTCCGGGGGCAAGTCGTTTCGTCCTGTCTCGTGGACGGTGATCACCACGGATGCCAGCCTGTCGGGCTGGGGTGGTGTTCTGGGCGTTCTGTCCGCCCAGGGAACTTGGTCGGAGGGGGAGTCTTCCCTTCCGATCAACATTCTGGAATTGCGTGCGATAAGTCTCTGTCTTCATCGCTGGACGGACCGGCTGCAGGGCTGCCCGGTTCGGGTGCAGACGGACAATGCCACGGCGGTGGCCTACATCAACCACCAAGGGGGCACCAGGAGTGCCCGAGCGGCTCGAGAAGTGGCCGACATTCTGTCTTGGGCCGAGACTCATGTCCCGGCGATATCGGCGGTTCACATTCCGGGGGTGGAGAACTGGCAGGCGGACTATCTGAGTCGCCAGACCCTGGATCAGGGGGAATGGTCTCTCCACCCGGCTGTCTTCCAGAGGTTGTGCGCGAAGTGGGGTCTTCCAGATGTGGATCTGTTCGCGTCTCGTCTCAACAACAAGGTGAAAAGGTTCGTGGCAAGGACGCGCGACCCTCGGGCAGACGCGTCGGACGCGTTAGTGGCCCCGTGGCATCAGTACAGGCTGATGTACGCGTTTCCACCGATTCAGTTGCTGTCCAGGTTCCTTCGCAGGTTACACTCGGAACGCAGCACAGTGATTCTTGTGGCACCGGACTGGCCTCGCCGGTCCTGGTACGCAGACCTCGTGAATCTGGCGGTCGACGCCCCGTGGCGTCTGCCTCTTCGAGACGATCTACTGTCTCAAGGACCGATATACCATCCTGCTTTACAGTCGCTGGCTTTGACGGCCTGGCTGTTGAGACCGAGGTCCTGAAGGAGAAGGGTCTCTCTCCAGAGGTCGTTCATACTTTGATCAACGCGAGGAAGTCTTCCTCGGGGAAGGTTTATTACCGTACTTGGAAGGCCTATTTTGCCTGGTGTGAGTCCAGGGGGTTTTCACCCCGCACGTACTCGGTTTCCCGTGTGCTGTCTTTCCTTCAAACGGGTGTCGATTAGCGTTTGGCGCTGGCTACGATAAAGGGTCAGGTGTCTGCACTGGCCGTTCTGTTTCAACGTCCCGTGGCTTCCAACTCCTTGGTTGGCACTTTTGTTCAGGGTGTGCGGCATCTGGTTCCTCCTAGGAGGGATCCTTTGCCCCCTTGGGACTTGAATCTCGTTCTGTCTGTGTTGCAACGTGCTCCTTTTGAACAGATCAGGGAGATCTCGTTGTCTATGTTGTCCAAAAAGGTCGCCTTTTTGGTGGCGATCACTTCGGCTCGCAGAGTGTCGGAGCTGGCAGCTTTGTCCTGCAAGTCTCCGTACCTGGTTGTTCATTTGGATAAGGTGGTCTTGAGACCTAATCCTTCTTTTCTTCCGAAACGAGTTTCGGAATTCCATCTTAATGAGGATATTGTCTTACCTTCGCTGTGCGCGAAGCCTAAACATCCAAAGGAGGTGAGATTGCATTCTCTGGATGTTGTTCGGGCGATAAGGGTTTACCTTATATCGACTGAGTCTTTTCGAAAGACGGACTCCTTGTTTGTTCTTCCAGAGGGTCCTCGGAAGGGCATGGCGGCTTCGGCCTCTACCATCGCCAAATGGATCAGGCAGACCATTGAACAGGCCTATGCCTTGCAGGGGAAGGTTCCCCCTGTGCCTGTGAAGGCGCACTCTACTAGATCTTTGAGTACGTCTTGGGCCTGTCGTCATGGGGCTTCTGTAGCCCAGGTGTGTAAGGCGGCGACTTGGTCGACCGTGCACACTTTTACAAAATTCTACAAAGTAGATGTTCAGGCATCGGCGGATGCTTCCTTTGGCCGCAAGGTTCTTAGTGCGGCAATTCCCTAGGGTCCCTTGTTGGGGACCTCTGGCTGTTGGGATGGGTTTTTTATCCCATGGTTATTTGTCTTTTCCTGGGTTGTTGCTCCTGTTGAGCACTTGTTTTTTCCTATTGCCCAGCTGGTTTCCTTCCTTTGGTAAGGTTCCTTTCTTTGATGCGGAGACTGCGTTGCCTTTTCGGCGCGGATGCGTTTCCCACCCCTCATGTTTGCACTGCTTTGGGACGTCCCCATATGTGACGAATATGAAGAGGCGGCGACTGTCGGAGGACGTAAGAGAAAACGGAATTTTTGTAAAACCTTACCTGTAAAATTCCTTTCTCTGAGTCCTCCGACAGTCGCCGCCCCCGCCCCTCTTTTGGGGTTTGGTTGTATACTCTACTGCTATTCCACTAAAACTGAGATATGGTTGCAGGAAGTAGGAGGGTATTGACTGAGGGGACCACCCCTTGAGGGTGGGATGTGTTAAAAGCTTTAATGTTAACATATTCTGTTGCCTAGCTACTCCTTCGGAGCAAAGTCTAATACCCCATATGTGACGAATATGAAGAGGCGGCGACTGTCGGAGGACTCAGAGAAAGGAATTTTACAGGTAAGATTTTACAAAAATTCCGTTTTCTTACAGGCCATAGTAGGCCTGTAATAGATCTCAGGGCGCTCGTTAACAATCTGCTTGGCTTGTTACCACGCTCATAAAAGGCCCTACGACAGCACACTAGTTGAGCTAGAACGTTCTCTGTTAGAAGTACATTTATTCTCTCTTGGATCAATTTTAATTGGGCGACAATCATTTGAGCAAGGGACTTTTTATGGTACACTCAAGGTTTCTAATCTGAGACAAAAACGACACTATTGCCTTAGTTAGGGCTTTTTTCCTTTTAAGTGCCCAGTTTAAAAGGAGTACCCCTGAGATAGCACTTATGTGTTACCCACACCGACATAGGCAAGGTTTCTTGGTTAGCTTTAGTAATAAAAAAGGCTGAGAGGTCTTGTAAAATCAAAGGTTTGTAGACGAGGTCTCGAATAAGGGGACAAGCTATTTATAGGAAAAAGATAACATAAGGCTGGAATTTAGCTTTAATCAGGAAGCAATGAAGTTTAAAGAAGATAAAATTGATAGAATATTGCCATTTGTATGGCAGAATTAGGAATTGGCCTTTTTCCTTCCTTCCAAATAATGACTTTCGTGTATGGACTTAATTTTTCCTTTGTAGAGCCATTTTAACAGCATAATTAAATTATACCTTCTTACAGCTGCTATGTCACTTGCAGCGTGTCACTTTGCCCCACTGTCTTTTGCCTGGAAACTCTTGTGACCTGCTCGTGCCCGTGGGAAATTAAATGCAAGCTCTCTTTTTTTCCCACAATGTCCTTACAAATCCATTTACAAATGGTGTGAATGTCCCTGATAACATTTTATGTATTCATCCTTAAAAAAAACATCGCTTTCAGATAACTTGAATTGCTCATCTCTGCATTGTGAGTAAGCAAACATACTAGAACAATTTTATTTTGTCAGGCAGCCTTATAAATGTGGCCGGCAAGATATTTCTCTGGATCAAATGCAGGGCAGGAAGCTTTACAACTTCATATACAGACGAGATTTTTTTTTTTTTTACAAATAGCTTTCTGTGCGATGCTGAAAATGTACCATATCAGAACCTCACTTGCTAAAATTGAGTGTAAATTATACGCAAGTAAAAGGTGACAGCAGAGAAGATGTACTTTTGGTAATATGCTGTCTCTTTCAGCAGCTTCTCTGGGATCTGATATTCTGTAAATAACTACCTGATTTGCAAGCCACATAATCCAAATGGTGCTTGGCTGACTGCATTATCCTTAACGTTCCCAAGCTATAATTTAAAACTAGGCTGTAAAATGCATTGTGGAAGAAAAGGAGATTAGATTATGCTAATTAACGCTGGGCTATTAGGACTATAACACAGCAATAGCTCCCTTAGGGAATGACAGAAGGTGTCATTAAACTGGGCTTTATCTTTCATTCTTGGAAATAGTTTGCCTTTTTGAGTGCGTGTGTAAATATTAGACATGTTTTTTTTTTAAGTAAATTAATTTAAGATAATAATAATACTGCCGAGATAAAGGAATCAGTTTTAACTAAGTTACATTAATGGGATTTTATACTGAAAGCAAAGACTGTGTCCTAAAAGCCTTGAAAATGTATATACTGTATAAGGAAACCCTAAAATTACACATACTGTATGTAAAAAGCTCTTTTCGGTTACAGGTAGTTGCCAGATATACAGCACAATCCAGCCCAGTTCTAATAGCATCAATTCAAGAACATCAGCTTGTACACATGGCTTATCTGAGCATTCAGGTTTGGAGTTAGGCCCCTTTCACACAGGCGGTTGTTCTGCCATTGGTAAAAGCATGTTTTGTTATTTTGAAATTCCAACACTCCTGGCACAAAGATTACTTACATTTTTACATTGCGTTTACTTGCGTTTACATTCGGCTGCGTTTAGCTGCAGTAGTAAATTCTTGCCTTTTGCATAGCAACTGTTTACTTATATTTTCTTTGAACTACGATTAACTGTGTTTATATACAGATAGCTGCGGTACATCGCTCCTGGACACTGTCAACTTTATTTTTCTTAAATGGACAAAACCGTATGTTATGAAAACGTTGCTAAACGCTGGGTGTGAATGGGGCCATAGGAATGCATTGTTTGTATTTAGCTGCAGTAAAACATTCCTCTATTTGCAGCTAAAAGCTGAAATCTAACCACTTGGGTGAAGGGGGCCTTAGAGTGGAAGGCATTGTGTCAGCCAATGATACTGAAGGATACAATAACAATCAAAGAAAGTTTTCAGTTTATCCATTTAGCTTTAATGGATGATAAACTGTTTGAATGTAGAGTAGACATGCAGTGGTTTCACAGTCCATTTATTTGTCTTGTAAATTCTAATTTAAGTTTTAACGAACAAAGAATCTAAAACTGAATCTAAACTGAAAGAAAAAAAAGAGATTAAATGCCTATATTAGACAATATATAGCAGTTGGATATGCAAAGATATTCCAAATGCCCCCAATTGTTTTTTGCAAAGATCAGTACACTAAAATACGAATAGTCATGTTGTGTGACCTTACATACAAACATAAAAATCTCACTGAATAGACATTAAATTGTTAAACTCTTCCTTCAAAGATTTCTGCCAGATGCTCCCACCATAAAGATATATAGGAGACAAGACAAAAGACACAGTGACTATGGTAACACAATAAAATATTTTTAGTGTGTGCTGTGCTGGCATAAAATATTCAAATAAAACAATAAATAAATCATTAAATTAAACTAAAAAGTCCCACAGCTGCCACACTTAGATGAACCCTCATAATATAGTACATTTGCAAATAATAGAATATTGCCTTAACCACTTTCTGCCCACCCACCTCAGGGTGGCTTGGTTTCGCAAACCGACGTATGGATTCCTGGGAACGCTCCTGGGGGCACGCTCACCCCTATTAGGAAGAGGAGAAGCCGATCCACGGGACTGGTGACTGCGATTGACACTGGGCACCTGCAATCCCTCCCCACTGAGAGAGAACGACGGTCTGCTGTTGCAAACACAGCTGACCATTGTTCCCTCTGGAATTAACACAGAGAGCCTGTGATCCTCCTATTTAGGATCACAGGCCTCTGTGTTGATTCCACAGGTCCCTCTCCCATACAGTTAGAAAACACTCCCCCAGGCTCACACTTAACCCTTTGATCACTGATTACTGTAGTGTAAAAAATGTCAGTTAGGGCTCTGATCTGTCCGCTGCAATGTCGTAGTCTCGCTAAAAATCACAGATCGCCGCCATTGCTAGTAAACAAATAAATAAAAATGACATAAATCTTTCCCCTAGTTTGTAGACGTGATAACTTTTGCGCAAATCAAGCAAAGTATGCCTATTGGGATCTTTTTTTACCAAAAATATACAATTTTTATAGGGAATGTTATATAGCAGAATGTGAAAAATATTGTTTTTTTTTTTTTCAGAATTGTCGCTTTGTTTGTTTAAAGCGCAAAAAATAAAAATGGCACAGGTGATCAAATACCACAAAAAGAAAGCACTATTTGTGGGAAGAAAAGGACATAATTTTTATTTGGGTGCAGCGTCACACGACCACGCAATTGCCTGGTAAAGTAATGCAGTGCCGAATCACAAATAATGGTCTGGTCATTAAGTGGGTAAAATCTTCCGGTCCAGAAGTGGTTAAAACAACATAAACAGTTGTAATTTGGGTACCACATGCTTGAAAAGGCATTTAACTCCCCACCACTCAGCCTGTTGGCAAGAGCATCTGAAAGCCAAACACAAGGGACACAATTCTTTTACTCACTCCTCACCTTTCATGTCTACCCCCGCTATATCTCTGTCAGGGCTGGGCTCACAGCAGTTCTCTTTTCTGTGCTCAGGCTGCTCAGCTGTCGGATAATTGTCAGCACGCCTTGTTTCCTCAGTGGTTCACCTGGTTATCATAATCTGCTCTTCAGTTCTGCCTACAGCTAGCCCCTTCTGGCTATTTAAGCTGCCTTGTTCATTCCTTTCCTGCCTTCACCTTGTCAACATATCTGGAGTTTCTCTGCTGTGTGCCTGTGAAAGACTTTGCCATGTGACGTCCCTTCTGATTCCTGATCCTGTTCCTCTGCCTCCAACTACACTGATTTCTGGTTTCCTGATCACTGGCTCATCTGATTTCCCGTTTTGGCTTCTGACCCCTGACTTATGTTTTGACTATAGTTACTGTTCTGTACCATTTTTTACCATTACATTAAAGGTGTGATTTTATTGCATTTTCTGTCTCAGCCTGATTCATGGTGCCTGACAAAGAAAAGGCAAATGTATTAAAAATGTTCTTCAGCTCTGTGTATACAAAGGAGCATGGGGGAACTCATGACCATAATGGGGATAGTATTGACACAGCCCCAAATGATCTACAATAGACCAAATAGAGTTCTTGCTGGAAAAAATACTTTAAGCAAAAGACAGCATGCATCCATGAAAGACAAAAGTTGTCAGTCAAACCTGACTTCTTTTTAAGAGGAGGAGAGTAAAACCTTGGACAGAGGTGTGGCTGTGGATGTAGTATACTTGGATTTAGCAAAAGCATTTAATACAGTTTCCCACTCACGGCTAATGTACAAGTCTACAGGCTTAGAAAGATCAGTCAGTAAATGGATAGAAAGAAAGTAGTGGTTGTTAATGATTCTTACTCTGAATGGTTTAAGGTTATCAGTGGTATACTCCAAGGTTCAGTGTTGGGACCCTTACTTTTTAATATCTTTGTAAATGATATAGGGTCTGGGATTAAAAGTACAATTTCACTCTTTGCAGATGACACCAAGCTATGCAGTTAAATAACTTCCATGCATGATGCCTCCATCTTAGAAGCCAACCTCAATGCACTGTTTCATTGGCAACTATGTGGCAAATGAGGTTTAGTGTTGATAAATGTAAAGTTATGCACTTGGGGGGCTAATAATATGCATGTATTATATATAAAAGGGGGAGTACAACTGGGTGAATCCATAGTGGAGAAGGATCTGAGTGTTCTGGTAGAGAATAAGGTTAATAATAGCATGCAATGCCAAGCAGCGGTTTCCAAAGCGAGCAAAGTCCTTTCATGTATTAAGAGAGGCATGGACTCCAGAGAGAGAGATATAATTTTGCCCCGTACAAATCCTTAGTAACACCTCATCTGGAATATGCAGTTCAGTTTTGAGCACCAGTTCTCAAACATGATATGGGGGACTGGAGAAAGTGCAGAAAAGGGCAACCAACTGATTAGAGGCATGGAGGAGCTCAGCTATGGGGAAAGATTAGAGGAACAGAATGTATTCTCTCTTGAGAAGGGGAGATTAAGGGGGGATATGATCAACATGTATAAATACATAAGGGGTCCATATAGTGAACTTGGTGTTGAGTTATTCACTTTAAGGTCATCACAGAGGACAAGGGGGCACTCTTTACGTCTAGAGGAAAATAGATTTCATCTCCAAATACAGAAAGGTTTCTTTACAGTAAGAGCCGTGAAAATGTGTAATAGACTCCCTCCAGAGGTGGTTCTGGCCAGCTCAAAGTGCTCTGGGCACTTGAGGCAGAGCAGCAGGAGGAAGAGGAGACTTCCTTTCCTCTCAAGGCCTGCTTTATGCAGACACTATTTTTGTGATGCCACAGAACACATAAGAGGAGATGGAGGAGGAGGATTTTGGCAGTTTTAAAGTATTGAAGCAGAGGAAGACATACAATAAACTTTAAGAGATGATTTTCAGTCCCCAGAGACCTTGGGAGAAATACATGGCTGGGAGGAGGCAGTTCCAAATACTGTAATCCTCAGTGACCACGACGACTCTGCTTCTCATGCCTCCACAAATTTGCGGTGCATAGGCTCCGTTATTCCTCAAAGCCTGCAAAAGGACTTGAGAATTTGTGGCATCAAGGAGAAAGATCATTATTGTCTGGCAACCCTCTTTGACCACAATTACAAGGGAAAAGTCTCTGAACTCATCTTGCCATTGCAGATGGAGCACAGGATGAAATATTTTGAGGAAACCTTAAAAAGGAGTGTATGTAATGCCTTTCCAGGCTCTGGTAGGTTACAGTTTCATGGAAAAGCTAATTTTGAGGCTTCTACTGGTCAGAGAGTTGGAGAAGGAGGCCACCTCAGTGATGCATTTAACAAAAATGCTTTAGTCCTCGGCACCCAGGGCTGTCAGTGTCAATATCCCATTGGCAGCATCTGCATCATTTGTTGGAAGATTATCTAGGGGCAAAGAAAGAGTTTGAGAGCTTTCCAGTAGACGATTCACTGGGTTTCTGGGTCATGAGACTAGACAACCGGCCAGAACTTGCTCGGTATGCAATTGAGCTGCTGGGCTGCCCTGCATCCAGCGTGCTTTCTGAATGGGCATTCAGTGCTGCCAGAGGTTTTGTGACAGATAAAAGTGCGCCTCTGTCCACAGACTTCGTTGACCGGCTGACATTTGTCAAAATGAATCAGTCCCCCTCCTACTCAGATACCCTGGCTACATTTTGAGATGGCCTCAATTGACCCATACTACCTGCCTGGCCTCCTGTGGATCACCTTGATGCCCCACAGGAAGCTTGCAGGACGAAATCAGGTGGTAGGGCATTCATACCGCTTATGGTCTCTATATAAAAGTAAATTTCACTGGAGCACGTCTTCCCCATGTTTGGCTACATAGCTGGGGTTCCCTAGCTTCTTACAGGCATTTACATCGCACAACTCATTTGTTAGATGGTTTGCCCGAAATCGGATAACTCTACAAACATTCCTACATAATGACACCTTTATTTATTTTCATACCCTCCAACAAAGTTCTGATCTCCCCAGATACTTACAAATTAGACATTATTTCTTGGGACACCATACTTTGCCTCATAGAGCACCTCCCTCAGTGTTTGAGCGCATGTGCAACAAGACCTTTAGAGACAGGGGCACTATATCTATACTATATAAGCAACTTAATGAGCAGGGTCTCCCAGATAGATCGGCCGCTATGGTTCAGTGGGAGTCAGAGGTGGGTCAGGAATTCTCACTTGAAGAATGGCAGGAAATGTTAACTAATATGCATAAATGCACCAAATCCATCACGATCAAGAAACAGTGGTCAAATTGCACACTAGATTGCACCTTACCCCGGTACGGTTGCATAGAATGTTCCCCGGAGAACAGGATACCTGTTTTAGGGGCTGCCCTGACAAAGGGACACACCTTCACACCTTTTGGGAATGCTCAGTTGCTCAGCTTTTGTGGCAGAAAACAGCACTTAGGATCACATCTATTATGGGATCCCCCTTCACCGGTACAATCCCTATATGCTTATTTTTCGTGGATATACCGGGGGCTCTACCCCCCGTGTCAGAAATTAATCCACACTCTGTTTAGTGCTATCCTTTGGTCCATTGCATTAAATTGGAAATCCGCTTCAGTTCCGTGGGCCCAATTATTGCATCGCACAAACTCATGGAAAGGATTGACCACACAGTCATGGATCCTATGAATATCTACCAGAATAAATGGTTGTTTTGGTAAATGGAGTGAATTTAGTGGTTAGGTGATCTCAGTATCGAGGAACCCCCGTACATCATTGGTCTTTGGCACTTTACAAGCCCACGACTCTTATTATAGATTATACCCCCCTCAGTGATAGAGCTAGGGGAGGCTGTAGTATACTGTTAGATTTTTAAATGAACGATTGGGAAATAAAGTGTGCACTTGTTGCTGGTTTGTTTACCAGCTCTTTAGTAGCATTGCTATTATTACTTTCAATTTCTATATTTTATTTTTTTTTATTTTTTTTATTGTTATACTGTATTTGAGGCTTTGGCATACCATTGAATGCATTATCATTAGACTTTGATTAGTCCTTTGTGCTTGTCTTTTGTACTGATACTCTATCAGCCTCTTATGTTATGTGATTTTCATGTCCTTCTTTTTTCAATAACAACTCTTGGTATTAAAAATGAATCAGTCCTGGATTAGCAGCAGCTATCAAGTCCCTGATGCCGATGTCACTGATTTAGTTGGATCTCGAATCTCTGCAAGACTGTCTAGGCTACCTAGCAATGTGGGTGTTAATTTTATCCTGAAGTTATTTTTTGGTATAGGGCACAGTTAACACCCAATGACTAATTTTTCCACACCTGTTTGACAGGTGCATTAAATTTAATTTTTTTACAGCAAGGACAATTCTTGCTTTCATCTAGAGTACCTCCAAAAGGTTACAGGGTGAAGGCACCACCCAGTAAAGTGTTAAATTGTGAATGCCAGTATTGCTAATGCTAACGGTAACCCAGGGGACCCGAAAGTGTAATATCCAGCAGTCCTCAAGGGGGTAGTGCTACATATATGCTAGAACATCCAGGGTGCTGAGGCTCCAAGTGGTACGTGCACTACTATTTTGGTAGCTTTTAACGCCACACACCAGAACAACATAAAAACACCTATGCAGTTAATATCTGTGGTCATAAAAAAGCTCTCTGATTTTCCAAAGTCCCGACAGATTTATTGAATCAGTAAGAGGGTCAAGCCAAGACAGCCTAATAGCCTTCAATCTTCTGTAATGTTTTTTATTTGTCTGCATTTCATCCCTCAAAGGAGAAAGGACCACTAGTACAACAGGTGTAATATCTTTGGAGCCCAGCAATCCGTTCTGTATGCAGACACAAACAAAAGCTCATATCTTTTATTACTTTCAGTTGCAGGAAGGTCCAGTCCAGCTTCCCCTCTCTATGCTGTTTTCTACTGCTTTTTCAACAGGACAAATCTGCATTGCTACAGCGATAAGCTCCCCTTTCTTTCAGCTGCCCTGACTCATAATAATCTGCTGTAAATTATTGATCTTCCCAAGGTAGTAAAGCAGTTTTTTTCCCTCACTGCATAATTATATTGGGGTTTATTTCAGTCTGAGTTTTAAGGAAAGTAATTGCATATGATCTAATTGATAGTATCACTCGTAACTCAATCACACCTATTCCTTATACACCAATCAATATTGTTTTACTGCCAGACTTGCACTCCTAATGTTTTCCAATTAATTAAGTTAGAAGTTGTTAAAGCGACTAATTTGTCTGCATTGTGTTGATGCAGGAACAATTTCTGGTTTATTTCAACTATCTTATTTGCATTACTTCTCCTAAATCCATATCTGACATGAGCCAAGTTTGTCTGGTTGCATTTATTTAAATCGAAGGATAAGTTCACCTTTTGATAAAAAAATAATAAATGCACATTGTTTACAGGTAAAAAATGTGCATTAAGTTCCGGTTCACACTATTGCGATGTGGGAACACTGCAAATCACACTGCCATATGCGATACACTGGGGGTGTCAATTCAAGGTTAACAACACCCCCAGCTCAGATCGCATATCGCAGTGCGATCTGACAGTTCACACAGGAATCGGATAGCACTGGTGTAAACCACCATGCAATCCGATTCTGCTGCGGACCAAAAAAAGGGTCCTGTGCGAGTTCACTGCGATTGCGGTGCGAATTCAGCCATATAATCTGTATGGCTGAATTCACACCGCACAGACATCGCATGTGATTTTAGGAGCAGTGCGCTCCGAATCACATGCAATGTCTGTCATCACAATAATGTGAACTGGCACTTATAATTTTTTGTTGCAGGAGCCTGTAAGGCATTGCACCAGTGATCAGCAGATCGCTGATGCCATTCAGGTGTCCTGCAGACCTGTCAGTGTATCTACTTGCTTGTACCTTGTCCAGGCATGCCGATACACACTGACAGGAAGAATCAATGAACTACTACATACTACTACTTTTTCATTGAGAACTATAAGCCGACAGCCACTAAGGCTATCGGATCTTGTAGTCTTCCATTCACAGAACACTTGATCGCATGGTCGCTTTTTTTATAACATGTTACACCCTGGATATGGGTGTGTAACATGTAATAAAAGGTGAACTTATCCTTTAAGAACTCTTGTAATGATAGCAAGATCACCAGGAAACACTCAATACTTTTTTTGTAAAGAAAAAAAAGAAAAAAAAATTTTCCATGATTCATATGAACAGATTTACAATTTTCTTTCTTAGTGCTATGCAAGATCCTGAATAGGGATGATCGAACGGTTCGGGTCAACCATCGGTTCGACCCGAACACTGGGTGTTCGAAATTCGTCCGAATTCCGAACTTTTTGTGGTAAAAGTTTGGAATTCGGCCACCAGAACCGCCCAAAATGCACTGGGACAGGAACTGGGCTTTAAAAGCCCATGATTGGCCCAGAAACGTCAGCAAAAGCCAATGAGGGGGCAGGAGTCTCCTAGGAACGTGATTGGAGTGACTACGGGGACCAGAGGCCAATCAGGAGTGAATACGCCCCAAAGTATATAAGATAGCCCCGCCTAAACCCTAGCACAGTGATACATAGCCTTTTGAAGAGAGTGGAAGCATTTCTCTTACTCCTGCTTTGCTACACTACATTTTCTGCATAGACGAGTGGTTCTAAAGCTCCATATAGCAGAATTGCATTCAGCTTACAGCCAGTCAGTGTAGTTAGAAATACAGCGATTGTGCTGGTTTTTTGAGCTAGAAAAAAAAAAATAAATAAATAAAAATTTTAAGGGACAGTGTCAGTCTTCTGCTGTATGGAGCTTTTTATTTAGTGTGAGGAAAGGGATATCTAGTGTAGTAAGGGAACTTTGTACCACAGTAGTTAGATGTAATAATCGAATTTCTGTAGGGAAAGTGAAAGTGAAAGTGTGAGGGTTCTGTGTAGTGAGCACGTTGCACAGTGCTGATATAAATACAGCAGGTATACGTGCTTGCTAGGCAGCAAAATACATTGCCTCAGTGACAACTTAACGCCTGTTCTTGAAAGCGTTAGGTCCACTGTGCAAAAGGCTTTGCAACTGTGCTTGACACGCATCTGCTGTGCTGTATTCAGCGACAATTCTGGGTCGCATAACAGTGTGCGTTTTTCACCGCACAGAGTTGCCAAGGCCTCAGTGACAACTTAACGCCTGTTCTTCAAAGCGTTAGGTCCACTGTGCAAAAGGCTTTGCTACTGTGCGTGACACACATCTGCTGTGCTGTATTCAGCGACAACTGTGGGTCGCATAGCAGTGTGCGTTTTTCACCGCACAGAGTTGCCAATGCCTCAGTGACAAATATGCCAGGTAGACCAAGAAAAGGCATACATGGCCCTGCTGCGGAAAGGGGCACAGCTTCTAGGGTGTCTAGAGGCAGGGGTGGACGTGGTGGTCAGTCCTCAGCCAGGCCACCATTTGGATTGTTCTCCGGCAGTGGCCAAGCTATACGTCCACAGTATGTACAGGAGGTGGTGGACTATATGACCAAACCCTCATCATCGGCATCATCTGCAACTACAGTGACCCAGGCAGAGAAAAGTGGTCAGTCTTCTGCAGTTGGTAGAACAAATACAGATGAGTCCATGTCCACCTCACGTCCTCCCTTAGACCCAACTTCAGACATGGCAGAGGAGTCAGCTGAGCTGTTTGACCACAGTGTCGGCCATCTACTCCAGCCTAATACTCAGTCCTTTATGGAGTCTGATGTTAGGTCTGAGGTTGAGGAGGAGGCAGAGCAAACAAGAGGGGAGAGCAGACGGCCCACTCCATCTAAGGCCGCACCTGTTGTCTCCTGGGCCACGTCTGATGCTCAGTCCTTTATGGAGTCAGATGTTGGGTTTGAGGTTGAGGAGGAGGCAGAGCAAGCAAGAGGGGAGAGCAGACGGCCCGCTCCATCTAAGGCCGCACCTGTTGTCTCCCGGGCCACGCCTGATGCTCAGTCCTTGATGGAGTCTGATGTTGGGTCTGAGGTTGAGGAGGAGGCAGAGCAAGCAAGAGGGGAGAGCAGACGGCCCGCTCCATCTAAGGCCGCACCTGTTGTCTCCCGGGCCACTATACACACCTCTTCTTGCTGGGCCTTTTTTGAGACATCCCATGCAGACCGAACAGTTGTGATCTGCAAGATTTGTCAAAAGGGTATAAAACGTGGCAAAAATGTCAACCACCTGTTTACAAGCTGCCTAAACAGGCATTTGACAACCCACCACTTGGCCCATTGGCAGGAGCATTTGAAGAACCCACAAAAGGGCCAAAGATCGGTCAGTCAGCCTCCTAGTCCTCCTCGCGCTCCTCCTCATGCTCTACCTGCACATCAGTCTGTTCCTGGCCCTGCTATAGTCACTTGTCACCTGTTGGCAGCCTCCACTGACAGGGATGATGATATAGCAGGCAGTGTCGCATCTACCTCCAGCACACCACCAGCTGTAACATCTAGATGGCAAATTTCGATTTAACACATGCTGGAACGAAAAAAAATGTATACTCCCCGCCACCCACATGCCCAGCGTCTAAACAGTAGTTTGGCAAAACTACTGGCTCTGCAACTGTTACCATTTAACCTGGTAGAGTCTGCTCCCTTCCGTGACTTTGCAAAATGTGCAGTTCCACAGTGGCAGGTGCCAAGTCGGCATTACTTTGCCCGTAAGGCCCTGCTATCCCTATACCAACATGTGGAAGGCAATGTAGTGTCGTCCCTGGCCAAGTCAGTCAGCCGTAAGATACAACTGACGGCTGACACTTGGTCAAGCAAACATGGGCAGGGACGGTACATTTCTGTCACTGCTCATTGGGTGACACTGCTTGCCAGTGGAAGGGATTGTAGCCAGAGCTCGGTGCTGCAGTGTAACGCTCCGGCGTTTATTTGTGTGGAGTGGATTTGCAGCTGCGGAAGTTACACTCAGTAGTCATGTAGAGATGTGTTGAACTACCATATCCAACTCTCAAGACTCATCATTGTGCATCAGCCTGTCTCAGCAAGCACATACACAAACAAAGACACTCATTAAAGATGTTCCTGGAGTGATATGTTTATATGTGAAAGTATAGAGGGGATACTGAGGGGACAGGCGTGGATAGTGATAGCAATGGTAAGAGGTAACAGATGGTGATAGTAAGCACTTAGGATAGCAATCATGTACAGGTAACAGGTGGTATTGAAGAGCAGATGAAGTGTACAGGAGATGCTAGGCTAGTGCAGTGACAAGATGGTAATAGGCTCAAGAGCTTGCAATCTAAGTAGCGGTGCAGATGTTAGATGTAACAGTATAGTTCTTAGAGTAGCAATAGTCTTTAGTAAGCAGAGTAGTAGTGAAAGAAGATTAGGAAGGTATTCCCCTGTGGGGTACTTATCACTGGTAGGTTTGTAAGGAGAGGGTTCCGGCGGTGAGGTAATGATCTTGTAGCGAGATACAAGATGTTGTAGCAAGTCTTCGGTCAATCCAGGTATTAGGGAATAGCTGGAGGATTCGGCAGCGTTAGGTAATGCTGTAGCAAGCGGTTTGCACAAACACATGTGAGTGAATGCCGGCGGTTGAAATAGCCGCTCAGAGCGGCACTCACTGATGAGGTCATGGAATTTAAAGGGACAGGTTCTAGATGCGTTCCACCTATCTATATGGTGGAACGTAATGTACAAATAATAGGCTGGAAGGGTACCGCAGGTACCAGGATCTTACATGCAGCCAGTGTTGCCCCCACATCTACAAACAGCTGGTGGTGTCGCTGATCCGGGTAGATCGATCACTTCTACCCCCTCCTGCTCCTCCTCCTCTACCTCCTCCATGCCCTCCTCTGCAGAATGGTCCTTTGAATATGATGAGGTACCACGTAAGCATTCAAAGGGCTATTCTATGTCTCAGGCCAAAAGGTGTCACGCAGTGCTGCAGCTTGTGTATCTAGGGGACAGGCAGCACACTGCCCCTGAGATTCTTGGGGCTCTGCAGGCACAGGCCCAGAGGTGGTTGACACCACGCTAGCTGCAGCCAGGGATGGTGGTTATCGATAATGGATCAAACCTCCTGGCCGCCCTTCGTCAGGGAAATTTGACCCATGTGCTATGCCTGGCGCATGTCCTGAATCTCGTGGTACAGCGGTTTTTGAACTCATACCTGGGAATGCAGGATGTGCTAAGGATGGCAAGAAGGGTGTGCAGTCACTTCAGGCGGTCGTACAGTGCCACTGCACGTTTAGCCGAAGTGCAGCGTGAGTTTCACCTGCCGGTACACCGCCTCGTCTGTGACATACCCACCAGCTGGAACTCCACCTTGGCTATGCTGCAGCGCCTGTACACGCAGCAGAGGGCCCTCAATTAATATCTCTGCGAGTACGGCACCAGCACTGGCTCTGCGCGCCTATGCTTCTTTTCACCACGGCAGTGGCTTTTGATTAAGGATGCATGCGCTGTCCTCTCGCCATTTGAGGAGGCCACAAGGATGATCAGCCGGGACAGCGCATGCATCAGTGACACCCTACCTGTACTGTTTTTGTTGGAGCACACTCTGCGTGGCATTATGGACAGGGTACTGGAGGCAGAGCAGCAGGAGGAAGAGGAGGACTTCCTTGCCTCTCAAGGCCCCCTTTATCCTGAGAATCCTGACCCCATTATGCCTAGCTCCCAGAGGCCCGAGCAGGATCCAGGGGTGGAAGAGGAGGAGGGGGAGGAGGAGGACGATTCTTCGGCAACTTTTGCAGGCTTTGAGGAGGAGGAGGAAGACATGCGGCAATCTGCAAGGCCTAGTTTGACTCCCTCGGGACACTTTGGAGTAGTGCGTGGCTGGGAGGAGGAGGAGCCCATTCAAGATAATGTCGTTTTGAGTGACCCCGAGGAGTCAGCTTCTGAGGCCTTTGCTAATTTGCGACGCATGGCAAACATCATGCTTCAGAGCCTGCGAAAGGACCCCAGAATCAAGGCAATTAAACAGACTGACCACTATTGGTTAGCCACCCTACTTGACCACCGGTACAAGTCAAAAGTCTCTGAGCTTTTCCCATCCACCCAGAGAGTCCACAGGATCAAATCCCTTGAGGACAGTCTCAAGAGGATTCTGGTGAACACGTTCCCCGACTCCCGTAGGGTGCAGGGGCGGGAACAACCTACCATGTACTCTACTGCTGGTCACGAGAGGAGCGCTGGAGAAGGCGTGCGGTAACGGATGCCTTTCGGTCTTTTTTTAGTCCTCACCGCCCAGGCCTCTCAGCTGCCACATCGCATCGACAGCGTCTGCATCACATGGTGGACGATTACGTCAGGGCACAAAGTGACACAGAGGGCTTTTCATGTGACGAAGCCGATCCACTGGCATACTGGGTCTTAAGATTAGACCACTGGCCAGAACTGGCCCAGTATGCCATGGAGTTGTTGGCCTGCCCTGCTTCCAGTGTCCTATCGGAACGGGCATTCAGCGCAGCAGGAGGATTCGTCACAGACCATCGAACGAGACTCTCCACCGACTCAGTCGACTGTTTGACATTCATTAAAATGAATCAGTCGTGGATATCAAGCTTTGATGCACCTGATGCAGACCTTGTAGTCTAGGCTATCTTTGCAATGTGGCTGCTGAGTCTCAGTTTAAGCCTGGACCATGGTGCCACCCTCAAACCCTCCTCTCATTCTGTTTAGGTTCACAGAACCTGATTTTGGTTAAAACAAAAATAGCATGTTTGCGCACCTGTTCCACAGGTGCACACCTTTATAATTTTTTGGCCTCCTTCAACACCAGCTCTTTGGGGTTACGGTGGGGAGGCTACGTTAAACAAAAAATAGCATGTTTGAGCACCTGTGGAACAGGTGCACACCTTTAGAATTTTTTGGCCTCCTTCAACACCAGCTCTTTGGGGTTACGGTGGGGTGGCTACGCTAAACAAAAAATAGCATGTTTGCGCACCTGTTCCACAGGTGCACACCTTTATAATTTTTGGGCCTCCTTCAACACCAGCTCTTTGGGGTTACGGTGGGGAGGCTAAGCTAAACAAAAAATACCATGTTTGCGCACCTGTTCCACAGGTGCACACCTTTATAATTTTTGGGCCTCCTTCAACACCAGCTCTTTGGGGTTACGGTGGGGAGGCTACGCTAAACAAAAAATACCATGTTTGCGCACCTGTTCCACAGGTGCACACCTTTATAATTTTTTGGCCTCCTTCAACACCAGCTCTTTGGGGTTACGGTGGGGAGGCTCCGCCAACACCAAAAATACCATGTTTGCGCACCTGTTCCACAGGTGCACACCTTCATAATTTTTACGCCTTCTTCAACACCAGCTCTTTGGGCTTACAGTGGTATGGCTCCACCAACACCCAAACAACAATGTTTGCGCACCTGTCACACAGATGCATATCATTGCAATTTTTTTCCTTACAAAGGCAATTATTGCCTTCATGACCAGCACTTTCATAGGGTTATGGTGTCAAGGCATCGTCGGCACCACCAAAGGCCCAATTTTTAGCATCCTTTACTTCTATTCAAAGTCAAGAGACAACAGTATTCATCCAAAACATCTCTAATCTTGTTCACTCTGCACTACATTGTGGCCCCTACTCTAACCCTAACCCTCAATGTATCCGTGCATATATGTCTGTTTCTTGTGAGAATTCAAGTTAAAGTGCACCAAACACCATTTTACATGAAATAAAGTGCATCTACATACATCTTTTGACTTCTTGAAAACATTTGGTAATAATAGCCCCATTGTGAAAATACACCCATTAATTATATGCACATTTAAAGAGACAGCACCTTTTTCCAAAAAAACTCTAATCTTGTTCCCAGTGCACTGCATTATGTCCCCATCATACACATTGGCTGTGCGGTTGATTAGGAGCAAAAGAAAGGTGCGGTTAAGCAAAAAAGTCATTTTTGAAGGTTTGGTATGCTATAATTCTGGTTCTGGACACGCCACAGAGCTGAAACTTCACAGGTACACCTTTTAGACCCCCCAGACACTAAATCCAAAGAAATCTCTCTTTTTTTTTTTTTTTCAATAATTTGCTCTTTTTTTGTGTGATTAATAGTCCCTGGGGCATGACCCAGAACCCTAGGCACTTTTTAGGGGCATTTATTGGGTTTTAGGGCTTCAAAATGGTGTTTTTTGATTACCGAAGTTCGGGTCCCATTGATTTCAATGGGGTTCTGGAATCCGAACCGAACTTTCGGGAAATTCGGGTGTTCTGGTCGAACCGAACTTTTCAAAAGTTCGATCATCCCTAATCCTGAACACACAGAATACCAGAAAATTAACTACTCAAATGATAAACAGCTTGGACTCTCCTACAAGTTAGTGGGTGTCAGGGCAATGTACAAGAGTATAGGAAGGTTATAAAGGGAACTAGTCCAACATTTTTAGATCTTTGAAAAATCGTTTGATATTTTCTTACAAATGCAGAAATATTTCTAATTACAAATCATTGAAACACTTGGAAGGGCATTGCCTTATTGTTTTATATTGAAAATATCCCCGCACTCTCAAGTAAAAGATATTAACAACTTTAGTAGAATTGTAAAGTATCTGTTTGTAATGTGTGGCTGACTCACAACAGCCCTTAAAGTGATTGTAAAGTCTCATTTTTTTTCTATTAAAATAACAAACATGTTATACTTACCTGCCCTGTGTAGTGGTTTTGCACAGGGCAGCCCAGATCCTCCTCTTCTCGGGTCCCTGACTGCAGCTCCTGGCCCCTCCCTCCTATTGAGTTCTTCCACAGCAAGCAGCTTGCTATGGGGGCACCCGAGCCGATCAGTAGCTCCGTATATCCAATCAGACACGGAGCTGCTATTCGCCCCCCTCTCTATCCTGATTGGCTAACTTAGTTTAATTGACAGCAATGGGAGCCAATGGCGCCTCTGCTGTGTCTCAGAAAATCAGGAAAGAGAGTCCCAGATGGCTGAGACATTTGTGGACATCGCTGGATAGAGAGGGGGCTTGGGTAAGTATTAGGGGGGCTGAGGGGAGCTGTTGCACACAGAGAGCTTTTTATCCTAATGCAAAGAATTCATTAGAATAAAAAACCATCTGCCTCTACAACCCCTTTGATTATGTACCTCAAGGTAGGTTGATAGGTGCATGTAATGTTGAGAGTGTGCATTAAAGAGGTTCTATGTTCACAGCATACACTTTAATTAATTTGATAAAATCAGCATTATAAAAGCAATACAAACAATAGTTATATTTAAAAAACTGATAAATCTTACATATGGAATCAATTAATGTCGTGGTTGCTGCCTGTCTGCTGGTAATCTTTTTCCACAACTTCCTGGATCCCCTCCATGCTTTGCAGCTTCCCCTCTGCTGTTTACTTTTAAATTCTAAGGACTACATATCCCATGGTACCTTGTTGCCAGCAAGATTCCTGTACTGACTCCACCTCCTAAAACTCATCCTCTTAGTACGATTGTAACTCAGAAGACAGGCTCTGTGAAATGTGGGACACAGTAATGCCAACTCACAGGGCATAGTGAATATGTGTCACAGAACTCAAGGGAGTAAATCTGTGGGGATCTTCACAAAGTAAGTTTACAATTTTCAGGGTCATTCAGATTAATGGGAGTAGGCTAGAAATAATTGAACTACAGTGTGGAAATAATATATGATTTTATGATATGACTATAGATCTGCTTTAATTATGATACAGTATTTAAACCTAAAATCCCTGAAGCTGATGAATGTTCTAAATGTTACACTTCTCATCGAAAGAGAGATGGGCAACAAACCAAAAAAGAAATTGTGTGATCTACACCAGTCAAACAAAACACGAATATCCCATTTACATCTGTGTGGTGCTCTCAAACGTGTTATGCCAGACCTTAACATGTGTAGTTTTAGGTGGGGGTGCAGCGTGGTGCGGTGGTAATAATTCACGCAGTCAGGTGCAATATAAAACTTGTAATGATGTAATGCAGCAACAGTTCACAACAAACCTGGTGGGACAGCTATCCAGCTGGTGAGGTGACAGAATGTGGCACGGCCATCTTGTGCCAAGTCAGGAAGATATCCAGAGAGATGTAATTCTACACTTTCCTTCTCACCAGGAACTTTTTCATAATGCTAGTACTGTCCCTAACAGACGCGGTACCTTTTCCTACTCTGCCCACTCGCAAAAAGCGTGCCAAACCCTGGGGACAGGATGTTAAATAGACTCTGCCACACCTAAGATGGCCGCCAGACTCACATGGGTGGCCAGCATCCAATTGGATCGCTGCCCCAGTGACTCAGGAAATCATAGAGGAACACTGTCCCCCCATTATTTTCTCTACCTCTGCATTATCGCTGCGGTTGAGTGCCACCTGCAGTGGAGACAGTACACTGCACATGCCTACATAGTGATAAGGCAACCCCTCTTTTTTTGTACTTTGCAGCCCATTTATGTGAAAACAGCACAGCAGACATCAATGCACCAAAACAGATAAACTGCATGAAAGACGTTCTTCTTCCTGACCAAGGTGCACAATTCCCTTGGGTGTTTCTGATTTGTTTTCTCACAGACTGAAGATGGAATAGATGTTAGCAGATTCATTCCTCTTCAACATACCAAAAAACCTAAACAATAGTTCTACATCCTAAATTAGACCTTTGCAGTAGTATTCATTTGTGGACACAATGCGCTGTCTACAGGGATTATGGAAACAAGAGAAAAATATTGGAAACCTTTTTGAATTTAGATGTAGTTTGAGGTAGCCCATAAAAAGCTCTTTACCAGAAAAAAAACAACACTCAGTCACTAATAATTTATTTACATAAAAAAGGGGAAAATTAATGCATTACATGGGCATGTCTTTTAAATTCATCACACATCGCTGTTAACTCTTAACATTTTTCTGAAGTTACTTTGCATGGCTTCAACAATAGATGTAATGTATTATTCATATGCAGGACCACTACAAACCTGTTCTAGCCACTACAGTCCAATTACACAAACAGTAGCATGGTGATTATGCTGCAGCAAAGAATCATTATTATTTTTTCTTTAAGGTCATCTCTTACTTCCATTTTAACTGAAAATGGAAAATCACTGCAGCATCCATTTGCGACCTCAATTTTGTTGGCCGATTTCCCAGGTCAGGCCTTGCAAAGCTTTCATTTTTATTTTCAAATCCCACCAGTTGCAAAAACTCTGCATGTACAACAGGGAGAGGAACACTTGTGTTGGCTCAATTTGACCTTCTATATATTTAGTATAGAAATAAAAAAAAAAAAAAAAAAGTAAAAATCAAATTGAGTCTTTTCTAAGTACCTGGCTTGTTTGTAGGTTATTTTCCCTGTGAGTTTTTTTTTATCAAGGTTAAAAGAAAAAGTCAGCTCCATTTTTCTTAAAAGTAATCATTGTTCAAGTAAACACATAAGAGTAAAGAGTACAATTTACTTACTTAAACCATGTCTATAGAAAAGTACTAGAAATTGTAAGCTAAAACTCTAATATGGTGATTCTTGTGAACAAAAGAGTAAAAATGGAATTTTTTTTTCCATACTAAATAAATTTGCCGTAAAGTTATATACTTGGCCAACACTCTCCCAGACTCGCTCCTCCACTCCCCAACTCTCTCTGTCTATTTTTGCATTGCTTCATTAGAGTGTTGTTATGATCAGCTCTGCTGATGGCTTTCCCTTTGCAAGACACTGCCAATTGATGTCCCTTCTTCAGCTCATCACTGAGCACAGAAACACTGCAATTGAGCATTGCATGCTCTATTTGGCTACCCCTACACTACACAAACTGATTTTACAATCGCTGTACAATTTCATTTACAGTTACAAAAACTATGTAATGAAACCAGAACTACTGTTACTGAATTCTGCAGAGCCTCAAATTACTATGGTGGACTTTCCAGAATGCAGATTTTCTTTCTACCACAAGGTGCTAATGGTGGATATGCTCTTTTTTTAACTTTAGACTTGGAACGTTCAAAGCTAGGAGATGTAGTCTAACCCATAAATAGTGCCATTACTATTGCGGGAAAAAACTACCAGATGCATGGTACTTGAGGTTAGAAGGAGCCAGAGAAGGGGGGGATAAATTGTAAAGAGAGGGGCTTTTTGGGGAAAAGCTCGAGAGGAGCCGAGAGGGGGAGTTAAGGAGCAGGCCTTCGTGACTTCATTACAGAGATTACACTTCAGAAAACCGCTCATGAACACTACAGCTTTCCCACATCCGCTTGCTGTTAGTAGTTCCTGTCCAGAGACCAGTCTGTCGGTGCAGGGGGAAACTCAAGCTTACTGAACTGAGTGATGATCTGGCCCTACAATCATTTGTGTCTGCTACAGAGAAACCAGTGTGCTGGGGTATCATGCCAGTCCAGTTTGACTTCTATCATATAGCTAGATAGATTGATGTACATAGTCATTAGACCAGAGAGAGGCCCCTCAATCATTACAGGCTGCTAATATAGATCAGAGGAACTGGTGAGTAGGTTTCTGACCCACCAATTCTCTGATATTAACACTTAACAGCTCTTGAGGAGTTTATGTTTATTTGCACCTCCTATCCAAGTTTAAAAGAGAATCCTAAAAAATGCAACCTGTCCTGCTTGGCTGATTTTGTCGTCATCATACCATAACTTGTTGCCTAATCCCAGCCTTATATCCTAAAGAACCCACCACTCTCTTATATCATTACACTGTGTAGAAATTATTACACTGTGTGAAGAAGCATCTGTTTATTAAGCGCTCAAACGTCTTCATGGGCCCCAACAGCCAGCAGAAGATTGATGTTGCAAAAATACTGTGTGTATGTGTGTGTGTGTGTATATATATATATATATATATATATATATATATATACAGCTGTGCCCATAAGTTTACATACCCTGGCAGAATTTATGATTTCTTGGCAAAATTCTGAGAATATGAATGATAACACAAAAACTTTTCTTTCACTGAAGCCAAAACCCAAACCACCCTGATCAAATAACCCTGATCAAAAGTTTACATGCCCCAGTTCCTAATACCGTGTATTGCCCCCTTTAACATCAATGACAGCTTGAAGTCTATTGCGGTATTTGTGGATGAGGCTTTTTATCTTCTCAGATGGTAAAGCTGCCCATTCTTCCTGGCAAACAGCCTATATACCTATTCCTTCTACTGCATTGTTCCTGTACTTAGTGCTGCCCTGCCAATAGCTTTATCTTTACAAATGCAGCTGTGGTATTCATTGACCCTTTCTTATGTCAGTATCCCTCAGCTCCTTGGTAGCTAGGAGCTAAAAAGACTCTGAGCTGAGTAGAGAACATGGAGGTACACAGCTATGCAAGTACACCCACTGGCATGACAGTGCTGAGCACAGAAAAAAATTAAAAAAGAAATAGATGTTCTATTATTGTACAGAGTTAGCTATTAATGTAGGCAGAGCTATGATACGACTAAGGCAATAACAAAGGACTTTTCTGCTGCCCCGTCACCACCCACACATCCGTCTACTGTTCTGTCTAAACTTCTAGTGTACATCCATGTTTGTGTACACATACTGAGGAATCCTGGGAAATAAAGTTCTAAATGAAGTTCTACTAAAAAAAAGGATATGACATAGGGTGCTCTGTAGATCCCACCTCCCAACAACCAAATATAGCAGTAATATCTGAATTCAAAGCATTATGTCACTGAGGACTTAACTACATTTTTCTCAGCCCTGGTACAAGGAAGAGGAATACATTTAAGCTAGGGCTGCTTGAGAGAGGAAAAGGAAGAAAATAGGAAAAAATTAAAGTTTTAGTTTACCTTTATAGAAAAGATGAGCTAATACCAGACATCCTCAGCACTTTCTCCAGTCCCTTCTGTACTTACCTTTAGGGTTGCTGAGCTGTCAGCACCCCTGCAGCTGCTCCAGTGGTTCAGGGTTTTAAAAAAATCCCTGATTTCTCCATCAGTGCTTACAGGACAGGCAAGATGGATTCCAACTGGTCAGCACCATCACTTTGATGATTTTTTTAAAGGGGAAACCTGATTGGCACTTGTTCCTCTGATACATCAGGACTTTTGTGTAGGGCTTCGTCTCTCCATGTTTCTGGATTGTGATCAGGGATAGGCCTGCAAAAAATTTGATTTGTAACTGTGACCATGGAAGCTCAGGTCCTGTTTGTCATGTGCAGCCAGCAGGAGGGTTTCCTTTGTAAAAGGTAAATTCAATAAGAATTTATTAATATTTAGCCATGCTCTTGAGCGTCTGTGGCATAAGACTAAGTCACAGCAAGATTTCAGCTCTCCAAAAATAGCATTTTTGCCTCCACACTGCCAAACAGACCTATTTTATCACTCTCATTAACACTATCTCACACAGTCCCCACCAACTCTTTTCTACCTTCAACGCTCTACTTCACCCTCTATTACCTCTACCCACTAACTTACTGCCCAGGAGATTGCCAATCACTTCAAAAATAGGATTGATACAATTTATATACAAAAGGTGCGTATCAACAATGTTAATCAACACAAGCAGCGCTACTAATCATAAAACACAATCCTAAAATGAAATAAAACTAAAATTAAACTCTGCATTAGCAAAGCTCTCGCAATTCATCAATGTGCAGAATATTAGAGTCCAAATGAGTGACAAAGTCCATCACCAACTATGCTTCCAGTGGGGCCATGGGAAGGAACAACACACACCAAGATGTGTAAACCATTGGAAGTATGCCTCCACCTCACCACGTGCAAATCCCAAAGGTTATGCTCTTACCAGATCTCACTGTGCATAAAGCATGTAGTCAAATAATGTATCTCCCATAAATCGTCACCGGACTCAGTCCTTAATCGCACTACTTCTCAGCCGCAGTATCCTCGGACCATTCAAGCGTGTGAGGGGGTAAAAAGATGCACATAGGGCAATAACGTTTGATAACAAATGCACCTTTATTATTAAAAACCCTCTCTCATTACACTCACAATGGCACAAAAAATAAACAGCATGTCATAAGTATCGGCATTACAGTTACCGTCCAGCCGCTTGCCGGTCTCCCGCTCGTTCTGTAGCGTCCCGGAAGTTACCGTTCCTCGAGGTTAGACGGCGTCCTGTTGCCTGGGTGACCGCGCAAGTCACCGCCCTAACGCGTTTCGTCAGAGGACTTCAACGGAGAGCGTGCTTGCGCGGTCACGTCACTCCTATTTATCTAGTCTGTCAGAGAAACCTTCAGCTGCAGACTGGTCATCACATGACACGCACCACATGACTTCCTGGCTGCCTATAAAAGCTGAGCAAGTGCTCAGAGGAATTGCTGGTTTGTCTTTCAGCTTCCTGTACCTGAGTTCCTGTTTCCTGTTTGATCATTTACCTGCTGTGACCCGGATTGACCCTGACCTACTCTGCTCTTCTCCTGGAACCGACCTTGGCTTGTTTTACGGACTTTGCTCTTGTCTCCTGTGTTTGACCCTCTGCCTGCAACCCGGATTTATCTTCAGTCTCCTGTGCCTTGACCTCCTGCTTGTGACCCAGTCTTGCCTCCTGTCTCCAGTGCCTTGACCCTCAGCCTGTGTCCTAAATTGTCTACTTACCTGTGTTTGACCCTCAGCCTGTTTTGGACTTTCTACTTACTTCTTCTGCTGGATCCTGATCAGTCTCTGCTCCAGTTCTACAGGACCTCCACGCAAGCTCTATCCTGCCTGCTGGTAGCTTGTGCCTCTTTGTGCCATCCACCCTTTGTATCACCTCCAGAGGGGCGGAGTGCGCTTAGTCGCACAGCGAACCGCTCTCGGCATCTCGGCCTCGGTGAGTACCTCTATTCTGACAGTACAAACCAGCCATATCAGAGGCCGACAGAGTGCGTTCTCCTCTTGAGATCCTGTGCCAGCAGGTCACAACCCTCACTGATGCGGTTAAGAAACTGCAGGAAGGCTATGCCCAGATTGACGGTCGTCTCCAGCAACTTTCAGGGTCACCCGCATCAACAGCCGCAGCCCCTGTGCCCACCAGCGGAGCCTCCTCTTCTCAAGCTGCATCAAGCCCCACAGTGATCATGGCTACCCCTGAGCCCTGGGTTCCCACACCAGAGCGTTTTTTGATCGCAAAAAGTTCCGGGCCTTCAAAATGCCTGCTCCTTGTACTTAGCCCTTCAGCCCAGGACTTTTTCGTCCGAAGTAGTTAAGGTGGGATTTGTCATCTCCTTGTTGACCGAAGAGCCGCAGGCCTGGGCCCACGGCCTGACGGAACAGAGGAGCTCTCTTCTGAATTCTTTAGACCTTTTCTTTGAGAGTATGTCTCAACTATATGACGACCCTCAACGCACCGCTACCGCAGAAGCCGTGCTACACTCCCTGTCTCAAGGAAAGAGACCGGTGGAGGACTACACTGCTGAATTTCGAAAATGGTCAGCTGACACAGGGTGGAACGAACCCGCTCTTAAATACCAGTACCGCCAGGGGCTGTCAGAAGCCTTGAAGGATGAGTTGGCCAGGATTGTAACCCCTGCCACTTTGGAGGATTTAATCCAATCCGCTACCAAGTTAGACAGGCGCATGCGCGAGCGGCGCACTGAGCGCTTCCAGGGTCCCCGACCTAGCTGGATGCTCCCTAAATCTTCTCCTGTTCACCCATCCTTTCCGGTGACTCCTGTCACTACTGCTCCAGAGGCTGAGCTCATGCAGCTTGGATTTGTCCGTGCTCCTCTCACCCCTGAAGAGAAGCAACGACGGCGACAGGCCAATCTCTGTCTGTACTGTGGGGGAACTGGACATTTTCTGCATACCTGCTCTGTAAGACCCAGTAAGTCACGCTCACAGTTTTTCATAAACTTTCAAAATCCTGGTTTATCCCAGACTTACGTCAGCCTCTCAGTCTCCTTACAGAAAATGAAGTTCATCTACCAGCAATTATTGATTCCGGAGCCTGTAGTTGTTTTCTAGACTCTTCACTGGCCCAAAAACTACACATTCCACTGCAGACCAAAGAACAAGGTCTCCAAGTCTTCCTGGCTGATGGGGTCTCTTCCTCGCTCAGGATTTGTCACACAACAAACAAGGCCCATCCTTGTCACCACGGACTCCGGCCACCAGGAGCTTCTAAGCTTCGACATCATCTTCTCTCCCATGTTCCCCATCATTTTGGGGCTCCCTTTGCTACAGGCACATGAACCTGACATTGGTTGGAACAAGAAGAAAGTCTCTTTCTCCTCTCCCTACTGTTCCCAGCATTGCCTTCCTCCAGCTCCGGCCGCCTGTTTAACCGTAGCACCTACACCTGACAATCTCCAGCACGTCCCTCCGGTATATCTTGAATTCAGAGATGTCTTTGATAAACAAAAAGCTGATTGCCTACCCCCTCATCGGTCTTACGACTGCCCCATTGATTTGCTACCTGGTTCCGAAATACCCTTTGGCCGCATCTTTCCACTATCAGAGACTGAACTAGCGTCTCTTAAGACTTATATTGATGAGAACTTGGATAAGGGTTTCATTCGTCCATCCTCTTCACCGGCCAGAGCCGGCATCTTCTTTGTGGAAAAGAAAGATGGTTCCCTAAGACCATGCATAGACTATAGAGAACTGAACAAAATAACGATAAAAAATCGTTATCCTCTTCCACTCATCCCAGAGTTGTTTCAGCGTTTCCGGTCCGCCCGAATCTTCTCTAAGTTGGATCTGAGAGGTGCCTATAACCTCATCCGAATCAGGCCTGGAGATGAATGGAAGACTTCCTTCAGGTCCAGGTTTGGACATTATGAATATTTGGTAATGCCCTTTGGGCTGTGTAACGCCCCGGCCACATTTCAGCACGTGGTAAACAACATTTTTCGAGAATATCTGGACAATTTCCTAGTTGTTTACCTGGACGACATTCTTATTTTTCTGCCACCATTGAGCTACACCGGGTTCACGTAAAGACAGTCCTTGCAATTCTCAGGAGACACAAATTGTACCTTAAAGCAGAGAAATGCGAATTCGAAAAATCTGTTGTGCAATTCCTAGGCTTTATCATTTCTACCAACGGGGTCGCAATGGATCCCCAGAAGGTTAAGGCAATTCAGGAGTGGCCGGCTCCAGTAGACAAAAAGGGGGTACAGCGGTTTATCGGATTCACTCATTTTTACCGGAGGTTTATCGTTGGCTTCTCGTCCATTGTTGCACCGATCACCCAACTAACCCGCCAACACAGTCGTTTTCAGTGGTCCCAAGAGGCCCAGGAAGCTTTTACCAAACTCAAAGCCCTGTTCACCTCTGCACCAATCCTACGGCATCCGGATCCAGCCCTGCCATTTGTGTTGGAGGTAGACGCTTCGGAAACTGCCACTGGAGCCATCCTCTCCCAGAGACAGGGCCCCAAGGCTCTCCTCCATCCTGTAGCTTTCGCATCTCGGAAACTAAGTTCCCCGGAAAGGAATTATGATGTGGGAGACCGGGAGCTGTTGGCCATCAAGTTTGCTCTGGAGGAGTGGAGATATCTGTTGGAGGGTGCGTCCCATTCCATCATGATCTTCACCGATCATAAAAACCTAGAATACCTCAGGACAGCCAAACGCTTAAGGCCCAGGCAAGCCCGCTGGGCCCTCTTCTTTTCTAGGTTCAATTTTCATATTTCTTATAGACCTGGCCTCAAGAATGGGAAAGCAGATGCACTCTCCCGGATGTTCCCTGAATCTCCCCAGTCAACGGAACCTAGCACCATCTTATCTCCACAAAACTTCCTTCTGCTCCCACACACTGATCTTATGACCACCATCAAGTTGGCGTCCAGCCATTGTACTGATCCAGAAGTGTCCTCCTTGGAGAAACGAGATGACTTGCTCTGGTCCCAAGGAAGAATTTTTGTCCCTCCGGAGGCTAGACCCCTGACGTTAAAATTGCTTCATGACCATAAACTGGCTGGTCACTTTGGGACTCAAAAGATTTCAGAATTGGTTGCACATTCTTTTTGGTGGCCTGGGTGGAGGCAGGACTGTAAAAATTATGTTCTCTCTTGTATATCTTGCCAGTGCTGTAAAGTGGCTAACACCAAATCTTGGGGATTACTTAGACCTTTACCCATTCCAGAACGCCCATGGGCTGAAGTTTCTATGGACTTCATTGTTGATCTTCCTCCCTCGGAAGGTTTCACCACCATTCTGGTCGTTGTCGACCGCCTTTCCAAAATGGCACACTTCTTGCCCATGGTGGGCACCCCCTCTGCTTTGGAGACAGCTAACATTTTTATCAAAGAAATAATAAGGCTACATGGAGTACCCAACAGTGTTGTTTCTGACAGAGGGGTTCAATTCACCTCCAAATTTTGGAAAGAACTTTGTAAAGCACTAGAAATAAAGGTCTGTCTCTCCTCTGCGTATCACCCTCAAAGCAACAGCCAGACAGAGAGAACGAACCAATCTCTGGAGCAGTATCTCCGCTGTTTTTCTTCCGGCTCCCAGGATGACTGGTCCTCTCTGCTACCCTACGCAGAGTTTGCGTATAATAATTCAGTTCATTCAGCCACCAACCAAACGCCCTTCTGATCTAACTTTGGGTTTCACCCTTCTTTCCTTCCGAACGCTACCCCGGAATTATCTGTTCCTGCTGTCCAAGATCGAATAGCCTCCATCCAACGGAACTTTCAAAGGATTCAGGAAACAATGCAGAAGGCCCAGGATGACTATAAGAAGTACTACAACAGGGGAAGGAAGGAGAACCCGGTTTTCAAGGTCGGTGAGGAAGTTTGGTTATCTTCAGCTAACCTCAGATTACCTTTTGCCTCACGGAAGTTGGGCCCAAAGTTCATAGGGCCGTTCAGGATCAAGAGGATGGTTAACCCTGTGGCCTTTGAATTGGCCTTACCCAGCTCTTACAGAATTCATTCGGTTTTTCATGCATCCTTACTAAAACCAGTGATTCCTAACCCCTTCCCGGGAAGAGAGGAGCCTCCTCCTCCACCGGTCCAGGTGGATGGAGAAAATGAATTTGAGGTTGAAGCCATACTGAACTGCAGGAAGAGGGGTAGACTTCTCCAATACCTAATCAAGTGGAAGGGGTACCCACCTGAAAACAACTCTTGGGAACCCTCAAGAAACATACACGCCCCTCGCTTGATCCGAGCTTTTCATGTGGATCACCCGGAGTTAATGTCCAGTTTGGGCATCCAGAGGCCGCCCCTCGGTGGGGGGCACTGTCAGAGAGACCTTCAGCTGCAGACTGGTCATCACATGACACGCACCACATGACTTCCTGGCTGCCTATAAAAGCTGAGCAAGTGCTCAGAGGAATTGCTGGTTTGTTTTTCAGCTTCCTGTACCTGAGTTCCTGTTTCCTGTTTGATCATTTACCTGCTGTAACCCGGATTGACCCTGACCTACTCTGCTCTTCTCCTGGACCCGACCTTGGCTTGTTTTACGGACTTTGCTCTTGTCTCCTGTGTTTGACCCTCTGCCTGCAACCCGGATTTATCTTCAGTGTCCTGTGCCTTGACCTCCTGCTTGTGACCCAGTCTTGCCTCCTGTCTCCAGTGCCTTGACCCTCAGCCTGTGTCCTAAATTGTCTACTTACCTGTGTTTGACCCTCAGCCTGTTCTGGACTTTCTACTTACTTCTTCTGCTGGATCCTGATCAGTCTCTGCTCCAGTTCTACAGGACCTCCACGCAAGCTCTATCCTGCCTGCTGGTAGCTTGTGCCTCTTTGTGCCATCCACCCTCTGTATCACCCCCAGAGGGGCGGAGTGCGCTTAGTCGCACAGCGAACCGCTCTCGGCATCTCGGCCTCGGTGAGTACCTCTATTCTGACATAGTCCCTCCACTCGCGTTAGGGCGGTGACTTGCGTGGTCACCCAGGCAACAGGACGCTGTCTAACCTCGAGGAACGGTAACTTCCGGGACGCTACAGAACGAGCGGGAGACCGGCAAGCGGCTGGACGGTAACTGTAATGCCGATACTTATGACATGCTGTTTATTTTTTGTGCCATTGTGAGTGTAATGAGAGAGGGTTTTTAATAATAAAGGTGCATTTGTTATCAAACGTTATTGCCCTATGTGCATCTTTTTACCCCCTCACATGAATGGTCCGAGGATACTGCGGCTGAGAAGTAGTGCGATTAAGGACTGAGTCCGGTGACGATTTATGGGAGATACATCATTTGACTACATGCTTTATGCACAGTGAGATCTGGTAAGAGCATAAACTTTGGGATTTGCACGTGGTGAGGTGGAGGCATACTTCCAACAACGGTTTACACATCTTGGTGTGTGTTGTTCCTTCCCATGGCCCCACTGGAAGCATAGTTGGTGATGGACTTTGTCACTCATTTGGACTCTAATATTCTGCACATTGATGAATTGCGAGAGCTTTGCTAATGCAGAGTTTAATTTCAGTTTTATTTCATTTTAGGATTGTGTTTTATGATTAGTAGCGCTGCTTGTGTTGATTAACATTGTTGATACGCACCTTTTGTATACATTTTACCAATTTGAGGCAGCTGCTGTTTGAACTTATATTTAAATTTATGGTCTAAGCGTGCATGCAATATTGCTGTATTTATTACCAAAGCGCTGGGTCATTGAGTTTAAGTTTTCCTTAGCACTCAGTCCCTTTTTTCAGGATTGATACAATTGCTGACGAGATCTCTACAGATATCTCCCTCACCTTACACTCCTTGTCCTCCTGCACAATCAATACTTCCCTTGTTTAACTCAACTACTATAGAGAAAGTCACTAAACTTTTTTCTAATGCCCACCTAACTTCCTGCCTCCTTGACCCTGTTTCTTCTCCTTCTCACAAATACTACGGTCACCCTCTGGCTCTATCCTACACTCTTTAATTCATATCTTAAACCTCTCCCTCTCCACTGGCATCTTCCCCAACCCTCTAAAGCATGCACTAATCACTCCCATACCAAAGAAGGCCTCACTAGACCCCACCAATCTTAATAGACCCCACCAATCTTAACAACCTAAGACCCATCTCTTTACTCCCTTTTGCCTCCAAACTTCTTGAATGCCTAGTCTACAACCGACTGAGCTATCACCTCATTGAGAATAACCTTCTTGATCTCCTTCAGTCTGGATTTCGCCAGCAGCACTCCACAGAAACTTCTCTCCTAAAACTCACAAATTACTTACTAACAGCTAAAACCAATGGTCACTAATCCGTACTCTTACTCTTGGACCTTTCCACTGCCTTTGATACAGTTGACCATCCCCTCCTCCTCAAAAAACTAAATTAGCTTGGTCTCTGAGATTGCGGTCTCTGTTGATTCAAATCTTACCTACCTCACCGCACCTTCAGTGTCACTTACAACTCCACTTACTCCTCTGCAACCCCTCTTACCGTTGGGGTCCTCCAAAGTTCTGTCCTTGGACCTCTACTATTCTCAATCTACATCTCCTCTCTGGGTCAACTGATAGCCTCCCATGGCTTCCACTATGCTGATGACACCCAAATCTATCTCTCTACCCCTCAGCTCACCCCATAAGTCTCCTCCTACATCACTGATTTACTAACAGACATATCAGCCTAGGCAAATAGATAGGGTAAATCTCCCTAACAGGCACACCAAGAACAATAAAAACATGGCAAGTATTTAAAACATCTAAATTTCATTCAACAAAAAAAAAGTTTGCCTTCAGTAATTCTACTCTGGCAGTTAGGAAATATTTTGATCAAAAAAGAATAAGATTATTTGCAGCAATCTAAACCTTTTCACATGTACAGTCTCTGTATGCACTATTTAAATGAGGACCTAGCGAATGTTTGCCTGTTCAAATACGCTGAAAAGTAAACAGTTTCCATGGGGTATACTTACTTTCACATGACTGTATATTTAAAAAAAATGAAAACACTATACACTCTTTTTAAGTACTACAATATACTTGTGAGAAATAGGAGCACTCTTTGAAATTCAATGTCTCATGACAGGCTCCTCTGAAGGGTAGCCCTGTCTTTTATTTTATTTTTTCTTTCAGTGAGATATTATTGATCAGCAGCTCTTTGTGAAGCTTGCCTGGAGCTGAAGTGGTGCTGATTATTCTGGTAATTGATTTGTTTTACTGATCAATGTTTATCAATGAATTTACATGACTTTAGTGGCCTCCACTAGTAAATGATTGCTCTGCGGTTATTTGCTGAGCACCACGTCTTAATCTTAAAGGCATAGTTTTCTTGAAGTCATGTTAAATATACTTTGAAATATTCTTCACTCACATTAACACAGAGACCGAGTTTTAGTTAGCATGTGTTCATTGTTTCCATTGGATAAGAACTGCGCTAATTTCAACAAGTATCAAACTATCAAAGCAGCAACTTTTCTGTGAGCTATAGACACAGTCCTAAACTTAATACAGTTTTAAAGTTGCGCTATTGTAATGAATAGACCATCAGTGTCAAGTCTTAGCGGTATGTACTTTGTAAATGTACAAAAAATATAACAAAACACAGGACAAACAAGGACAAAACAGACAGAAAGACAAAGACAGTTGGGACTTTAAATGAGGCGGTGCCTGCCCAGGGCTAGCCGCCTCCATCCCTGTTCATTGTATAAGGGGGGAAGGGGAATATGAAGGATAAAATGGGGGATAAAAAGGATATTGCAGGGGATCAGCATGTTGGTAGAGTGTATATAATGTGGTATGAATTATATATAAAATAAAAGTACATGACATAGCATCAATGTAAAATAGTTTATAGAAAAGCCGATGCCCTATATAGGTATTAATGAGGTAAAACGGGAAAGGGGGGGACAAAAGCGGGACTTTAAATGAGGTGTGCGGACCTCCGACTCCGCACACCTCATTTAAAGTCCCGCTTTTGTCCCCCCCTTTCCCGTTTTACCTCATTAATACCTATATAGGGCATCGGCTTTTCTATAAACTATTTTACATTGATGCTATGTCATGTACTTTTATTTTATATATAATTCATACCACATTATATACACTCTACCAACATGCTGATCCCCTGCAATATCCTTTTTATCCCCCATTTTATCCTTCATATTCCCCTTCCCCCCTTATACTTTGTAAATGTAGAAAAATTTCCTATTCCTCGTCACAAACCACCACCTGGAAAGGGTAACCTCTTGAAGCACCGCCACCAACTCAAATAAATGTGCTCGATTACCAGCTTGCAAAGACCTCCTATTATGGAAGGTCAGTGACACTAGTGGCTCTATACCCAGCCTGGGCCTTTGCTATCATCAGAGGGATTCCTCATACCATCTGACTGGGCATCTGGGAAGTGGTACCATAGACCAAAAATACAGAAGACTCCACATAGTGTAAAATCCCTAAAAACCTTTATTGCCAAAGCTTACAAACTCTTGTTAAATTAGTAGAAATAAAATGCCCCTTTTAAAACAAATTTACCAGTCGGGAAATCAGCAACAACCAGTCCTTCCTGGTTGTTAAGAATTTTACATGCCAGACCTCATGTGGAGAGAAAGTATGCAGCCAGTACCTAGAGGATGAAGAAATTGATACCATTGAATGGCCCCATGCTCGCCTTACCTAAATCCAATAGAACACCTCTGGGACATTATGTTTTGGTCCATCTGATGCCGTCAGGTTCCACCTCAGTCTGTTCAGGAGCTCAGTGATGCCCTGGTCTAGATCTGGGGGAAATACCCCAGGACAGCATCTATCATCTCATTAGGAGCAGGCCCCAATGTTGTCAGGCATGCATATAAGCAAGTGGGGGCCATACAAACTACTGAGTACCATTTTGAGTTGCTGCAGTTAAATTTCAAACGATGTGGCATCCTTTCGATCCTAACACATTACCCAGTCCATATCAGTATAGATATCCAGCATGATATTTTTTCCCGTTGGGATCTGATGTGTTTTCAAAATGAGATACAGATAGATAGATAGATAGATAGATAGATAGATAGATAGATAGATAGATAGATAGATAGATAGATAGATAGATAGATAGATAGATAGATAGATAGATAGATAGATAGATAGATAGATAGATAGATAGATAGATAGATAGATAGATAGATAGATAGATAGATAGATATTATTTTTTGGGATATTTCTACCCTTGTGGCCAAATTTAAGAAACCCCCACAGTATCTCTGGTATTTGTTGTGTTCCTATTCACATAGCATACCCAAAATAAATTAAATAAATATTTTTACATTTGTAGTTGTGGTTATTTGAGCCTGGTACACATGAAAACTGTTAGCTTTGGTCAGAGCTGCTGTACTAACCAGTTGGCTAAGAGTGCTAATCAGGAGTTGGTCGGATGCTGGTCTTCCAGCGCGCATGTCCAACAGAAGCCAGTTGAATGGCCAGCTAATACATACACATGGGATAAATGTTGGCTGTTTTTTTTTTTTTTTTTAACCCTCCGTTGTCTCCCAACATTCAGCCTGTATTTACCTGACTTTAGGGACACTTCAGGGACGGATTGGATTTAAAGTTCATTAACATACAATGCAGAATCCAAGCCTTAATATCGTTAACCTTTCATTAGGACAGGCAGTGTACATACCTAATTTAAACCTGATAATGAGATCTGCCAGCATAGTACAGACAATGCTAATTATAATAAACACAACTCCCCAGCCCCCTCATAGTCATTGCTTAAAGTGGAGAGCTAAAAAAGATTTCATATTAAAAACTGGCATGTAGAAATTTAAGCAACATCTTTAAAATATTTAAATATTTTTTTAAAATATGCTGTGTGATTGGGAACACATACTGTAACAAGTATAAAGTAGGTAATTACCCAATTTGGCTTCAAAATTGGAAAGACACTTTATCTCTTTCCCTGCTTGCAACAATTGTGTTACTTCGGAACAGAATGGTTTTCTCAAACTGTAAGTTCATGGTCCCTTCAATAACCATGAACTCACAGTGTAAAGGTACCCAGAAAGCTGGCTATTAAAAAAAATGTACATGCAAAACAAATTAAACTCTATGTCAGTGATCAAACTGTTACAAACACCAACAATTCTATAGTACTCGTTTCACAAACAATGTGAACAATGTGAAAAAACAATGGGCAATGTTCTTAGCCCCGTTTGCAATTTCCTAAACCCAAACCGTAACTGTATTGAGTTAAGACAGTCCCCAATACACACAGGAAAGGAATTTTAAAAAGGCATAAATAGATAAACAAGTTCTCTATCCAGTTCAGGGAGGGGGAGAGGAGAACTTCCGCTCCAGTCACCTGGTGGCCTGAGCAAAAGAGGGAGCAGGTATCAAAACTATACCTGCCCGCCCCCCAAAAAAATGACATGCCAAATGTGGCATAGGAGGGGGGGGGGGGTGAAATGTTCTAAGAGAAACGTTCTCTTTTGGGTAGAGTTCCGCTTTAAATGAGGTGGTATGAATTTTGTTACATATGGACTCATGACATCAGTTGTCATATAACAGTAAAAAAAAAGTTTTAAAGTTAAAAAAAAGGAAAAGAGTAAAGCTACCCCTTTTGTTGTTATTGCCATATGGGTTGGGCTAAAATAGCTTACACTTTTGATCCTGCCCTTTTTTTAACCACTTTACCACCGGAAGATTTTGCTGTCTTACGTCCAGGCCACTTTTTGCGATTCGGCACTGTGCGACTTTAACTGACAATTGCGCGGTCATGCAATGCCGTACCAAAACAAAATTTACGTCCTTTTTTCCCACAAACAGAGCTTTCTTTTGGTGGTATTTTATCACCTCTGCGCTTTTTTTTTTGCGATATTAATAAAAAAATGCGACAATTTTGAAAAAATAGCAATATTTTTCTACTTTGACAGTTAAAAAATATCCAAAATATTCAATTTTTGTCAAATATTTAGGCCAAAATGTATTTAGCTACATGTCTTTGACAAAAAAATTCTCAATGAGCGTATTTTTAACCTCTTTAAGACCGGAAGATTTTACCCCCTTCCTGACTAGGCCATATTTTGCGATTCGGCACTGCGTTAGGTTAACAGACAATTGCGCGATCGTGCGATGCTGTACTAAAATTAAATATATGTTCTTTTTTTCCCCACAAACAGAGCTTTCTTTTGGTGGTATTTGATCATCTGTGCGATTTTTACTTTTTGCGCTATATACAAAAAAAGAGCAACAATTTTGAAAAAATAACTATATTGTTCACATTTTTTTATATGAAATTCCCCCCCAAAAAAATTTAAAAATCAACATTTTTTTTACTTTTTTTGCCAATTTGTTTTCTGCTACATATTTTTGGTAAAAAATAAGCGTATTTTGATTGGTTTGCGCAAAAGTTATCGCAGCTACTTACTACGGGAAATTTATGTAATTTTTATTGTTTTTTTTTTAAACTAGTAATGGCAGCAATCTGCGATTTTTTTTGCAGGACTGCGACATTGCGGCAGACAAATCGGACCCTTGACTGACATTTTTGACACTTTTCGGGGTACCAGTGACATTACCACAGTAATCAGTGCTATAAATATGCACTGTTACTGTAAAAATGACACTGGCAGGGAAGGGTTAATTTGTATTGGTGATCAAGGGGTTAATGTATGCCTGGTGCTTACTGACGTGTGTGAGGGGAGGGGACTGTGTGACACAGGGACAGATCACAGGTTCAGCTATGCTGAATCCTGCAATCTGACCCTGCCTGTCACTTAGGAGATCCGCCCGCTTTGTTTACACAAGCGGGCGGATCTCCACACTCGATCCCTGACGATCGGGGAAGAGCGGCGGTGATCACCGCCGCTCCTCCCGTGGCCCGACTCCCGCTGTGACTGAATAAAGCGGGAGCGAGCTTCCAGCGGCGCGCGTGCGCCGCCCAAAAGGTCTACGTCGCTGGACGGAATCGAGCCACCTTGCCGCAGTAGTACCCATGTGAGCGGTCGGCAAGTGGTTAATTGCGTTCCACAATGCACAAATTGATTCAATGTGTGTGTTGTGGTGCATTGAGACATGCATGCATTGAGGTGGGTGGATGTGGAAATAAGATTAGTCCCTTTGCACAAGGAGAGAGAGCAGCAGTGATGACCGATCTTTATTACAGGAAACTCCTACAACGGGGAAAAGTCTCACACTAAATTACTGTACAGATTTGGAAGAAATAGACAAAGCACGCCAAGACTCAATGATGACTACACATGACTTAAATATTTATATACATATACACACATACACATAATAATTGCTGATCCTGGAGTTCAGCTTGAAGTTCTTGATGACAGATATTACCTAGAAAGCCCTTACATGGTTAAATGCATATTTGTAATATTACCACTAGCTAGTTATATAAAAATAGCTACTGAGCTAGAAATAAAGATAGTTATAAAATTCAGCTGGTTCAACAGAGACTGGGCAAATTTTGGCTGTCCCTGCTTAACAGAAACTGATTGTTTGAATTATTGCACTTGTTCTGACATTCGCAGTGATACCAACTATACATGCTTTTGCATTTGTGTGTGAGCATGCGGGGAAAGGGGCTCTGTAATTTTTTTTCTTTTATTATTTAAATAAAAACATTTTTTACATTGTCCTGGGCTCCCTGACTACACTGGAGGGCCTTGAAATAGTGGCAGCGGAAGGAGGGGCCCCTTCTGCGCCCTGTGAAAGTGATTGAGTGGTTTTAGAGCCACTCAGATCACCTAAACATTAAAGCTCAACGCCAGCTGAAATTCTTGGTACTTGGATCATGGCTGAAGTTTCTGCCATGCTTCTTGTACAACCAACCATTTCAACCTGAGGATGTACAGGTACATCCTAAGGTCATGAAATGAGTGCTAAACATAGGGATTTAACCACTTGAGAACTAGCCTAAATTACCCCATCATTACCAGGCCATTTTTCAGTTTTTATTGTTATGATAAAGGTAATGTACAGGTCATATACAGTGGGAGGATGGAGAGGAAGAGATTAATGTGCAGATATGCAGGGCAAGAGAGGTAAAGAGTTAATATACAGGTCACAGAAGAAAGAGTATGGGTATTAGATATAAAGGAAAGGAGGGAGGAGAAAGTGTTAAAGAAGATTTCCATGTTTGGCATGTTTTACATAGTTACATTGGTCCAGTGTAACTATGTATATACTGTACCATACCTATGGGGTTCCTCTAGAAGCTGGAAATCACTGAAGTAAATATTGCGCCTTCTTGACCCCCCGGCATCAGGGAGGGCTGACATTTCACCTTGGGGTGCTGTTTCCTAGGCATGGTGGGCTTGGATTGTTGCAGAAAAATGAGTGCCAGTCACTTTTAGGGTTAACAAAAATGAGTTTTTTGCTCAATATATCAAAATGCAGGGAGAGAGGGTTAGTACACAGGACACCCTAGGACAGTAGGCAAACAGACCAGCAGACTCCAAAGACAAAAACATCCAGGTAGACAGCAATAAAGAACAAAGGCCTTAGGCCTGCACCCAACGTTGTGTAAATACATAGCTTTCTTCCATAGCAATCAAAAACTTACAGCACCATGCAGAGATTCTTTGGATAAGTCCGTCTTGATGCTTTCCCAGGCTCTTCACAGCCCCTAGCTCATGGAAGAGTAACCTGGGGTACTTCATCTCAGAACTCTGTCCCTTTCCTCATGCCTCCAGGCAACAAACAGGCTCTCTATGGCAGGGCCTCAAACACATGGCTAAGCTTAGGTCTGGGTAGGAGGACTCTGATAACGTGACCTCCCCAAATATGTATACTCTCTCCCAGCATGCAACAATGACCATAAAACTCCTGCTGATTGGCTGAGAGAAGTATGAATATCCATAGGTAACAGTGCCACCTACTGACAGAAGGGAGAAACTATAGCGACGCCAGGCTTAAAAGATGATCTACAAATCAGCCAAGCTAACTATAACCTAGCTGAATATACTGGTAGCCCCTGTTTAAGTTAAGTTAAGGGGCTACATAAACACCACTGTTACAGTGATTTCCATTTTTTTTTCTAAATTCCGTGCCGAGCGGCTGCCCTCCTACCTTGTGAACACTGGAGGTTGGCATTTGGCATGAGCACCATTCAGAGAAATTTGCATTTTCTCAGTGAGTGCAAAGTGTTCTCTGATTTGACCAGGTGAAGAAGTGGGGTGGTGATGAGTGACCCTAATAACCTTGTACATGGGCTATTTCTTCAACTTAATGGCATGTACACAAAGATCTGCCCATATGCAGTACAATACCTCATACTTACAGTTTACTGATGCTTTATACACAGAAAGACTACTATAGCTACTATTTCTTTTTATGACAGACATGCAAAGTTGATGCAGTGTTAATCTTGCATGGTATGCAAATTCTAACAGGGTTTAGATCCTAAACAGTAGAGAAAATCTAATTTTTATTTTAGACAAGGTGTATGCTAAGATACTGCAAACCACCCTTGTCAGTAAACTCCTCGTATTTAAATGCTGTGTTTGCACACGCCACCAGTCCATGGTAAATTCTTTGGGCATACAATTTCCTTGTTTGCACAGGATCCACGTGTGATCATACAAACATATCCTTTACTAAATCAGGCCCAGTATGTCATATAACAAAGTCTGAACCAGAAAAGGGTTTAGCAAGTATTGTGAAAATGGAACTTCCTTTGTTTGGTAAATTTTCTGTCAATCAGTTTGAGGCATTGGAAAAGTGGCACTAAGTATTTTCAGGATGTTCGACACTAGACTAAAATATAACTCCTTAGTTTACCTATTGCAAGGGATGTAGCCAAAGTTATTTTGCTTATATTTATTTATTTTGTCTGCTCATATTAAGGCATCATCATGCTTTAGAGCTACACTCTTTACTGATTAAAAAAAAAATGTTTTTTTGTAATTAACAGCTATGAAATGCTAATCCTGTAATGTAGCGTGATGCCTGTCATCTGTTTCTTAGTATTAGTCAGTTCCTACTAACACCTGCTTCTCCTGTCTATTGGGTCTTGTAAAAGAGAGAAACTAAAAACAGCTTTAAATCCATATTTAACTATTTCCCTTTCAATGCCCTATATTTTTTCTTTCAGGTACAAAAGGCATTCCTGCATGACCATCTAACTTTCAGAGATATACATCAATGCATTTTTGGAAAAAAAAAAAAAAAAATCAATGCATGATGCTCCAATAATAGTAAACTGAAATGCATGATTTCAAAAACCGAATTTCTATCAGGAAAGGACTGGACTGAAGGGCAGGGGGTCATCTGCTACCCGTACCAGTACTAAGGCCCCTTTCACACGGCTCCGTTCCGTCGACAGAGACGTTCTGCTCAGTGGGGGATCGATGAGCATGCGGATGACAGCTCCATCTCCGCTCTGTGTGCAGAGATGGAGGTGTCAGATCCCCACTGTCCTCTATGGGGGAATCGGATGAGAACGGACCGCCTGTCCATTCTCATCCGATCCGATCCACCAGACGGATGGAAAATATGGTTTCCATCCCTCCGAATTTTACGGACAGGATCGGATCGGACGTCAGCGGACATGTCTCCACTGACATCCGCTGCCCCATAGAGATGCATGGGGTATCCGTTCAGATCTGCCTGAAAAACTGACAGGTGGATCTGAATGGTCCACATGTGTGAAAGGGGCTTAATAGGTTAGTAATCAGTCAGAGTAAGACCTGCAGTCAGTGGCATCTGCTGGGCATCATGCAGCAAAGTATTTTGAGTCAGAGAGATTCACTTTCTTGAAACCCCCTCAAACTGAACTAATATGGTTTGGTAAACAACAAGAGAAGGGCGCACCAACCTTGCGCATTACCACTAAAAACGTTTATTAAAATCCAAAAAGGTATTCACAAACGCATGATATTTGCATGCATATAAGAAATTGGGACCAATTACCTCCAGGACTGCCAGGATGCTCCTGGGGTGCTGGATGACGTGCCTGGCTGATGCAGTTCGAGAGGAGAACCCTCTTCTTCAGAGCCAAAAGTACTACTTTTTCATAATCAATTCCTAAAGTGTTATATAGCTGATCTGCACCACCCACAATGCTCCACCCCGCCCCACAGGGAGCAAAGGTCAGGAGTGTGGGCCACTGGAATGTGGTTTGTTTGCTGAAGGTCTATTGTGCCAAGCAAAAGGGAACCCCACAGTGCAAGATGTCATCCATTTGTGCATAAACTGGCCACAAACAATTGCAAATGATGATGGTAGCAGCAGCAAAGCAACAAACCTTTTTTAGTGGTAATGCACAAGGTTGGTGCGCCTTTCTCTTGTTGTTTTTCAGTGCATTTGGATTCCCTTGGTCCTGAGCGGGTAGCAAGACCATAGGTGGTCTGTACAAAGACCACTCACCTTCTCGCATGCCACTTGAGCGCAGGAGAGATACTGTTTTCTAATATGGTCTATGGTTTCTGCATAGAGGGTGCAAACATATAGCTTTCTAGCCAATGAGTATATACCCCCCCCCCCCCCCCGCCGCCGAGAGGCACTGAATTTGTTTTGTGTTTGTCCGAACACCTGAAGATGACACACCGCGCTCACCCAGCACTTACTGACACACTTCGGGGTATTTTAAAGAATTTATTAGGCCAAGCATAACCTAAAAGAGGAGAGAGTTATCAAGTTTACTTATACAAACAATCAATAAGACAAATACTTTACCTTGAGAGATACAGTTAAACACCAGCAGTATTCTATCTAACAGTAACTAACAGAGCTGAACTGCATTTACCTGGCAACAGTATATAAAGACAATTCTAAGTTAATATAACAGTCCTCATTTTGTCAAACTAAAGTTGGGGCCTTTGAAGAAAGCACAACAGTTCTCATCAGACAACAGATTAACTTCTGAAATGTTAACCACTTGCCAACCAGCCACTGTAGTTTTACTGCAGCAGGTCAGCTCTGTCCCGCGAAACAATGTACCTGTATGTCGCTTTGTGGGACTGCTAGTGGGGGCAATTGGCCACAGGGGGAGCCAATCAGCGGGTCCGGCGGCCACGATTGCCACCGGGCACCCATGATCGCTCCCCATGGAGACAGAACTGCGGTCTGCCATTGTAAACACGGCAGACTGCTGTTATGTCAGTGATGAACACAGGGCTCCTTTGTTCCTCCTATTTAGGAGTAGTGATGGACGAACATCTGATGGGACGGTTCGCGCGAACTCGTTCAAATGTTCGCGAACCGCAGGTTCGCGGCAGGTCCCATTCATTTTAATGGCAGGTAAACATGAAAAACCTCCAGGTCATATTTGCAGCCACACAATACTTACTAGCTGTGCACACATAGTCCCACAACATGGACACTGACATACCAGAAATATTGCTATTGGAAAAGTTGCTATAAAAATTTATTTTTATTTTTTTCCAGCAAAGAAAAAATTTTTTTTCTAAATCAGCCAGAACTGACAGCAGCCGGTAAATACATGTCAAATACATATAGGGTCCATTCACACATCTGTAAAATGGGTCTGCATCCATTACACAATTTAGCAGAACGTTTACAGAGCCATTGATTTTCAATTCAAGTCTGAAAAATTAGGCATTCACAGGATAAAGAAGTAAGTGTCGGCCAGTACAGGCCCCAAAAATTAGCCCACATGTGTTTACCTGACAGCAAAGAACTTTGTATTCTGTGTTTGGAGGTACATTAGGCATTCACAGGATAAATAAGTGTCAGCCATTACAGGCCCCAAAAATTAGCCCATAGGCGTTCACCTGACAGCAAAGAACTTTGTATTCTGTGGCTGGGGGTACATTAGACATTCACAGTATACAGAAGTAAGTGTTGGCCAGTAGAGGCCCCAAAAATTAGCCCATAGGCGTTCACCTGACAGCAAAGAACTTTGTATTCTGTGGCTGGAGGTACATTAGGCATTCACAGGATAAATAAGTGTCGGCCATTACAGGCCCCAAAAATTAGGCATTCAATGGATATAAAAGGCCTTTTATGCACATGTATTTACCTAAGACAGGGACCATGAATTGTTATGGGTGGTGGCAGATATTTGTGGGCTGTCATGAGGAATTTGAATCAAACATGGTCTACTGGTCAAATGTGTTAAATTCCTCCCGAGATCCATGCCTCATTCATTTTTAGAAATGTGAGGTAGTCAACACTGTCCTGAGCTAGGCGAGTGCACTTATCGGTCACGATCCCCCCTGCTGCGCTGAAGTCCCTTCGGCCAGGACACTGGACGAGGGGCAAGCCAACAGTTCCATTGCAAATTCTGCAAGCTCTGGCCAGAGGTCAAGCCTGCCCACCCAGTAGTCCAGAGGTTCATCACTTCTCAGAGTGTCCACATCGGCCGTTAACCCAATGTAGTCGGACACCTGTCAGTCTAGGTGTTCCCTGATGCTGGATCTGGAGGACAGCTGTCGAGGGGTCGGCTGAAAGAATAATCTCATATCAAAAGTGACCAACACATCTTCAAACCATCCTCTTCTTGCAGGCACTGTTGGATTGGTTCCTGCAACTGTTTCTCTGTGAGTGGAAATTCCTCTGCCCTTTATGCTTTCTATACGCGGGTCCCTCTTAAGACATTGGAGCATGAAGGCCCCCATTTGCACTAAACTGGAAGCGGTGTAGTGGCCTGGCTCCTGCTCATCATCCAGGATAATGTTGTCCTCGTTCTCCACCCCCCATCCACGGACAACACCAGGGATCCCAGAAAGGTTTAAAGCATGCTCTTCTTGCTCTTCCTCATCTGCCCCGGCACCATCCTCCTCTGACTCCTCTTCAGACTCCTGTTGTTGACTTGTCTCAGATGGAGTAGCCCCCCTGGGAATTCATCCAGCATTGCGACTTCCTCATCTTCCTGCTCCTGCTCCTCGACGGCTTGATCAATGACACGACGCAATGCACGCTCCAGAAAGAAGGCGTAAGGTATGATGTCACTGATGGCGCCCTGGCTGCGACTGACCAGTTTGGTGATCTCATCAAATGGCCGCAGAAGTCTGCATGAGTCGCGCATGAGCAGCCACTGGCGCGGTGAAAAAAAACCAAGCTCCCCAAAACCTGTCCTGCCGCAGAGTTCGTACAGGTAGTCGTTAACTGCACGTTTCTGCTGGAGCAGCCTATCAAGCATATACAAGGTTGAGTTCCATCACGTCGGGCAGTCACAAATAGGAAGTCTGACGGGCAGGTTGTGTTGCCGCTGAATGGCAGCAAGGCGAGCCATGGCTGTGTAAGATCTTATGAAATGGCCCTAGATTTTCCTGGCCTACCGCAAGACGTCTTGGACCACAGGGTATTTGACAACGAATCGCTGAAGACCAAGTTCAGGACATGTGCCATGCATGGCACATATGTAATTTTGCCCTGTTTCAGCGCGCTCAGCAGATTGGCACCATTGTCGCACACCACTTTGCCAACTGTCAAATTGAGCGGTGTTAGCCACTGATCTGCCTGTGAACGCAAAGCTGAAAGGAGTGCAGGACCAGTGTGGCTCTTGGCTTCCAGGCACAACAGATGCAGCACAGCATGGCAAAGTCTCACCTGACATGTCGAATAGGTTCTGGGGATCTGGAGTGGAAGAGACGGTAGCATCGGAAAAGGAGGAGTCAGCAGAGGAGAGGGAGGATGGAGTAGGAGGAGAAGAAGAGGCAGGCCTGCATGCAATCCGTGGCGGTAAAACCAAATCTACATGGGTGCCACAGGTTACATGCTTGATGGCCGTCAGAATGTTCACCCAGTGGGCAGTAAAATTTATATACCTGCCCACCCTGCCCGTGTTTGCTAGACCACGTGTCTGTGGTGAGATGTATCTAGGCACTGACACTGTGTGCCAGAGATACATTCACTTGCCGCTGAACATGGCCATATAGCTCGGGGATGCCCTTCTGAAAAAAATATTTCCTTCCTGGGACCTTCCATTGTGGTGTTCCAATGGCCACAAATTTTCAAAAGACCTCCGAGTCCACCAGTTTATATGGAAGTAGTTGGCAGGCTATCAGTTCCGACAAGCCAGCAGTCAACCGTAGGGCAAGAGGGTTATCCGGCGTCATCATTTTTTTACGCTTGAACATTTGGGTCACGGAAGCCTGCCTTTTTCCAGAAAAACTTGAGGACGACATGATGGAAGGGTGGAGTGGAGGACAATTGTGAGGAGAGAGGAGAAGGAGAAGAGGCTGGACGGTGAGAGCCTGGAGTGTGGCTTTGTGGGTTCTGACGGCGTTGCTCCCACTGGGCTCGGTAATGGGAGTCCAGGTGCCTTCTTAAGGCAGTCATCCCTAGGTGAGTGTTGGGCTTAGCGGGACTTATGCGTTAACTGCAAAGGCTGCAGATGGCAACACTATTGTCAGCAGCGGACAGGTTAAAAAAATCCCACACTGTGGAGCCATGTGCCGGCATCCTGGGAGTGCCAGATGTAACTGTAAATGGTTGATAGCTCGCTCCTGATACATTAGCAGTCTGGTTTGTCCCTCCTGTGCAATGTAAGTTCAGCCTGCTTCTCCTCCCTATCTGCTGGTCCATCTCTCCCTCTGAACTCCCCTCCTCTTCCTCTCTTGTGGGCCCCCATGTGACATCCATAGACACGTCATCATCAACGTCACCTTCCTCACCACTAACATTTGAGATCTCGGAGTAGGCAGCAACAGCGGGGACCAACCTCCTTGGGCTGATCTGGTTACTGTCGTCAGACTGCTGAGTGCCGGATGTTGCTACCTCTTCTTCCTGATCCAATGCCAAGAATGGCTGTGCATCGCAAATGTCTTGTGATGGATCGGAAAATAATTCCTGTAACTCAAGAAGGGTATATGGTGGTGGTGGTGTTGGTGGTGATGTCTTTGCGGGTGCACACAGGAGGAGGGTGCAGAAGAGGAAGGCTGAGTGAGCCACTCAACCAAGTCTGGTGCGTCCTTTGAGGTAACTTTCTGCAACTTCCCACTTTGACTCTGGCCTGGTGCTTCTGCCCTACCCCTACCACCCCTGTGGAAGGGCCTGCCTCTTCCTCTGCCTGTCATTTTTTAAATGACCCTGTGACAAAAGTCTCTAGAGAAGTGCAGTATATGTGGAAGAAGGTATATAACACCTCGCTTCAATCTGTCGTTTTGGAGGGCCACTGATTTATCACACCAGTTATAAAAAAAATTCTAGTAACTTTTGTCACTGTGTGTAGCAGAGGTAACGCAGCTAAAGAGGCAACATTTCTGCAGTACCCAAATACTCTATTATGTAAGTATATTGTTATATAACACACCACTTCAATCTGTCGTTTTGGGGGGCCACTGATTTATCACACCAGTTATAAAAACAATTTTCTAGTAAATTTCTTTTGTCACTGTGTTGCAGAGTTAACGCAGCGAAAGAGGCAACATTTCTGCAGTACCCAAATACACTATAATATGCTTTCTATATTATTACACCCCTATATACTGCACACCAGGCAATAGTACACCTATACCAGTCCTTAAAAGGACTTTTGTGGACCTATTAGCTAGCGATTTGTGTCACTATACAATCTGCCCCTGCTCCACACAGCAACCTCTCCCTACACTGAGAAAAGACTTTTGTGGACCTATTAGGTAGCGATTTGTGTCACTATACAGTCTGTCCCTGCTCCACACAGCAACCTCTCCCTACACTGACAATACAAATCCACTATAATATGCTTTCTATATTAGAAAGTATATTTTAAGTGTATTACACCCCTATATACTTCACACCAAACAACAGTACACCTATACCAGTCCATGAAAGGACTTTTGTGGACCTATTAGCTAGCGATTTGTGTCACATGATCGGCGAACAGCGAACGAGCAAAGTTCGCCGCGAACCGACCGCTGTGCGAACCGCAAGGCCATCTCTATTTAGGAGAACAGGTCTCTGTTCATTCAGCAAGCCCTTCCCCGCACAGTTAGAAAGCACCCCCTAGGAACACATTTAACTCTTTGATCATCTCTGGTGTTAACCCCTTCCCTGCCAGTGTCATAAGTACAGTAACAGTGCATCTTTTTTAGCACTGATTACTGTAGTAATGTTACTGGTCCCCTCAAAAGTTCAAAAATGTCAGTTAGTAGTCTGATCTGTCCGCTGCAATGTCGCAGTCCCGCTAAAAATAGCTGATGGCCGCGATTACTAGTAAAAGTAAATAAAAATCACATAAATCTTTCACCTCGTTTGTAGAAATGATAACCTTTGTGAAAACCAATCAAAATACAGTTATTGGGATTTTTTTTTTTTTTACCAAAAATATGTAGCAGAATACATATTAGCCTAAAATGATGAAAAAATTTGATTTTAGCATTTTCTTTTTTCTTTTTCTTTTTTCTTTGGGGGGGGGGGGGGTGTTCTATAACAGAAAGTAAAAAATATTGTAATTTTTTTTGCAGAATTGTCGCTCTTTTTTTTTTCGTTTACAGAGCAATGTTTTTTAAAAAATAGCAGAGGTGATCCAATACTACCAAAAGAAAGCTCTATTTGTGGGAAAAAGGGACATCAATTGTATTTGGGTACAGCATCGCACAACTGTCCATTAACCACTTGCCGACTGCCGTCAGTAGATTTACTGCGGCAGTCAGCCCCTCACAGGCAAAGTGACGTATATTTACGTCACTAGCCTGTGAGGCTCTGGGGAGCGAGCGTGCGCCGCCGGGGGCGCGCTCCCGCTCCCGCGCGGTCACGGACCCCCCCGCGCGTGTGACCGGAGGACCCGATGTCCGCCGCTCACTCTGCGATCGTCGGGGGAGAGGGAGAAAGGCAGGCAGCTTGTGTAAACAAGCTGCCTGTCATTCTCGCCTGTGTAGAAACCCTGATCATACGGTTCTACTATGTAGGACCGTTGATCAGTGTAACTACAGCTCAAGCCACAGCCAATCACAGTTAGAATCACGCCCCTAGGGACACACACAGCCCCTCCCTCTCAAATAAAGTTAACCCCTTCACTGCCAGTGTATTTTTACAGTAACAGTGCATATATATAGCACTGATTACTGTAGAAATGTCACTGGTAACCCCAAACCCCGATGTCCGCAGGTCACACTACGATCGTCGGTAGAGCGGGAGAAAGGCGAGCGGCTTATGTAAACAAGCCGTCTGTCATTCTCCCCTGTGTAAAAATGCAGATCAGACGGTTCTACTATGTAGAACCGTTGATCTCTGTTCTTACACTAGGAGACCTGTCCCACTACAGTTAGAATCACGCCCCTAGGACACACTTAACCCCTCCCTCTCCAATACAGTTAACCCCTTCCCTACCAGTGTCATTTTTGCAGTAACAGTGCATATATATAGCACTGATTACTGCAGTAATGTCACTGGTACCCCCAAAAGTGTCAAAAATGTCAGTCAAGGGTCCGATCTGTCCGCCCCAATGTCGCAGTACCGCAAAAAAAAATTGCGCGTTAAAAAAAAAACAACAAAAATGACAAAAATCTTTCCCTTTGTTAGTAAACGCAATAACTTTTGCGCAAACCAATCAAAATACGCTTTTTGCGATTTTTTTTTTACCAAACATATGTAGCATAAAACAAATTGGCCGAAAATGTTAAAAAATTTTGATTTTTACTTTTTTTTGGGGGGGAATTTCATATAAAAAAATGTGAAAAATATTGTTATTTTTGCAAAATTGACGCTCTTTTTTTGTTTATAACGCGTGATCAAAAAATCGCGCAGGTGATCAAATACCACCAAAAGAAAGCTCTGTTTGTGGGAAAAAAAGGACGTCAAATTCGTTTAGGTACAGCGTCGCACGACCGCGCAATTGTCCGTTAAAGTCACGCAGTGCCGAATCGCAAAATACCCCCTGGTCTTTTAGCAGCCAAATCCTCCGGGGCTTAAGTGGTTAAAGCAATGCAGTGCCGTATTGTAAAAAATGTTCTGGTCATTAAGGAGGTAAAACCTTCCGGTCTAGAAGTGGTTAATCTCTTACCAGACCCAGGGCATTCTCTTCTGGGTTCTACAGACATGTGGTCTGATTTAGTAAAAGTTCAGTTTAAATCAGACAGGGATAGAAATTGCTGTGATTTCTCTCTTTTATTCCTGCTGAGACAGTTCATATTTTCCTTACTCACAAGCAGTAGGAGTGGGAGTCTCTAGTACAGTCTAATCTCACCAGACATCCACATCACACTTCACACCCTACCAAGGAGAAGGTTCCCAGTCCCTGAGGCAAGGTCAAGTGTGATGAGCAGTCTCTTTGCTTTTCTGAGGTCTCACATGATAGCGGGGTTCCCTTCAGCCAGCAACCCAGTCTTTTTCTGACACCCCTGCTAGCTTTTAGACTGTCCTCCTTTTAACACAGCAGCCTGCAGACACACTTATCCTTGCTCTGTTGCATCAATCACTGTCCTACAGGATGGATCCAGACCAAGCAGAGATGGCTGCCCCTGCACTGAAGACACTCCATAGACAGGTATTGCAAAGTGCTCCTTTTAAAGATGGCTGCTGCACTTCTGCATTATTGAATATTCAATTTAACCCTGTCTACACTGCAGAAGGATTATACAGCAGCAAAAAAGTGAGAAGTTTGACAGCAATTATCAACTACAGTCTAGGTTATACCTGTATATCTCATTCATTCGTTTACTGTAATTCAAGGGGAACAGAATTTAATTGATTGAGTTGATTGTTTACAATATAGGCAAAAAGACCATGGAAACAGTCCATGAAAGTAGAGATATACATGAAAAATGTTCTCATATTTAAAATACTTTGATTATCAAGTTAACATTTACGTCTTAACCACTTAAGGACCGCCCGCCACAGATTTACTGTGGCAAGCTGGCACTCCTGCGTGAACTGACGTAGCTCTACGTCAGTCACGCACCTGGAGCTAGGGGGCAAGCACACATTGCCGCCAGCACGCTTTCACCCCCACTCGGCATCGGGGACTCCCGCGATCATTCCCCGCTGAGAGAGGAGGATGGTCGCCTGTTGTAAACACAACTGACCATTCTTCTCTCCGGAATGATCACAGAGCACCTGTGATCCTTCTCTATAGGATCACAGGTCTCTGGGATCAATTCAAAAGCCCAACCCCCATACAGTTAGAAACACTCCCCTAGGCTTACATTTAACCCCTTGATCACCCACTGTGTTAATCCCTTCCCTGCCAGTGTCATTATTACAGTAACAGTGCATATTTTTAGCACTGATTACTGTGGTAATGTCACTGGTCCCCCCAAAAGTGTCAAAAAATGTCAGTTAGGGGTCCGATCTGTCTGCCGCAATGTCGCAGTCCCGCTAAAAATCGCAGATCACTGCCATTACTAGTAACCAAATAAAATAAAAACAATACAAAATGACATAAATCTTTCCAGTAGTAGTAGACGCGATAACCTTTGCGCAAACCAATCAAAATACGCTTTTTGCGATTTGTTTTTTACCAGAAATATGTAGCAGAAAATAAGTTGGCCTAAAATGTTAAAAAATTTTGATTTTTAATTTTTTTTGGGAATGTTTTATAGCAGTATGTGAAAAATATTTTTTTTTTTTTTTTTTTAGTATTGTCGCTCTTTTTTTTTTTTTTTTTGTTTATAGCACAAAAAAAAAAGTTCCAGAGGTGATAAAATACCACCAAAAGAAAGCTCTATTTGTGGGAAAAAAAGGACATCAATTTTATTTAGGTATAGCGTCCCACGACTGAGCAATTGTCCGTTAAAATAATCGCAAAAAAATGGCGTGGTCATTAAGGGGGCAAATCCTTCCGGTCCAGAAGTGGTTAATCACATGCTTGCAGAGGCTCATACATCATGGATCTGAAATTTGTTTATGTGGTTGGAGCTGCCAGGTGCTGTGTGCAGGCAGCCCATGTAATTCTGTGTGGATACATTGGTTGTCTCTTGGCGTGGGTGCAGGTGAGCGGTACCAAGTACAGACAGTGTGCCTCAATGCCCATGTGAATGAGGCCTGAGAAACTATATCACCCTTATATCCAAGGTTTCTTTTTTTTTGTCTTATTGCAAATGAGGTACTTATTCAGTCATTTTTTTTAAATTTTCTTACTCTGCTACGAGTGTGTGACGTAGCTAATAGTAAGAAACATGGAAGTTTTGGAAAATACAACGTCTCATTGATATCAGTACATTACAGTACAGACACTAGTCTAAAGAATTTCTTTAGAATTTTTGGATTCTGCTTTTCATTGTGGCAGAGACAGAAACATTGGCTAGAGATATGCAAATGAACTATGAGACCACTTATAGTGCTATCATTTGCATATTTATGAGGCTATAAGAAAAAAAAATGTCAACCTGATCACATTTCCAACATAAATAGATTAAGCTAATGACTATTGTACACATAGCCACAAGGGAAATTATCAGGGCTCTTGCAAAGGTCCAACATTTAAGAATCCAAGGGAGAGAAAAAATGTGATAAAATACCTTCTTTTGAGAATTCTGGGTAAATTATGTAAATGACAAATGACACTTAAGGACACTAAACTGCTAATATTTGCTAGTTTAATGTTAAGAAGTCAGTATTTAGCATAATGTGACCCAAAAGGTTTCACAAAAGCAGAAACCAAAATGCTAGTGTTTGAAAACGGTTTCTGTAATTGAATACTGATATCATTTATCTGTGCATAGTCAGAATGAATCCCTTAAAAATGGCAACATATGAATTTCCAGTTGATCAGGAATGGTAGACGATTGCAGGACATGCTAAATCATAACATTTCCCCAATAGCTTGTTTATACCTATACTTTCAACCTCAACAGAGCAATAATGTTTTTGTAAAGACTTGGTGACTTGAGTGTGCAAAACTGTAAATACATCTGCATGGGTCTACTCATGTGAATGTGCCTGCATGTACACAGAAAGCAAAGTACTTTCTTCACCAAAATGCGGCAGCCATCACTGTTGGGCATCTTGCATGCCCGAGCACCTGCGTGGGTCTAGTAGGAGTTACCTTGGTAATTCTAGCTGCAGTAATATTGAAGGCTTTGGGGGATGTATAACTTGGTGACCGCATTCAATCTGAACTAGCTATTAATGGAGATGACATCAGCTTCCTTTTAAGAGGAATTAGTTCCTCCCTCTCATTGTGAACTTAGGTTGCTATTCTGAGAGACACTGTTAGAATAACCACAACTTTAAAAACACATAATGATCCCATCTGTTAGGTGGGTTATTTGCTTTACCAGAATACCCCTGTGCTCACCCCTGGGAGACCCAGTATACAGTAGGTCTATGGAGTTTCATAAACAAAAAGAAAGCAGCGCCGGCTTAGTGAAGCATAAGGTTTATTAATACAAAAAACACATAGTGACTTACTCTTAGGTAAGTAAAGGCCGGTAGGGTAGGTGAATGGGATCATCCATCTTCTTGTCCTGGATACCGTTGCAGAAAGGAGGGGTGCAGGGTGCCGGTGGGGCGTGGAGGCTGTTGTCTGGCAGCCTGTCTGATGGTGCTGTGGTGGTGGAGGACTCTCAGTGGGGCTCCACTTCCTACTTCCTGTCAGCCCGACATCACTTCCTGTGAGGCGGAGGGAAAGATGGGCGTTGCTAGCTTTCGGAGCATCCGTGCTCCTTCATTAGCATCCGTGCTCCTTCACTGCTTTTTCTAATCTGCTCTTCAAAAAGCACCAATGTAAGCAGAAAATAATTATTTTTCAGTATTTAGGGAAAAAAAATATTTTTCAGTTTTTCATTTAAATGGGTTTTTTTTTATTCAATAGCGGAATAGAACAACAACAATATCCAACCTGTTAGGTGTGCAGTGTGTAGCGGCCATGTAATACAAGCTCAGTGCATATGTGTCTGCTTAATCTGCATTTAAAAAAGAAAAAAACTTGTTTCCTTCATATTTTACTTTGACATACATTGTTTAGACACTGCTTTTGTAATCTGCTCTTCAAAAAGCACCAATGTAAGGGAAAAATAATTATTTTTCAGTATTTAGGGAAAAAAAATATTTTTCAGTTTTTCATTCAAATGTTTTTTTTTTTTAATTCAATAGCGGAATAGAACAACAACAGTATCCAACCTGTTAGGCGTGCGGTGTGTAGCGGCCATGTAATGCAAGCTCAGTGCATATGTTTCTGCTTAATCTGCATTTAAAAAAGAAAAAAACTTGTTTTCTTCATATTTTACTTTGACGCACATTGTGCAAAGACACTGCTTTTGTAATTTGCTCTTCAAAAAGCACCAACATAAGGGAAAAAAAATATTTTTCAGTATTTAGGGAAGAAAATATATATTTTTCAGTTTTTCATTCGTACTTTACTGTGACACTGTCATACAGCGTTTAGACACTGCTGTTCAAATCTGCTCTTCAAAAATCACCAATTAAAGGGAAAAATAGAAATTTTTCATTCATACGTTACAGTGAGATACACCCATTGGATACTGTTGTTGTATTCCGCTTAACAATAAAAACCCATTTAGGGGACAAAAATGTAATTGTGGCCTAGTCTGCATATGTTAACCACTTAACCACTTTACTACCAGTCACGTAACCTCTACGTCAGCAGACTTTGCGGGGTTATACCGGGATGATGCCTCTAGCTAGAGGCATCATCCCGGTACCGTTGTTTGAAGCCGACGGTCGGCTTTCCGTCGGTAATGATCGATGCGGCTCGGGAGCCGCTCGATCGTTACCCGGGGGGGCGGGAGGGGACGTCCCCCCCCTCCCGCCGCCTTCCGCGGCTTTGCTCGGGGCTACCGTCCCACCGGGAGCCCCGAGCACCCAGCCGGCACGTCCGCCGGCTGGATGGAGTCCCGATGAATGCCGGAAATGGCATCGATTGGGTCTCCGATGACGTAACCCGGAGGCGGCGTCCATGACGTCACTTCCGGGTTACTGTGCTGCAAAAGGCGGCAGATTTGAAAAACGGCTGTATGCAAAAATGCCGTTTTCGGCGTTTTGCATACAGGGAAGTGTAGTGGAGGGGTCTAGGGTCTTTTAGACCCTCGATCCCTCCATAAAGTGTACCTGTCACGACATATTGCTGTCACCAGGGATGTTTACATTGCTTGTGACAGCAATAAAAGTGATCAGATTTTTTTTTTTTTTTTAAAAACCTGTAATAAAGTTTAAAAAAAAAGAAAAAATAAATAGGAAAAAAAAAAAAAAAATTTAGCCGTCCCCGTCACCGTTAGCTCGCGCACAAAAAAAAACGTATACGCAAGTCGAGCCGCAAATGAAATCGCTGTTTAAACCACACATGTGAGGTATCGCCGCGATCGCCAGAGCGTGGGCAATAATTAAAAAAAAAGAGCTACACACTAACTCTAAACTGGTAACCGTTAAATAAATTTAAAGCGTCGCAGATTGAGATCTCTATTGACCGTAGTTTGTCGCCATCCCACGGGGGGGCGCAATTTTAAACCGTAACATGTTTGGTATCTATTTACTCGGCGTGACATCATCTTTCACAATATACAAAAAAAATGGGCTAACTTTACTGTTTAGTATTTTTTAAATGCAGTGAAATGTGATTTTTCAATTTTTTTCCAAAAAAATGGCGTTTTAAAGACCGCTGCGCAAATACCGCGTGACAAAAAATTTTGCAATGACCGACATTTTATTCTCCAGAGTCTTTGCTAAAAAAATATATATAATGTTTGGGGGTTCTAAGTAGTTTTCTAGGAAAAAATACTGGTTTTAACTTGTGAACAAAAAGTGTCCGAAATAGGGCTGGGGCTAAAGTGGTTAAGCCCCGGAAGATTTTACCCCCTTCCTGACCAGGGGGTTTTTTGCGATTTTTAACTGCGTGATTTTAACGGACAATTGCGCGGTCGTGCAATGCTGTACCTAAACGAATTTCACGTCCTTTTTTTCCCACAAACAGAGCTTTCTTTTGGTGGTATTTGATCACCTGTGCGATTTTTTAATCATGCGCTATAAACAAAAAAAGAGCGTAAATTTTGCAAAAATAACAATATTTTTCACTTTTTTTTATATGAAATTCCCCCCCAAAAAAATGTAAAAATTAAAATTTTTTAACATTTTCGGCCAATTTGTTTTATGCTACATATGTTTGGTAAAAAAAAATCGCAAAAAGCGTATTTTGATTGGTTTGCGCAAAAGTTATCGCGTTTACTAACAAAGGGAAAGATTTTTGTCATTTTTGGTGTTTTTTTTTTAACGAGTAATGGCGGCGATCTGCGATTTTTTTTTGCGGTACTGCGACATTGCGGCGGACAGATCGGACCCTTGACTGACATTTTTGACACTTTTGGGGGTACCAGTGACATTACTGCAGTAATCAGTGCTATATATATGCACTGTTACTGCAAAAATGACACTGGTAGGGAAGGGGTTAACTGTATTGGAGAGGGAGGGGTTAAGTGTGTCCTAGGGGCGTGATTCTAACTGTAGTGGGACAGGTCTCCTAGTGTAAGAACAGAGATCAACGGTTCTACATAGTAGAACCGTCTGATCTGCATTTTTACACAGGGGAGAATGACAGACGGCTTGTTTACATAAGCCGCTCGCCTTTCTCCCGCTCTACCGACAATCGTAGTGTGACCTGCGGACATCGGGTCCGCCGGTCACACGCCAGCACTCCTCTGTGAACGAGCCGAGGCATACGCGCGCCTCAGCGGGCGCGCGCTCGCCCGCTATTGGCTCAAAACGTCACTCTGCCTGGCCGGGGCTGACTGTCGCAGTAAATATACTGTGCGCAGTCGGCAAGTGGTTAAAGTGAGCTACACCCATTGGATACTGTTTTTGTGTTCCACTTATCAATAAAAACCCATATAGGGGAAAAAATATAAATTGCTGCCTAGTCTGCATATTTTACTGTGAGATACACCCTTTGTATACTGTTGTTCTATTCCGCTATTCAATAAACACCCATTTAGGGAAAAAATATTAAATTGCGGCCTAGTCTGTATCTGTATGTGTGAGATACACCCTTTAGATACTGTTGTTCTATTCTGCTATTCAATAAACACCCATTTAGGGAAAAAAATTAAATTGCGGCCTAGTCTGCATATGTTACTGTGAGATACACCCTTTGGATACTGTTGTTCTATTTCGCTATTCAATAAACACCCATTTAGGGAGAAAAAAAATTGCGGTCTAATCTGCATATTTTACTGTGAGATACACCCTTTGGATACTGTTGTTCTATTCTGCTATTCAATAAACACCCATTTAGGGAAAAAATATTAAATTGCGGCCTAGTCTGTATCTGTATGTGTGAGATACACCCTTTAGATACTGTTGTTCTATTCTGCTATTCAATAAACACCCATTTAGGGAAAAAAATTAAATTGCGGCCTAGTCTGCATATGTTACTGTGAGATACACCCTTTGGATACTGTTGTTCTATTTCGCTATTCAATAAACACCCATTTAGGGAGAAAAAAAATTGCGGTCTAATCTGCATATTTTACTGTGAGATACACCCTTTGGATACTGTTGTTGTATTCCTCTTATCAATGAAAAAAAAAAAAAAATTGTGGCCTAGTCTGCATATGTTACAGCGCAACAAGGCACACAGGTCTCGCATGGAGGCCCAGTTATTGGTGGTGAAGTGGTGCTGTTCCGCAGAGCGACTCATGCGTGCATGCTGCAGCTGAAACTCCACTATGGCCTGCTGCTGCTCACACAGTCTGGCCAGCATGTGCAAGGTGGAGTTCCACCTTGTGGGCATGTCACATATGAGGCGGTGAGCGGGAAGGCCGAAGTTAGGCTGCAGCGCTGACAGGCAAGCAGCAGCAGGGTGAGAATGCCAAAAGTGTGCACAGACGGCCCGCACTTTCTGCAGCAGCTCTGACATATCGGGTCATTTCTAAGGAACCACCAAATTCAGCACATGCGCCAGGCAAGGGATGTGTGTCAAACCGGCCAGGCCCAGAGCTGCTACGAGATTTCGCCCATTATCGCACACCACCAGGCCGGGCTTGAGGCTCACTGGCAGCAACCACTCATCGGTCTGCTGTTGAACGCCCCTCCACAACTCCTGCGTGGTGTGTGGTTTTCCCCCCAAAAAGGCAAGTTTTAAAACTGCTTGCTGTCGTTTACCCCTGGCTGTGCTGAAGTTGGTGGTGAGGAAGCAGAGTAGGAGGAGTTAGGAACAGGAGGCAAACTGAAGCGCACTGCAATCCTCGGTGGTGGAAGGACATGCGCCAAACTGCTATCTGCCTCAGGCCCAGCCACCACTGCATTTACCCAGTGTGCTGTTAGGGAGATATAACGTCCCTGACCATGCTTACTGGTCCACGTATCCGTAGTTAGGTGGACCTTGCCACAGATGGCGGTGCGCAGTGGACACCTGATTTTGTCACCCACTTGGTTGTGCAGGGAAGGGATGGCTTGCCTGGAAAAGCAGTGGTGGCTGGGCATCTCCACCAGACGGAATGACAGCATTTCAAAGGCCAGGAATTTTGAAATACTGGCATTCAGGGCCTGGAAATCGCGGGTGGGTAGGGGGGGTACTTCCTCTTCCGCTCCAGTGTTTGGGAGATAGAAAGCTGAATGCTTCCATGGGACATTGTGGAGATGGTTGTTGGTGATCCAGGTGGTGGTGTTGCTGGCAGATCCTCTGTTTGCGGGATGGCAGGTGCCGGTCTCACTACAGAGGTGGATGAAGAGGCCAAGACTGCAGCAGAAGAGGAAGCAGGAGGAGCCAGAGACCTTTCTTGGCTTTTGAGGTGTCTACTCCACTGCAGCTCGTGCTTTGCACTTAGATGCCTGGTCATGCAGGTAGTGCTCAGGTTGAGAAGGTTTATGCCTCGCTTCAGGCTCGTGTCCTGTCATCAGCACCTTGTCTGAAGAACTGCCACGCTGGGGAACTCCTTAGAGCTGGCTTTGGTGTGCTCGGTCCCTTGCTGCGTTGAGCAGTAGCAGGCATAGTGTCTAGGGCACGGCCCCTCTGCTTTTGCACCCTACTCTCTCTTCTGCTGTGCTGGTGGCTCTGTGCGACCACCGCCTCTTCCTCCAAACTACTCAGGTCACCTGCATGACGTTCATTCCATGTGGGGTTGAGGACCTCATCGTTCTCCACATCATCTTCCACCCAGTCTTCACCCCTGCCCTCCTTGTCGGTCTCCACAATTCGGAATTCCACAGCAGTTGGCACCTGTGTTTCGTCATCATCCGAGACGTGCTGCGATGGTCCTCCCATGTACTCATCTTGAGACATAAGTGGTTGGGCATCGGTGCACTCAATCTCTTCCACTTCTGGGGCAGGGCTAGGTGGATGGCCCTGGGAAACCATGCTAACAGAGTCAATAAAAAGAAGAAGAGACTGCTGCATGACTTGGGGCTCAGACTGCTTGGCTGATTTGCAAGGGGGTGAGGTGAAAGATTGATGGACATCGGCTGCAGGTGCCAACTCTGACCTTTCAGCAGAAGACTGGGTGGGAGACAATGTGAAGGAACTGGAGGCACTTTCAGCAACCCAATCTACTATCGCCTGTACTTGTTCTGGCCTCAACATTTGTAGAGGCGCATTAGGCCCAGCCAAATACTGCTGTAAGGTTCTGTCGCCTATTCGCAGCTGAGAAAGATGTTTCACTTGTGCGTGTAGCTGGCACAGATCGACCAGGTCCTCTCCTTGCAACAGGAGCTCCACCAGCAGCACCACGACCCAGCACTAACATGGTGGAGCAGTATGTGTGCACACGCCTAGACGTACTGAATGACGGGTCTGCCCCCTTCAACTTCTGGGTCTCCAAATTGGGCACATGGCCTGAGCTTGCCCTTTACGCCTTGGAGGTGCTAGCCTGCCCTGCAGCCAGTGTATTTTCTGAACGTGTATTTAGCACGGCTGGCTTATCACAGACAAGCGCAGCTGCCTCTCCAGAGCCAATGTGGACAAGCTCACGTTCATTAAAATGAACCAGGCATGGATCCCACAGGACTTGTCCGTACCTTGTGCAGAATAGACATGTATACCGGCCTAACCCAGCCATTGTTGTATTTGATCTTTCTAACTCTTTTGGGGTGTACCCTAATTTAAAAAGAAATAAAATTAAAAACAAAACCAGTGTTGGCTACCTCATCATCCTCCACTGCCGCTTTCACCTACACCGCCACATCCACCGCCACCTCAACCTCCTACTCCATATGGGCCTCGTCCTCCTCCTCCACCGCCGCCGCCACTTCCACCTACACCACCATATCCACCTCCACCTCAACATCCTACTCCATATGGGCCTCGTCCTCCTCCTTCATCATTCAAGATTATTATTTTTTATTTTTCTGTTTTTTTATGTTATTTTAAGTTATTTCCCTATCCACATTTTTTTGCAGAGCACTTGCCATGCTCTTAAGAAGATGTTTCTGCTATTTGGAGCCCTCTAGCCCTTTCCTTGTGTTTTTTAGAGCCATTTTAGTGCTCAAAAGTTCGGGTCACCATTGACTTCAATGGGGTTCGGGATCGGGGTAAAGTTCGGGTTAAGTCTGGGTCACGAACCCGGACTTTTTTTTCAAGTGCGGCCGGACCCGCCAAACCCGGACATCCAGGTGTTCGATCAACTCTATCCATGATAATGCGGGAACTCGAAGTTCCCACGAAGAAGACCATTTGTTCGTCGAACGAGCGAACAGCCAAATTACGTTCGACTCAAACTCGAAGCTCATTCCTAGTTGGGACACAGGTTGTCAGACACATGTGCACTCAGGACAAAGCATCTGCAGGGAGATGTTTCATTGTAAAACTGTTTACTTGAAGGGTCAGGAACCACCGATTCACCCTTCTATTGGTCTCTTGGTTCTGTGCCATCCACTTTAATGGAGCATGATCTGTTTTACACTGTCTACCCAAGAGATAGTACCAGAGAGAATCTAAAGGCTCTCTGGAAGTCTAGTGCACAAATGAAAGAGCCAATAAATCTTGCGTTTACAGAGAGATCTACACCTATCACCACCACGTCTGGGAGTACCCACCTTCCCTACAGCCTGGGCACGGATAGCCATTGTGTTCCCCCTTATGATGTTTGTTGAAGTGACGTGCCACACTTGTAACATGATTTTTGATGGTGTCATTTACAGGGTCTCTCAGGCGGTCGCATAACCGCCTGGTTGTTCTCCCAACATACTGGACATTACATATAGCACAAGTGATGAGGTATATCACATTTTTTGTATTACAACTAATGAACAATTTTACACCATACTCTCTTCCACTTGTGCTAGATCTAAATGTATCCCCCTGAGGGCGCGGCTTCCGGAAGGGAAGATAGACATGCTCCGCGAGGCCACCCTGGACACGCATATCCCTTGGGGCTCTAGAGACCGGCAGTGACCCGCAGACCATACCGGCACTTACCGCACTACACTGCCGCCATGACTCGCCGCAAAAAGGGGACCGAGCAGCTTAATAAGCTGTCTGGATTCCTGATCTCCCAGAGCGCGGGACTTCAACTAAATTGCGGCGGCCCGGGATCTCAACAGCGGGACCATCACCTCCACAAACCTCATCCGCATCTCCGTCTCCTTCATCCAGGAGTCCGGCGAAAAACAAGCCTCAGAGGGACTCACCCCAGCGGCCTCATCAGGACACAGGTATGGACACCTCCTTTCCGCATCAGTCTGTTAGCTTCCAGGCCCCATATCAGCCAGAACTCTTTGCCTCCTTCCCTTCAGGCAGCAACCCTATCTCTGAGGGGGTGATGAGAGATATGCTTTACACCCTGAGCGACAATGCAAGCAGACATGCAGGCTTGCATGCAGCAGCTTAAATCGGACATTGTCTCCTTGGGCTCTAGATTGGACATGGTGGAACACACAACAGGGACACAGGCCACATGCATTAATGCAGTTATTGATACCATCAACACTCATAACGACGACATTCAGTGGCTCAAAAATAAGGTGGCAGACCTGGAGGACCGCTCCAGGCGGAACAATATTAAACTACAGAACATACCTGAAACAGTGCAACCCTCCCAGTTACAGGACTATGTCACAACCTTGTTTCAAGCCCTTGTGCCCACCATTCCCATCGCAGACCTGATCATAGATAGGATTCATAGACTGCCAAAACCATCCTTCCTATCTAGTGAAATCCCCAGAGATGTACTGCTGCGTGTGCATTTTTATCGCACGAAGGAACAAATCATGCTGGCATCCCGCCAATCTAATAACATTCCTGAAGGATATGGCAATCTTCAACTACTCCCGGATTTGTCCAGGCACACACTCCAGGCCAGATGGAATCTAGCAACGATCACGAAGGCCTTGAGTAACCATAGCGTGCCACATAAGTGGAAGTACCCTGCCCTCCTCTGTGTGACTCATGGAGGAACCTCGGTGCAAATCCGCTCCCTGGATGAGGGCATTCAAGCCTTACAAAGGTGGAATATTTTACCCCCACAACAACCCACAGCTTCACCTTCTCCACCTCTGCATTCCCTGGAGGAGGACTGGCATGTTGTTTCCCGCAAGAGACCCTCTAAGCCGGCATCCAACCAAGTGAGCCCTAACACATAACAAGTGAATGACTCCACAAGTGTCCATGGCCATAGAAAGAGTCACTTTCCTTGGCCCTCCTTTTGTTCTCAGTCGGTGTGCTCCGACCACCGATGGCAGAGACGTTCCTTTTCTTACCTTTACCTTTTTATTTTTTGTTTTGATTGGCATTGGTATTATTTGCAACGACCACATATTTTTGTCCATCGCACCAACTTTTGTGAAGGTCCTGATCTTCTGATGACTTTTCCAACTTGGCTTACTGGAGTATTGAGTGATCTGCATCTCGCTTCCTGTTTCTTGATTGATGACCATTAAACTCTTGTCGATAAACGCAAATGGGCTGAATCATCCCGCAAAGCATCGCTTTCTATGGAAGGAGGCATTGACTAGTAAAGCCGATATACTTGCGGTTCAGGAGACTCAGTTTCAGGTGGATTCTCACCTGTCCTGCTCCCACAAAGACTTCTCTACCATCCTACTGGCCTCGGACAAGGTGAAACAACGGGGAGTTCTTCTAGCGTTCCGGAACTCACTAGCATTCAAGCTCCTTAATTTGGTCTTGGATCTCCAGGGCAGGTTCATTATTGCCGTTTGTGAGCTGAAAGATTTACCAGTGACAATCATTAACCTTTATGCACCAAACTCTCATAAACTTCGCTTTCCCTGCAGACTGCTCAAGCAAGTATCTAAAGTTCAAAAAGGTAATTTTCTTTTGTGTGGGGATTTCAACCTTGTTGCCGATCCCGGGTTGGATGCGCCCGTGTCCCCCTGGGGCCGGCAACAGGCGTTGGGGGGCCTATTGCATTCTGAAAAGCTCTATGATGTGTGGCGATGCCAACACGCCAATGAGAGGGATTATTCCTTTTTTTCCTCCAGACATAACTCCTACTCTAGACTGGATATGTTTATTCTGGATAGGTATCTGTTGGGTAAGGCGTCCTCCTCGAAGATGAAGACTATTACCTGATCGGATCACGCCGGGGTGGAATTGAACATTGAGGAGACCTCAAAAGTACCTCCCCTGGGGGTATGGAGGTGTGACACCCGTATGTTACAGGAGCCGGAATGCTCTTCCCGCATGTCCGATAGCCTACGGGAATTCTTTCTTTATATTTTTTTTTTTTCTTGTTCAAAAGTTTTATTAAGTTTTGAGGAATAAACAATAACAAACATTCAATAACAATGTATACTGTCATAACAGGGTCACAATACAAACGTTGCTACATGTCAATGGAATGATCGTTGAGTAAGCGTAAAAGTTCAGAAGGCTATGTAGATAAGCGAGGAGACCAGATCCATCTAGCATAACAAAGCAGGTCCCCTACTAGTCTCTCAAATTGGCTAGAGGGACCTAACTTATTGAGAGCGAAATGGAGAGGCTCAATCGTCTACGGTTGTTAATGCCTTCTTCCGAGGATCACCTTTACCATGTGATTCATGTATTGTGACATAGCTAGAACCTAAAGGCAGGTGAAAGTAACAATGAAGTGATAGGAAGGAGGGGGGAGGGGGATAAAGGGTTAGTCCAGAGAACTGCAGGTAGCTGGGGAGATATATGTTACGTAATCAAGGGGTCTTAGAAGTCCAACTCAGAGGATTAAAGGTCAAGGATATAGGCAATTCAAAAAATGGTCGCTCATGCTGCATGTATCCCCACGGTGCCACATCCCAAAATATAGCCACAGAACCAAAAAGGGATTCCCCTTGGGTGGGACTTTTCAGGCACCAAATTGACACATAGGAAACAACAATAATGTAAAAAAATCAATTCTTTATTAATTATACAAAAATAGATAAAAGCAAAGGGCAAGCTGTAGAATAGTTATGACAGTAGAACATATGACCACACGACCCCTGGGTTGTAACCCGACGCGTTTCGGAGTATAATGGACTCCTTCCTCAGGGGTACCCTTGGAGGGTGGTCTGTGGGTAATCAATGCATAACATATTAGTATTCAACATTTTACACGTATAGTTATCTAGTATAATTCATAGATTAACAACTTACATAGTTCACTGTAGTGATAGGTAAGAAGAGCTTGCCTGGCGGTTAAAAACAAATGGTCAGCATATTGATGTTGTCCAACAGGAATGCCGTTTTTAAGATGTAAAAATCCTTCCACAGAATCTTGGATAGGGGGTGCTCAGAGTTTACGTGCCATCCAGTCTCAAATTAGGGGCTGGGTGGGAGTAGCTGAAACCTTGAATGACAGCAGGTCTGCCGAATGAAAGATTACATAATTACTATGAGGTTCATAATAGGGGCCAATTTATACCAAAAGGTGCTAGAGAAGACTCCTGGCCTGTACATTTTATGTAGGGCAAAGATATAACCCACAACACAAAGTTTGTCTTGTAAAAAAAAAATATATAAAAAAAACCAGATAATAGTATACATATAATAGTATACATAGCCACGGTTATGAAAAACCAATTGGCAAGTACTACAGGCTAAAAAGAGTCAGGTCAAGCACCATCCATGTATCTAATACAGCTGGTGACCAACAATTCGTCATATTTAAATAAAAAGGGCTCAAAAAAGGAGGGAAGGACAAAAAATATAGTCTTCCTTTCTTACCTCAAATCTAGATGAAATATTCTTAGCACAGAACATAAGAGCCTCAGGAAACCTGTGTGTCCGGCAAAGGAGCAAGCAGCTCTGATGCCAGACACACAAGGCTTAAATAGTGTGATCATCAGCTGAAAGTAGTATCAGCTGGATGATACACATTCAGCTAGTTTGCCGTCCAGGTTTCCTGGAACGTAGGAGCCGAACACGCCCCCGACCGGAAGTGATCCGGCGGAAGCGTGGGCGGCCGGTGCGTTCCACCGACACGGAACTCACTCTGCTCGCGTGGATCGCAAACAGGGTGTACTAGGCATGCGCCGCTGATCTAGGTAGAAGATCAGGATGGAAAGGTGAATGCCTGTAAGTGCGGACGCCACTAGGTGGCGTCCGCTTGTCGTGCCGGGCTGATCCCACCGGCATTTCCAGAGACAGTGAAGTCTCAGGGAAAGTAAAGGCTGAGCACCGTCCAGGAGAATCTGTTGAAGCAACCTATAAACAAAGGATGATAGAATTACTATGGGACTAAGTACCAAACATAGGCTAAACCTAAAGTTAGCCAAAACTCTGTAGAGTCTGTAGTTCAATATAAATTGCTGATATAGACATAAAAAACGGACTTAATACCTGATGGTAACTTCTAAAAATATGCTGCAGCATTTGTGTACAATAAATACAAAGGTAATGGAGCAGAGTATTGATATTCAAAATAGCAGAGATACAACATAATATGTGACATAACAATAATGATACATAAAATGAAAAAAGGAGGGGGAATGATTGGAGAAACAAAATAAAATAAAATAAAATAAAATAAAAAATGTAATAGTGAATAAAGAATAAGGAGGGGAGAACACCGGGTAGTGGAGAAAACCTCAATCTGATTAGTCTAACATATGTTATTGTTGCCACAGGGTATAAGCAAGGACCTATAGAGACATATAGTCTCTTCGATAATCACATCTAGGGCCGGGTTTATTTCTCCATGCCTCCAGATGTGAAACCTTCAAGAAATGGTCTAAATGATATAAAATCATTTAATCCTGGTGGTTCAGTGGCCTTTAGGCGATAGATCCAACGTAACTCCATTTGGAGGAGGGTCTTATTCCAATCCCCTCCTCTGGGGTTTGGATGGATTCTATCAAGTATTAAGAATTTAATCTTCGGAAATTTATCAGGGTGAACTAGGGCGGCATGACGGCCCAGTGGGAGATCTGGGTTGCGTGTTTCAATACTTTTTATATGCCTACATGCACGTTTTGTGAATTCAAGTTTAGTTTTCCCAACATAAAAGCAGCCGCACCCACAGAGGAGTAAATATATCACCCCGTGGGTGCGGCAGTTGGCAAAGTGTTGTGGCTTGAAAATTTGGCCGTTAGGCAATGTTGGATTTTTACTTGTATACATGTATCTACAATATCTACATGTACCGCACATGTAGGTTCCTTTGACTTTACAATGATCTTTGCCCTTTTGAGCCACAAACTCGCTCTGTACCAGTTGGTCCTTTAGTGCAGGGACTTTTTTATAGGTAAATTGGGGATATGCTGTGACATGTTTGCCCAAAATCGGGTCAAGGGAAAGCATATGCCAATATCTCATCACAATCTTTCTAATTTCGGGATGTTGTTCCCAATACTTCGTTATAATTCTGAGGCTATTGTCAGATGGTTTAGGACCTCTGGGTGCTAGTAATTGTGCTCTTTCACTTGTTAAGGCCTTTTTATATGCTTTTTTTAGAGTAGATTTTGTGTATCCTCTATCGAGGAGTCTATGTTGTAAGTCATCAGCGGCCTTCTGAAATTGCACTAAATCGGTGCAATTCCGCCTGGCCCGGAGATATTGGCTATACGGGATCGACCGAACAAGATTTTGTGGGTGGAAACTTGAGGCATGTAGTATGGTGTTTCCAGCAGTGGGCTTCCGATAAAGCCCACTGTGGAGAACACCATCTTCGCCTTTATAGATTTCCACATCAAGAAAAGTGATGTGCCGTAAATCACAATTCATTGTGAAATTCAGGTTGAATTCATTTTTGTTCATCCTGTCCATCCATCCATCCAAAAGATCACGTGGTCCGTGCCACAGCATAAAAATATCGTCGATGTATCGGACCCACATGATTATGTGGTCCGTATACATCGATGTTTCATCCCCGTTAAGGAGAGCATGTTCCCACTCCCCCAGGTACAGATTGGCGTAGGATGGGGCACAACAAGTGCCCATCGCTACGCCCTGCACCTGGAGGTAGTGGGAACCATTGAATGTGAAAACATTATGGAACAGAATGAACTGAAGGATGGACAAGATGAACTCCCCATAGGCATCAAAATTGGAGCCCCGCATTAATACACGTCTCACCGCCGCAAGTCCCCGATCGTGCGGGATAGAGCTGTATAATGCCTCAACGTCTATTGCAACCAATAGACAATTTTCTGGGACCACAACGTCTTGAATTTTTTGCAGGAAATGTATTGTGTCCCGTACAAAAGACGGTAAGGCATTTACGAAGGGTTTCAAAAAGGTATCTACCAACTTGCTGGCATTGTCAGATATTGACCCCATCCCCGAGATTATTGGGCGCCCTGGTGGTTTTGTGGCATTTTTGTGTATCTTGGGGAGGGCGTAAAAAGTCGGGGTAACTGGGAAGGGGGTACGAATGTACTCCCAGGTATGTCTTGGGATCACTGTGTTGAAATACGCCAGATCGACCAGATTGTAGAACTCCAACTGATATTTGGCAACAATATCGGCCGGGATCCTCCTGTACCAGTTAAGGTTATTGAGAATCCTCAAACACATGGCAACGTAGTCATCATTATTCATGACGATGACGTTGCCACCCTTGTCCGCCTGTTTTATCGTGATCAGTTGGTTTTGTTTAAGTTTTTTGATTGCCAATCTTTGGTTGAATGTAATGTTTGTATTGGTTGGTTTTTTAATCTTAAGTTTTTCAACTTCTTTAGTCACGAGTTTAACAAAAGCGGCAACATGAGGGTTAGGTGTCTGAGGAAATGTATCCGACTTTTTCTTGAGGGATAGGCCTTGATCTATAGGTTTAGGTTCCTGTGAGTCCACGCCTGCCAATAGGGAGGGCAGATCTACCCGGTCAATAAGGTCCTCATTCTCCTCGAGTAGGGAAATTACTGTATCCAATATCGGATCTTTATTGGGCCGCGAGGTCTCAGAGGTTTTATCATTTTCAAAAAGGATCTTAAAGTTCAATTTCCGCGCGAAAAGATGCAAATCTTTTATGAAATCGAAACGGTCTAATTTCATACTTGGGCAGAAACTTAGACCTTTGGAAAGAACCTCCATTTCCTCAGAAGATAGTTTATAGTCAGAAAGATTTAAAATCGAAAGATTAGTGTGTGAGGGATCAGATGTGGAGGGATCTGAACGAGTGGGTTCTAGTGTAGTGCAACTCAAATGGGGGGGGGTCGAGGTGAAAGTGGGGGCTCTCAAATGAATCATTTCTAAAAAAGTCGTGTCTTGTAAGTTCAAGGTGGAGGCCAGTGAAACTGGTGCCGAATTTGAACTGGGATTGAGGAGAGGGATTTGGGTATCAAGATGAGTGGTGTTAGGGAGTGAAATGGGATTAGGGTCAGGTCGAGGCGTAGTGGGTTTGAAGAGGGACACATTTGAACCAGTATCGTGTTTTATATTAGATTTTTTAGTGGATTGGCTTAAACTATTATCTTCTTGATAGGTGCGTTTATTTCTTGTAGTTACTTTTTGTTTATTCGAATTTTGAGAATTATTTGAGGATGTTCCTTTGGATTGAGGAAACTGAGGAAATGGACGTTGGTCTTTGTTGGAAGGTAAAAAGGTAGAAGGTTTAGTCACATTCCACCTATATGCCTTTTTGTGGGCAAAAGCAGTGGTATCGAGTCCAAGCTTTTGTTGTTTCTTAATTAGGATGTTTCGATTATAAACATCCAAATGTTCTTTTAATTGTTTTTCTTTTATTGGAAACAATTTATGAGATTTATATTTTTGCATCTTCTCGCAAAGAACATTGATCTCCATGTCCAATTTGGATGTACGAGCCGTGTACTCTCCAATAAGTAATGTCATTAAAGTCGCAGAACATTGATTTAAGGCAGTTTCCCATTTGGTTTTAAACTCAGAGTCTAGGTCATCCAAAAGTGGGAAAACCTGTACTCTAAGACCAATGGGGTTTATTTCTTTTTTTATGTAGTCTTGGAATGACTTAATGTGCCAAAAATAGGCGGACTTTTTTTCTAGAGTTTTTGATAGTTCGAAAAATAGAGCAGATAAGTCTGCGTCAGTGTATTCTTTTTCACCGAAATCTTTTAAGTATTTGGACATGAGGAGTTCCCACTCATCGCCTACATATAAGGACATGATAAGTATGAGACCTAGCGGTTACCAAAAAGATGGGCAACTGTAATAGGCTGAAGTAAATAAAAAGATGGGCAAGGAAAAAAGAAAAGAAGAAGAAAAACAAAACAGAATATACACTGCTCACATATATTTCTTAACACATTTAAGAAGGAAAATTGTTACCAATATAAATTGTATCGAGTCACGATAAAAAATACGTGAATCGACAATACCAAAATGATATAATAATAACGGGGGAGAGCAGCATGAGCTAAAGCGGGGAGTGGTATCTACTACCTAATGATCAATTCAAAAAATGGTCGCTCATGTTGCATGTATCCCCACGGTGCCACATCCCAAAATATAGCCACAGAACCAAAAAGGGATTCCCCTTGGGTGGGACTTTTCAGGCACCAAATTGACACATAGGAAACAACAATAATGTAAAAAAATCAATTCTTTATTAATTATACAAAAATAGATAAAAGCAAAGGGCAAGCTGTAGAATACTTATGACAGTAGAACGTTATGACCACACGACCCCTGGGTTGTAACCCGACGCGTTTCGGAGTATAATGGACTCCTTCCTCAGGGGTACCCTTGGAGGGTGGTCTGTGGGTAATCAATGCATAACATATTAGTATTCAACATTTTACACGTATAGTTATCTAGTATAATTCATAGATTAACAACTTACATAGTTCACTGTAGTGATAGGTAAGAAGAGCTTGCCTGGCGGTTAAAAACAAATGGTCAGCATATTGATGTTGTCCAACAGGAATGCCGTTTTTAAGATGTAAAAATCCTTCCACAGAATCTTGGATAGGGGGTGCTCAGAGTTTACGTGCCATCCAGTCTCAAATTAGAGGCTGGGTGGGAGTAGCTGAAACCTTGAATGACAGCAGGTCTGCCGAATGAAAGATTACATAATTACTATGAGGTTCATAATAGGGGCCAATTTATACCAAAAGGTGCTAGAGAAGACTCCTGGCCTGTACATTTTATGTAGGGCAAAGATATAACCCACAACACAAAGTTTGTCTTGTAAAAAAAATATATATAAAAAAAACCAGATAATAGTATACATATAATAGTATACATAGCCACGGTTATGAAAAACCAATTGGCAAGTACTACAGGCTAAAAAGAGTCAGGTCAAGCACCATCCATGTATCTAATACAGCTGGTGACCAACAATTCGTCATATTTAAATAAAAAGGGCTCAAAAAAGGAGGGAAGGACAAAAAATATAGTCTTCCTTTCTTACCTCAAATCTAGATGAAATATTCTTAGCACAGAACATAAGAGCCTCAGGAAACCTGTGTGTCCGGCAAAGGAGCAAGCAGCTCTGATGCCAGACACACAAGGCTTAAATAGTGTGATCATCAGCTGAAAGTAGTATCAGCTGGATGATACACATTCAGCTAGATTGCCGTCCAGGTTTCCTGGAACGTAGGAGCCGAACACGCCCCCGACCGGAAGTGATCCGGCGGAAGCGTGGGCGGCCGGTGCGTTCCACCGACACGGAACTCACTCTGCTCGCGTGGATCGCAAACAGGGTGTACTAGGCATGCGCCGCTGATCTAGGTAGAAGATCAGGATGGAAAGGTGAATGCCTGTAAGTCCTGATCTTCTACCTAGATCAGCGGTGCATGCCTAGTACACCCTGTTTGCGATCCACGCGAGCAGAGTGAGTTCCGTGTCGGTGGAACGCACCGGCCGCCCACGCTTCCGCCGGATCACTTCCGGTCGGGGGCGTGTTCGGCTCCTACGTTCCAGGAAACCTGGACGGCAATCTAGCTGAATGTGTATCATCCAGCTGATACTACTTTCAGCTGATGATCACACTATTTAAGCCTTGTGTGTCTGGCATCAGAGCTGCTTGCTCCTTTGCCGGACACACAGGTTTCCTGAGGCTCTTATGTTCTGTGCTAAGAATATTTCATCTAGATTTGAGGTAAGAAAGGAAGACTATATTTTTTGTCCTTCCCTCCTTTTTTGAGCCCTTTTTATTTAAATATGACGAATTGTTGGTCACCAGCTGTATTAGATACATGGATGGTGCTTGACCTGACTCTTTTTAGCCTGTAGTACTTGCCAATTGGTTTTTCATAACCGTGGCTATGTATACTATTTTATGTATACTATTATCTGTTTTTTTTTATATATATATATTTTTTACAAGACAAACTTTGTGTTGTGGGTTATATCTTTGCCCTACATAAAATGTACAGGCCAGGAGTCTTCTCTAGCACCTTTTGGTATAAATTGGCCCCTATTATGAACCTCATAGTAATTATGTAATCTTTCATTCGGCAGACCTGCTGTCATTCAAGGTTTCAGCTACTCCCACCCAGCCTCTAATTTGAGACTGGATGGCACGTAAACTCTGAGAACCCCCTATCCAAGATTCTGTGGAAGGATTTTTACATCTTAAAAACGGCATTCCTGTTGGACAACATCAATATGCTGACCATTTGTTTTTAACCGCCAGGCAAGCTCTTCTTACCTATCACTACAGTGAACTATGTAAGTTGTTAATCTATGAATTATACTAGATAACTATACGTGTAAAATGTTGAATACTAATATGTTATGCATTGATTACCCACAGACCACCCTCCAAGGGTACCCCTGAGGAAGGAGTCCATTATACTCCGAAACGCGTCGGGTTACAACCCAGGGGTCGTGTGGTCATAAGTTCTACTGTCATAAGTATTCTACAGCTTGCCCTTTGCTTTTATCTATTTTTGTATAATTAATAAAGAATTGATTTTTTTACATTATTGTTGTTTCCTATGTGTCAATTTGGTGCCTGAAAAGTCCCACCCAAGGGGAATCCCTTTTTGGTTCTGTGGCTATATTTTGGGATGTGGCACCGTGGGGATACATGCAACATGAGCGACCATTTTTTGAATTGATCATTAGGTAGTAGATACCACTCCCCGCTTTAGCTCATGCTGCTCTCCCCCGTTATTATTATATCATTTTGGTATTGTCGATTCACGTATTTTTTATCGTGACTCGATACAATTTATATTGGTAACAATTTTCCTTCTTAAATGTGTTAAGAAATATATGTGAGCAGTGTATATTCTGTTTTGTTTTTCTTCTTCTTTTCTTTTTTCCTTGCCCATCTTTTTATTTACTTCAGCCTATTACAGTTGCCCATCTTTTTGGTAACCGCTAGGTCTCATACTTATCATGTCCTTATATGTAGGCGATGAGTGGGAACTCCTCATGTCCAAATACTTAAAAGATTTCGGTGAAAAAGAATACACTGACGCAGACTTATCTGCTCTATTTTTCGAACTATCAAAAACTCTAGAAAAAAAGTCCGCCTATTTTTGGCACATTAAGTCATTCCAAGACTACATAAAAAAAGAAATAAACCCCATTGGTCTTAGAGTACAGGTTTTCCCACTTTTGGATGACCTAGACTCTGAGTTTAAAACCAAATGGGAAACTGCCTTAAATCAATGTTCTGCGACTTTAATGACATTACTTATTGGAGAGTACACGGCTCGTACATCCAAATTGGACATGGAGATCAATGTTCTTTGCGAGAAGATGCAAAAATATAAATCTCATAAATTGTTTCCAATAAAAGAAAAACAATTAAAAGAACATTTGGATGTTTATAATCGAAACATCCTAATTAAGAAACAACAAAAGCTTGGACTCGATACCACTGCTTTTGCCCACAAAAAGGCATATAGGTGGAATGTGACTAAACCTTCTACCTTTTTACCTTCCAACAAAGACCAACGTCCATTTCCTCAGTTTCCTCAATCCAAAGGAACATCCTCAAATAATTCTCAAAATTCGAATAAACAAAAAGTAACTACAAGAAATAAACGCACCTATCAAGAAGATAATAGTTTAAGCCAATCCACTAAAAAATCTAATATAAAACACGATACTGGTTCAAATGTGTCCCTCTTCAAACCCACTACGCCTCGACCTGACCCTAATCCCATTTCACTCCCTAACACCACTCATCTTGATACCCAAATCCCTCTCCTCAATCCCAGTTCAAATTCGGCACCAGTTTCACTGGCCTCCACCTTGAACTTACAAGACACGACTTTTTTAGAAATGATTCATTTGAGAGCCCCCACTTTCACCTCGACCCCCCCCATTTGAGTTGCACTACACTAGAACCCACTCGTTCAGATCCCTCCACATCTGATCCCTCACACACTAATCTTTCGATTTTAAATCTTTCTGACTATAAACTATCTTCTGAGGAAATGGAGGTTCTTTCCAAAGGTCTAAGTTTCTGCCCAAGTATGAAATTAGACCGTTTCGATTTCATAAAAGATTTGCATCTTTTCGCGCGGAAATTGAACTTTAAGATCCTTTTTGAAAATGATAAAACCTCTGAGACCTCGCGGCCCAATAAAGATCCGATATTGGATACATTAATTTCCCTACTCGAGGAGAATGAGGACCGTATTGACCGGGTAGATCTGCCCTCCCTATTGGCAGGCGTGGACTCACAGGAACCTAAACCTATAGATCAAGGCCTATCCCTCAAGAAAAAGTCGGATAAATTTCCTCAGACACCTAACCCTCATGTTGCCGCTTTTGTTAAACTCGTGACTAAAGAAGTTGAAAAACTTAAGATTAAAAAACCAACCAATACAAACATTACATTCAACCAAAGATTGGCAATCAAAAAACTTAAACAAAACCAACTGATCACGATAAAACAGGCGGACAAGGGTGGCAACGTCGTCGTCATGAATAATGATGACTACGTTGCCATGTGTTTGAGGATTCTCAATAACCTTAACTGGTACAGGAGGATCCCGGCCGATATTGTTGCCAAATATCAGTTGGAGTTCTACAATCTGGTCGATCTGGCGTATTTCAACACAGTGATCCCAAGACATACCTGGGAGTACATTCGTACCCCCTTCCCAGTTACCCCGACTTTTTACGCCCTCCCCAAGATACACAAAAATGCCACAAAACCACCAGGGCGCCCAATAATCTCGGGGATGGGGTCAATATCTGACAATGCCAGCAAGTTGGTAGATACCTTTTTGAAACCCTTCGTAAATGCCTTACCATCTTTTGTACGGGACACAATACATTTCCTGCAAAAAATTCAAGACGTTGTGGTCCCAGAAAATTGTCTATTGGTTGCAATAGACGTTGAGGCATTATACAGCTCTATCCCGCACGATCGGGGACTTGCGGCGGTGAGATGTGTATTAATGCGGGGCTCCAATTTTGATGCCTATGGGGAGTTCATCTTGTCCATCCTTCAGTTCATTCTGTTCCATAATGTTTTCACATTCAATGGTTCCCACTACCTCCAGGTGCAGGGCGTAGCGATGGGCACTTGTTGTGCCCCATCCTACGCCAATCTGTACCTGGGGGAGTGGGAACACGCTCTCCTTAACGGGGATGAAACATCGATGTATACGGACCACATAATCATGTGGGTCCGATACATCGACGATATTTTTATGCTGTGGCACGGACCACGTGATCTTTTGGATGGATGGATGGACAGGATGAACAAAAATGAATTCAACCTGAATTTCACAATGAATTGTGATTTACGGCACATCACTTTTCTTGATGTGGAAATCTATAAAGGCGAAGATGGTGTTCTCCACAGTGGGCTTTATCGGAAGCCCACTGCTGGAAACACCATACTACATGCCTCAAGTTTCCACCCACAAAATCTTGTTCGGTCGATCCCGTATAGCCAATATCTCCGGGCCTGGCGGAATTGCACCGATTTAGTGCAATTTCAGAAGGCCGCTGATGACTTACAACATAGACTCCTCGATAGAGGATACACAAAATCTACTCTAAAAAAAGCATATAAAAAGGCCTTAACAAGTGACAGAGCACAATTACTAGCACCCAGAGTTCCTAAACCATCTGACAATAGCCTCAGAATTATAACGAAGTATTCGGAACAACATCCCGAAATTAGAAAGATTGTGATGAGATATTGGCATATGCTTTCCCTTGACCCGATTTTGGGCAAACATGTCACAGCATATCCCCAATTTACCTATAAAAAAGTCCCTGCACTAAAGGACCAACTGGTACAGAGCGAGTTTGTGGCTCAAAAGGGCAAAGATCATTGTAAAGTCAAAGGAACCTACATGTGCGGTACATGTAGATATTGTAGATACATGTATACAAGTAAAAATCCAACATTGCCTAACGGCCAAATTTTCAAGCCACAACACTTTGCCAACTGCCGCACCCACGGGGTGATATATTTACTCCTCTGTGGGTGCGGCTGCTTTTATGTTGGGAAAACTAAACTTGAATTCACGAAACGTGCATGTAGGCATATAAAAAGTATTGAAACACGCAACCCAGATCTCCCACTGGGCCGTCATGCCGCCCTAGTTCACCCTGATAAATTTCCGAAGATTAAATTCTTAATACTTGATAGAATCCATCCAAACCCCAGAGGAGGGGATTGGAATAAGACCCTCCTCCAAATGGAGTTACGTTGGATCTATCGCCTAAAGGCCACTGAACCACCAGGATTAAATGATTTTATATCATTTAGACCATTTCTTGAAGGTTTCACATCTGGAGGCATGGAGAAATAAACCCGGCCCTAGATGTGATTATCGAAGAGACTATATGTCTCTATAGGTCCTTGCTTATACCCTGTGGCAACAATAACATATGTTAGACTAATCAGATTGAGGTTTTCTCCACTACCCGGTGTTCTCCCCTCCTTATTCTTTATTCACTATTACATTTTTTATTTTATTTTATTTTATTTTATTTTGTTTCTCCAATCATTCCCCCTCCTTTTTTCATTTTATGTATCATTATTGTTATGTCACATATTATGTTGTATCTCTGCTATTTTGAATATCAATACTCTGCTCCATTACCTTTGTATTTATTGTACACAAATGCTGCAGCATATTTTTAGAAGTTACCATCAGGTATTAAGTCCGTTTTTTATGTCTATATCAGCAATTTATATTGAACTACAGACTCTACAGAGTTTTGGCTAACTTTAGGTTTAGCCTATGTTTGGTACTTAGTCCCATAGTAATTCTATCATCCTTTGTTTATAGGTTGCTTCAACAGATTCTCCTGGACGGTGCTCAGCCTTTACTTTCCCTGAGACTTCACTGTCTCTGGAAATGCCGGTGGGATCAGCCCGGCACGACAAGCGGACGCCACCTAGTGGCGTCCGCACTTACAGGCATTCACCTTTCCATCCTGATCTTCTACCTAGATCAGCGGCGCATGCCTAGTACACCCTGTTTGCGATCCACGCGAGCAGAGTGAGTTCCGTGTCGGTGGAACGCACCGGCCGCCCACGCTTCCGCCGTAACACTTCCGGTCGGGGGCGTGTTCGGCTCCTACGTTCCAGGAAACCTGGACGGCAATCTAGCTGAATGTGTATCATCCAGCTGATACTACTTTCAGCTGATGATCACACTATTTAAGCCTTGTGTGTCTGGCATCAGAGCTGCTTGCTCCTTTGCCGGACACACAGGTTTCCTGAGGCTCTTATGTTCTGTGCTAAGAATATTTCATCTAGATTTGAGGTAAGAAAGGAAGACTATATTTTTTGTCCTTCCCTCCTTTTTTGAGCCCTTTTTATTTAAATATGACGAATTGTTGGTCACCAGCTGTATTAGATACATGGATGGTGCTTGACCTGACTCTTTTTAGCCTGTAGTACTTGCCAATTGGTTTTTCATAACCGTGGCTATGTATACTATTATATGTATACTATTATCTGGTTTTTTTTATATATATTTTTTTTACAAGACAAACTTTGTGTTGTGGGTTATATCTTTGCCCTACATAAAATGTACAGGCCAGGAGTCTTCTCTAGCACCTTTTGGTATAAATTGGCCCCTATTATGAACCTCATAGTAATTATGTAATCTTTCATTCGGCAGACCTGCTGTCATTCAAGGTTTCAGCTACTCCCACCCAGCCTCTAATTTGAGACTGGATTGCACGTAAACTCTGAGCACCCCCTATCCAAGATTCTGTGGAAGGATTTTTACATCTTAAAAACGGCATTCCTGTTGGACAACATCAATATGCTGACCATTTGTTTTTAACCGCCAGGCAAGCTCTTCTTACCTATCACTACAGTGAACTATGTAAGTTGTTAATCTATTAATTATACTAGATAACTATACGTGTAAAATGTTGAATACTCATATGTTATGCATTGATTACCCACAGACCACCCTCCAAGGGTACCCCTGAGGAAGGAGTCCATTATACTCCGAAACGCGTCGGGTTACAACCCAGGGGTCGTGTGGTCATAAGTTCTACTGTCATAAGTATTCTACAGCTTGCCCTTTGCTTTTATCTATTTTTGTATAATTAATAAAGAATTGATTTTTTTACATTATTGTTGTTTCCTATGTGTCAATTTGGTGCCTGAAAAGTCCCACCCAAGGGGAATCCCTTTTTGGTTCTGAGGATATAGGCAATGAACGTGAGATAGCCATGGAGTCCACGCAAAAAGAAATTTACTGTATGTATTGTTTTTTGTGGCATACACGCATTCCATAGAGCAGCTACGATTTAGGTCACTAATCACATCAGATACATTGGGGCTTAGCAAAAGTTTCCAGTTCCTAGTGATATTTAATTTAGCCGAGAGAAATATGTGGAGGACCAAAGGTCTGACAGACATGTTTATGTCTTCTATATTCAGGTGCAGGAGAGCAAGTGGGAGGTTGGGGAGAACAGGCGTCCGTGTGAATTTGGAGATCAGTTTAAAAATGTGATTCCAATAGGAAACAATAGAGGGGCAGAACCACATGTGGATTAGCGAGCCCTGCTCTCCACATTGACGCCAGCACTTTGCAGATGCTGTGGAAAACATTTTAGAAAGTCGATATGGGGTGAGATACCATCTATGCAGGACCTTGTGGTAGAGTTGCCAATGGTCGGAGCATAGTGTAGCTTTATAAGTTTGGTTAATAGCTTTCTGCCATGTGGTATTAGGGAAGGTGTTGCCTATATCTTTTTCCCACTTGAGTATGGTGGTCGTTTTTTGGAACTCATAGGTATCACCTATTGTTTTGTAGAAAAGAGAAATGCCCTTGGTGCTTGTATAAGCATCTTGGTAGAATTTAAATACAGGTAGAGATAGATATATCTCAACGAGTGTAGGAGATGTGAGGTTCTTTAGTAAGTGTTGGATTTGGATATACTGATAATAATCTGAAGATGGGATTTTGTAGGTCTCCTGTAGGTCAGAAAATGTACGGATAGTACCCTGTGTTGTGAGATCTAATAAATGTCGTATTCCTGATGATTCCCATGAAGAGAGAGTTAGATGGGGTGCGAATACTGGAAGATACTGAAGTGGGAAAAGTATCTTCTGAAGCTTGTTACCGCTTGTTAATGTCTTGGAGGAGGCCCTAAAAGCCTGAATAGTGGCTTGGATAGATGGAAAGGGGGATTGGATGGGGAGTTGTCCACTTAAGGAGGCCAACAAGACGCATTTCGGCCGCAAGGGCGAGAGAGATGCTGCTTCTAAGCGAGCCCATAGTTTGTCTGTGTCAGGGAGCCACCAAGCTATAGCTTGGTCCAGTAACGATGCCAGGTAGTATTGGAAGATCTTTGGGACGGATAAGCCACCCACGGTTGTATGTTTTGTTAAGATAGAGATCGCAGTTCTTGGCTTCTTCCCTGACCATAGGAATTTGGAGAGCAGTGCTTGAGCTTTGGAGAAGAAGGAATGAGGAATAGGGATAGGCGTGGTGCGGAAGAGATAAAGTAGTTTGGGGAGGATCATCATCTTGAAAGTGGCTATTCTACCGATCACCGAGAGATCTGTAAGCGTCAGAGTAGCCAGTTCTTTGGGAAGATTGTCCAGGAAGGGTTTGTAGTTCAGGGTGAAGATTTTGTTAGATAAATGGGGTATGAGGATACCTAAGAATTTGATATGATGAGGCGCCCATTGATATGCCACATGTGAGATTATGCTATGTTTCATAAAGGGGGTCACAGAGCTAGGATTTGGGATTTTATTTCATAAACTTTATAATATGAGACTTGCCCAAAGTTGGTTAAAATGTTTTTGACTGCTAAGATGCACTCGGTCAAAAGCTTTCTCTGCATCTAATGTAAGGTACAGTGCTGGAATGTTATGTAATTCTATGTGTTTAAGGAGATGGAGTACACGCCTTGTGGCATCTGGCGCTTGGCGACCTTTCAAAAATCCGACTTGGTCTGGGTGTATCAGTGACGGAAGTATATCTAGGAGTCTGAGGGCAAGGGCTTTTGCAAATATTTTCAAATCTGAATTGAGAAGCGATATTGGTCTATAATTACCCGGCTGGAGGGGTCTTTATCAGGTTTGGGTATGGTTATAATCACCGCTTGTAGCATTTCTTTAGGTAATTGGGCGCCAGATAATACAGTATTAAAAATGGATGTAAGATGGGGCGTAAGGATGTTGGAAAATTTTTTGTAATAATCATTAGTAAATCCGACTATCCCAGGTGCTTTAGAGCAGGGAAGCCCAGTGATGACTTTCCCAATCTCATCATCAGAGAAGGGTCTGGATATACTTAGTTGTTGGTCAGGCGTTAAGGTCGGTAGTGAAAGATTACGAAGGTAGTTGTCAATGTGGGTAGATGTGGGTTGAGTGGTACCATCGTCATTCTGGAGATTATATAGGTCTGAGTAAAAATTACGAAAAAGTTTGACTATGTGTATCGGGTCGTGAATCTTCTCACCTGATTTGGGACATGTCATAAATGGGATTTTAGTACGAACTCTCTTTTGTTTTAAGCGTTTGGCTAGGTAGGCTCTAGGTTTATTACTCAGGGTGTAAGTGGTCGCCTTGAAATATCTAATGGATCTATCGTAGTCATATAACAGCAGTTCTCTAAGTGCATTACTAAGTCCAAGGAGTTTGGCCGCTCTGTTAGCAGAGGGATGCAACTTGTTTGCCTCCTCGATTGCTTGGATCTCCCTGGTCAGATCATCAAATTTCTGATTCCTGCATTTTTTCTCTGTGGCCCCCAATTTGATCAGTACGCCTCTCATGAAGGCTTTGTGAGCTGACCAAACGGTAAAGTTGCTCACATCGGGGGTAACATTATTCTCAAAATAATGTTGCAGTTCTGTAGCAAGTTTTGAGCTGTGTTGGGGTTTGGCTAGCAGATAATTATTAAGACGCCATAAAGCTGGTGCCTTGGGGGGGCCATCCCCAGATAATTGAACAGATATTGGGGCGTGATCTGACCAGGTGATGGTTGCAATGGACGACGAGGTTACAGAAGACAGGGTAAATCTATCAACAATGAACATATCAATTCTGGAATAAGATTTATGGGGGGAGGAGTAAAAGGAATAGTCTTTTTCACCAGCATGTAGACACCTCCATACATCAAATAGACCATTTTCATGAAAAAAGGAGTTCAGGCAGGCGGAGGGTCGTCTGTTGGATGCCGTGGAATCCAATGAGGGGTCAGCAACTGCATTAAAATCGCCTCCCAAAATCAGATGACCACTGCGTTGTGTGGAGATTTTCTACATGAGTTTCCTCAAGAAGGAGATCTGTTTCACATTTGGGGAGTATACTTGACATTGTCAATGTCACATACCAGAATTATGAATCTCCCCTTGTCATCCAACGTAGAGGAGTGTAGGTGAAATTGGAGCGAATTTTTGATGGCAATGAGGACTCCAGCTTTTTTCTTTTCCGCGTTGGCTGTAAAGATGGTATTGAAGTGTTTCGGCGTGAGTTTAGGGATGGAGCATGGGCGGAAGTGGGTTTCCTGTATGAAAACCACGTCTCCCTGTAGGGATAAAATTTCTTTCTGCAGGGCTCTACGTTTATGCGGGCTATTAAGGTCTTTCACATTAAATGACAGAAACTTAGGACCCATGGCATGAAGGTGTGAGTGATGGGGTCGGTTGGACAGTCATTTGGAGGATTCTGTAATTATCTCCGGTGGGAGATCGTATAAACCACTGGGAATATTCCCCAGATACGTTCTCGAAGGTACAAGCATCCTGCGGTTGAATACAGTTAATATTAGGTGCAGCGGGGGCAGACAAGATATATCCAGTTGAATTGCAAGGGTGGCTGAGTCTCTGGACAGTGTTGGGTAGGAGCAGGATAAAAAGGGTAAGGGAAAAAAACGAAGAAAGGGCTCGGAACAAAAATTGAGCCTCATGGGCAAAATGGGAACCGAGGTGACCAATTCGCAAAAGCGGGGGTGAGCAAAGGGCCTGAAACAGGACCCTTTTAAAGTTCACCATAGGGGCTGGATGGAGAGCATTAGGTTAGGAGGGAAGCAGAGGCTCTCTAACAGAGATGAACTGTAGATTGGAGTGAGAGGTGCAGTTGCAGATCAAATTGTATTAGGTCCATTCCATGTGAAGCTTGGATGGTGCAGCTTTATCAGGGGTGGAGGTGTCAGGAGGCAAGATGTTCCATTCCTTGAGGAGTTAGATTCCTTTGTCAAGGGAGTGGATAACATGTTTCCGTCCTTGGTAGGTTATTATCAATTTGGTGGGTCTGCCCCATTGAAAAGTAATTTTGTGGTTATGCAGCGCTTTTGTCAGGGTTAGGAACTGGCGTCTTGTGTTGAGGGTAGCTGCAGATAAGTCAGCATATAGCGCCACACCTTGAAATTTTTCAGAGAGAGTCGGATTGTTGCGTGCCGCAGCCATGGCCCTGTCTTTGGTGGTGAAGAAATGTATGCGGGCCAGAACATCCCTAGGGATGGAGTCAGCTAAATAAGGCGGTTTGGGAATTCTGTGTGCTCTATCAATATGGAGTTCCATTCGGACAGTAATTGGGTCAGATAATCATGCAGTGACGGTTGGGTAATTGTTTCAGGAATGCCACGGAATTTAATGTTGTTGCGGCGCGATCGATCTTCAAGATCCGCTAATTTGGCTGTTATGCGTTGGAGATCTTGGTCACGGTCAGTAATGGAGTCAATTACATCATTATGGGCATGGCAGATGTCACTGATTTTATTTTCAGCATGAGAAACTCTGACTGAAAGATCCTGTACAGCTGCTGTGACATTATGAAGCATAGCTGACATGTCCATATGCATTGAGGCTTTTAAAGAAAGGAGCATTTCTTTAATTTCAGATTGAGTGGCAGGCTGGGAGGATGAAGGAAATTCTTCTAATGGCCGCATATTATTAGGCATGTGTGGGAGGACAAAGGCAAGTTGTGTGTCGGGGTGACACTGATCAGGTCTTGATTTCTTCTGCTTAGAAGGACTGCATGTTGTAGGGGATTTAGGGGGAGAGGACTCACCAATGTTAGGATCTGTGAGACCGCTGGCATCATATGAGGAGGTTTCAGGCTGTCTGCCGCTCGAGGCAGTGAGAGATCAGCCCGCTGTATGAGGAGAGGAAAGGCAGCCGCTGCCATCTTGAGGGCTCCTGTTCCCTGACGGCGGATAGAAACCCGTCAGTTTTTGCAGTCCGGAGCGGGCGTTCCGTCGTTTAGACATAGCCACAATATGTCAGGGAGCCTCCGGGGTCTGGGTAAGCACAAAGAAAGGTACTCCGATCGTTGCTGTTAGCCGCTATTAAAACCTCTGTGGAGGAGCCCTGTCACTCTGCCTCCATTCAGTCCCGCGGCCGGCCATGCACCCACGGGAATTCTTTCTTACCAACACCCTGTCTGTCTCCGACCTTGGGTGCTGTGGGGTGCGCACAAGGCCTTTATTCGGGGGGGGTGTGCATCCAGCAGCAGGCGAGGCTTCAGAGACAGAGGAATAAGAAATTGTCTTCATTGTTGGAGACTATCCAAACTTTAGAAAAAGGTAACAAGCAAAACCCCACGACAGCAGTCCCTGCTAGGCTGGTGCAGCTTCGGCAGGAGCTGCGTCTTGTTCTTCTGGAACAGTCTGGAACAGTCGGATAAACAATTATACTTCTTAAAAAACAGGCACTACTCCCAAGCTAATAAAGCAGGTAAATACTAGAAATGTCCCGAACTATTCGCCGGTGAACAGTTCCCGGCGAACATCGCTTGTTCGCGTCTGCCGCTGGTTCAATAACCATGAACTCACAGTAAAGGTACCCAGAAAGCTGGCTATTAAAAAAAATGTACATGCAAAACAAATTAAACTCTATGTCAGTGATCAAACTGTTATAAACACCAACAATTCTATAGTATTCGTTTCACAAACAATGGGCAATGTTCTTAGCCCCGTTTGCAATTTCCTAAACCCAAACCGTAACTGTATTGAGTTAAGACAGTCCCCAATACACACAGGAAAGGAATTTAAAAAGGCATAAATAGATAAACAAGTTCTCTATACAGTTCAGGCCGTCAGCATGTATCCTCTGCATTCAAACTGTTTGTTTTATTATAACTCCCTTACACCGACCCCCCCCCCCAAATTATATGGGAAAAAAACAGAATTGCCTGATCCCTCTTACCTTTCCAGTGTTAGAGGCTCTGGTGGCACTCCCCTGCCTTGGCCTTGGCATTTTCCCTACTGCTGGTAAATGAAACCAAAATTGCTCACTCCTGAGTCCTTCTGGGTTAATACTCAGTATCCTGGCACCAGGCCGATGAGTGGAGGTAGGGTACTGGCCATTAGAGATGTCTCGAACCGTTCGCCGGCGGACAGTTCCCGGCGAACATCGCTTGTTCGCGTCCGCCCCCTATACTTCATCATTGAGGCAAACTTTGACCCTGTACCTCACAGTCAGCAGACACATTCCAGCCAATCAGCATACCCTCCCGCCCACACCCTCCCACCTCCTATAAAAAGCAAGGGCAGCATCCATCTTAGATCATTCTGAAGCAGTGTGTTAGTGAGAGCAGGGAGAGTGCTGCTGCTGCTGCTGTTAATAGGGACAGTTGTTAGATAGTGTTCTCGGTCCACTCCTGCTGTAAGGACAGCATCCTGACAGCACCCCAAAAAGCCCTTTTTAGGGCTGGTATTTCAGTCAATTTTTTATATATATATATCTATTGTGCAGTTGCCTGCCCGCCGTGTGTGAGAGGCCACAGACCCACCACAGACTGTACTGTGAGCACACCACACTCATATCGGGTGGCACAGTACCTTGCAGTTTAAAAAAAAAAGTTTTTTCCTCTGTCATAATTGCAGTTGCCTGCCGGCTGCCAGTGAGTGTCAGGTCCACAGAGTGTACTGTGCCCACTGCAGTGCCCACCAATGATTTATACGGTGGCACAGCACCTTACAAATTAAAAAAATATATATTTTTATAATTGCAGTTGCCTGGCCTGCCAGTGAGTGTCAGGTCCACAGAGTGTACTGTGCCCACTGCAGTGCCCACCACTCATATATACAGTGGCACAGCACCTTGCAAATTAAAAAAATATATATTTTTTATAATTGCTGTTGCCTGGCCTGCCAGTGAGTGTCAGGTCCACAGAGTGTACTGTGCCCACTGCAGTGCCCACCACTCATATATACGGTGGCACAGCACCTTGCAAATTAAAATAAATATTTTTTATAATTGCTGTTGCCTGGCCTGCCAGTGAGTGTCAGGTCCACAGAGTGTACTGTGCCCACTGCAGTGCCCACCACTCATATATACGGTGGCACAGCACCTTGCAAATTAAAAAAATATATATTTTTTATAATTGCAGTTACCTGGCCTGCCAGTGAGTGTCAGGTCCACAGAGTGTACTGTGCCCACTGCAGTGCCCACCACTCATATATACGGTGGAACAGCACCTTGCAAATTAAAAAAAAATAACAATTTTATAGTTGCCTGCCAGTGAGTGTCAGGTCCACAGACTGTACTGTACCCACTGCAAATAGACTGTTTGCGGTTGTTTGCGGTGCGTTAAATGGGGAGTTTGGTCTGTCAGAGTTTGGTCTGTCACTGTGAAGCGGGCGTAACCCTTACACTACCTGATTGATACAACATCATACCTGATTGTATACACACACTGGATGTTTTAAAGCACGTTATTCCAAACAATTTAGGAATGTTAGGTGATTTATGCCCTTTATGGATTAAAACCCAACTCTGCGTCAACTATGTAATTTTCCATGGGAGTTTTGCTGGGATCCCCCTCCGGCATGCCACAGTCCAGGTGTTAGTCCCCTTGAAACAACTTTTCCATCACTATTGTGGCCAGAAAGAGTCCCTGTGGATTTTAAAATTCGCCTGCCTATTGAAGTCTATGGCGGTTCACCCGGTTCGCCTGTTCGCAAACATTTGCGGAGGTTCGCGTTCGCCGTTCGCGAACGGCAAATTTTAGGTTCGTGACATCTCTAGTAAATACCTAGCGTCCCAAGTCAAACGTAGGCAAGCTAGATCCAGAATCCTATTTCTCTTACACCCTGAGACCAAACACAAAATTTCCCATCCGCAGGACATAGCCAACGAATTCACAAAATTTTATAGCTCCTTATACAACTTGAAGGACAACCAGATGGAGCCTCAGCCCACCACGGAGGGTATAGAGACCTTCCTGGATTCTATTGCACTGCCGTCGCTATCGGCATACCAATTAGCTGCCCTAAATTCTCCCTTTACTGAGGATGAGATCCAATCTAATATCCGCACACTCCCTAACGGTAAATCACCTGGGCCGGATGGTCTTCCCAATGAATTCTACAAACTCTTCTTCTCACACATAGGGCCGACACTCACGGAGGTGTTTAATAAAGCCATGTCCACGTCCGCCCTACCCCCAGAAATGTTAGGAGTGCATATTGTAACACTTCCTAAGCCAGGCAAGGACCCAGTCTCCCCGGCGAATTTCCGCCCGATCTCCCTGCTAAACTCTGATGCGAAAACTTATGCTAGGATCCTCTCCAAACGCATACAATGTTTCCTGCCAATGCTGATTAGCAGAGACCAATTAGGCTTCACTCCCGGTAGGCAATCCTCGGATGCCACCAGGAGGATGATTGACATACTACACATTGCCAGATCCACTAACACACCCTCGGTATTACTAACATTAGATGCCGAAAAGGCTTTTGACAGGGTACACTGGGGTTACATGACATCCACCCTACAGAAATTCGGGTTTTCAGGACCAATTTTATCAGCAATTCTAGCACTGTATTCGCCCCCCTCTGCGCAGGTTTATACCTCAGGCTCGTTATCCAAGAAATTTCTTATCACCATCGGCACTAGGCAGGGGTGCCCACTCTCCCCAAAGATATTTAATTTGTTGATTGCACCCCTCGCTGCAACTATCAGGTCACATCCTGATATCACCGGTTTTGTGTTCCCAAATTCACACCACAAAATAACACTATTTGCAGATGACATTATCCTAATGCTCACTGACCCGTCTAAATCTCTCCCAACGGCATATGAGGTTTTGCAAACTTTCAGCCGCATATTGGATTACAGGCTGAATGCATCCAAATCTACGGTCCTAAACTTAGGTGTTAGCCCTGCCATACAATCCAAACTACAGTCCTGCGTTCCCATTCCCTGGTCGTCAGATAGTATCCATTATCTGGGAATAGACATACCCGCAGATATTTTGAAGCTGCTGCCGCTTAACATGCACAGGCTGCTGACACGGATTACGGCGGAGACGACGCAAATGCGCACTGCGTACCTCTCATGGAGCGGACGGTTAGCAGCGTATAAAATGTTCATTCTTCCACAACTTTTATATCTCTTTAGAGCCCTCCCTATACCATTTCCGGCTACGCACCTAGTCCAATTCACCACACATATGAGACGCTTTGTATGGGACAATAAGAAAGTGCGATGCGCTGCATCCACTCTTACACAAAGAAGACAGCTTGGGGGGGGGGCGGCGGCCATGCCTGACATCTCTATGTACTATTGGGCCACTATCATGGCACACACACGACACTGGGTTGATACGAAGGACGGCCCACTATGGGTAGATCTGGAAACCAATACTGCTCCCTTCTATGACCTTCGGGTTCTGCTCATCAGCGATAAATGGATCCCCTGGGCACTGACCCGACTGTCTCCCCCAATGCAAGCTTCCATTAAGGCCTGGCGCAAAATGACAGTCTCTTCTCATGAGCGTGACATACTCCCCACGCAACAATTCCCGATCTCTCTGCTTACCGCCCACATACCGGATCTACCGATACAGACTTTCCAAACACGGAATTTACAGCAACTAGATCAATTTTATAGCGGGTCCTCCTTGATCCCCCCAAGTGAACTGATGGCTACATACGACCTTCCACCCACGCTCTTCTTTCATACCATCCGCATACATCATTTTTTGACAACACATCCCCTATAGGGCGTGGTGGTAGATGGCAGACTCTGGGACCTTTACATGTCCCGGACCCTGCCACCCCCCAAGCTCTCTCATTACTATTACACACTGTTAAATGATCACACTTTTTTCAAATCCCGACTTATGTTCAAATGGGACAGAGATCTCAGAGAAAGCTTTACTATATACCAATGGAAGCTGGCAATATCCACTTCCACTGCCTACACTCACTGTGTAAATCATTGGGAGATAATGTTAAAGATAACCAACCGCTGGTACTATACTCCATACCGAATGGCAGGGTTTTCCCCCGATCACTTCCAACTTTGTTGGAGAGGCTGTGACCAGGTGGGCACTCTTCTTCATATACTGTGGTCGTGTCCCTCTCTCACCAGCTATCGGAATCAGGTGTTTAGCTTCATGGCCTCCCACACTGGCTGTCTGGTTAAGCCGAACCCGGCTATGGCGGTCTTGAATCTAGGGATGGACGCTATTCCCCCCACAATATAGACCATGGGTTACTCATGTTTTATTAGCCGCCAGAACGTTTATCCTGCGTAACTGGAGGTCGGCTGACCCCCCTAACATGTCGGAAGTGATTTCTCTACTGCGTAGAAATTACCAATTTGAGACAGCATTAGCGATTAATTCCATGACCCTAACAAAATTCAGAAAATACAGGGACTTTTGGTCTTCTGCTTGATTTGTTGTCCTATATACCACTGATACTACTGTTGTTGCTCCCCAACTTCCTCTTTGTTAATCTTTGTTGTGTTAAATCTGTACCAATGTTGATTTTCTTGTTACACTGCAAATGCAAGTTTACTCCTTTGTTATTTTTGTTTCCTTTGTTTATTGAAAATTAATAAAAATTATTTACAAAAAAAAATAAATGTATTCCCCTCAATAATTCTCATGCAGCATGGACAATCATTTGCACCACATTTGAAGTTGCCTCTGAAGCTTACCAGGCCTCTTCGATGAAAAATACCTAGGGGATAAGACTGTCCCAAAGTAGGGGCTCGTTGTGACACCACTTTAATCCCATTTTTAAGAACTTTGATGTAGACCTCCTCCTGATATAGCACTGGAATGTACTATTCTACAATTTTCCTCACCATGTAAAATTCCATGCTATAATCTGTTGAAAATACTGGTTCACTACAATTACCAGCTTTTTTTCTCCTACCCCTCAAGAGGTTCTCCCTGGGTGTGGCCCCAGCAATGTGCAGTACTCCGCTCAATCCAGCAGTAGAATAACCACGCTGAGTGAAGCACTGACACATTTGTTCAGACTCATACTGGCAGGGCCAGATTAAGATCATTATGGGCCCGTGCTGAGGATTTTGGTGGGCCTTTTAATGGAAATAAAATGAAAATGCAAACTATTTTTTTGTTAAAACAAGTTAAATATTTTAATTACAATTAAAGTTGGTAGAGAAGAAAGAGAAGTTGCATGTCATGTAAATTATAAGGGCAGGTAAAGCAAGGAAAGCAGAATGCATGTCATGTAAAGGGTCAGGAAGATGCATGTCATGTAAAGAGGATGCATGTTGTGCAGTGGATCAGGAGGATGCATGGGAATTAAAGGATAAGAGTTGGTGGAGAAGGGGAAGGGGGGGGGGTGCATGTCATTTAAAGAGTAGGAAAGTAGAGTGTGTTTTTGCATAATCTATGCCAGCTAGCCAGGTGGTCCACCACGGATGACTGAGTCAATGCCTGCCATATCTTTATTATGTAGATGGTATTCATGTTTAACTTGTACTCATTGTTCAAGGATTGCAATTTTTGAAATTTTTTTGTATGCTTTCTACATATTTTAGTAACCAATAAATACATTTTAACCTATCCATGTCTGTCTGTAAAGTCCATAAGAGTTTTTTTGTGCAGCACATGCACAGAATCTTTGGTTCTTCTTTAATTTTAATGGACATGACAGACTTTTTTCTTCATTAACACTACCAGTTTGCCCCACATTATAAAATATTAATGAACAGATTCAGTAAAAACAATCCACTTGCAAGGAAGACGATACTCCAAAAACCACTGGTGCTGCTTAGAAGTCATGGTGTGAATTCTGTACCTAAACTTGTGGCCAACCTTAGGGGAATGAATTTTGCACTGCCAGAGAGAAAGTTGGTTGCCGATGTAAGCCAAAACTTGTGCACTGACAGTCCCTATACACTGAGTAAAAACTGGAAGTGGCCACAATCCCCTTCTCTTAAACCTTGTGCTTCCCTAGTCACACCAGCTTCATAATTGGCAGCATGGAGATCATGAATAATGTCACCAATGGGCCCCGCTCACTTTCGCCTCCCCCTCTTCTCCAGCAATAAGGTGCTTATCTCATTGGGTGCCCGTCCTGCCTACTTTCTCCTATACGCGTAAAGCTGCTGCTCGAGGGAGGTGAGAGTAGAATCCTCCCTCCAGCAGCTGTTGCAGTTCCCACTCTGTGCACTGTTCTCCAGCTACCTGAATGAAAGGAGTGACAGCAGCATTACCCCTGTAATTTAGGTAGATCAGGGATGGGGAACCTTTTTTTTGCCAAGGGCCATTTGGATATTTATAAAAACATTTGGGGTCCGTACAAAATTATCAACCTAAAAAAATAGGGGCCTGATGATGTCAAATTGACGAAACGTGCGTAGGGTGGGACATAGCATCATTGCATCACAAACCACGTTTGTTGGTTGAGGACCGTGAATCGCACGGATCTGGATATCCGCAGTGCACGGCAGACAGCATACAGGATTCACAACTGTAAGTGGATATTTTATTTGTGAAATAAAAAGCTTGATATACTACAGCAAGGAAGCTTTCTTATCTTTTCATGGTGGGGACTGAATAAAGCACAATACCCAGGATAAGGAGAGGAGATCTGAATATAGGATATATACAAGGCTTTATACCCCTGTTGGGGTGAGGAGCTCCGGTGAGTGCATTCACATAAGGGGGAGAGCACGTGTGCATGTACCCACCAGAGCACTAAGAAGGAGGAAGGCACGAGTCACTTTAGCACCTTTATGTTTATCTGGTTACCCAGAAACCCTGCATTGACGGACGACATACGGACTTTGCAGTTATTGAATATTGTCTTGCCTCTTTACAATATGTCTGCTATCATCACATGTAATACTTTTTGCACATTGGCACTGCACTTTACAGGCACTTATAGAATATAATTTTATCTATTTATTTATCACAGCACAATTTATCCAAACTGCACACACTCCCTCTAGTGGCAGCAGGGAAAACACCAAGTCACACACTGGTTTATTATTGTCCACATTATTTGCATTTTATTCTAAAGTATGCACAGCATTTTTTAACATCACTTTGCAATATGTATTTACAGTTTTATGTTATTGCACATACAACACCTACCCATGACCACATATGATTTTTGTATTTATTGATACCACGCATCACAGTGGTGCATACTCATTCACATGAGGAATTAAATAATAGCATTGGAGAGGAGCGCCTACCCCAAACTCTCCTTTTCACCCTAAGGTATTTGCCAAGAGGCATGGTGAGTATTTTGCAGACCTCACTTTTTGTCACACGGTTTTGAAAATTGAAAAAAGAAAAGAAAAAATTGTGGGGACAAATGAGATCTGCAAAATGCTCACCATGCTTCTTAACAAATACCTTGGGGTGTCTATTTTCTGAAAAGGGGTAATTTTGAGGGGGTTTGTGCTATCTTGACATTTCAGGGCCTGTAATAGGTAGTGAAGAAGTAAAATGAGCAATTTACGCCCCTAGAAAGCCTGAAGGCAGTGATTGGTTTTCGGGGGTACTATACATGGCTAGACTGCCAAAAAGTCTCACACATGTGGTACCCCCCATATTATGGAGAAGCAGCAGAATATATTTTGGGGTGTAATTTAACATATACCAATGGCATATTTGAGCAATATATCATTTAAGTGACAACTTTGTGTAAAAAAAATAAAAATGTTTTGTCATTTTTCCAAAATTTATGGCAAAAAAGAAAATATTCTGTGGACTCAACATGTCTCTCAGCAGAAAAAAACACTTTTTTTAATTTTAAAAACACAATATATTTCCTGTGACGAACGTCCATTTGCTGGGACGGTCAACACGGGCTACTGTAGCAGTGTGGAGGGCAGCCTCCTGCCCATGGACTACGGGCCCTGGCTTGTAGGGGAGCGCTGCTCTGTGTGGGGGTATATGCTGGGGGACCCTTGGAGTACTGTTACTTTGAATTCAAGTCCATATCACCCCAAGAGACACAGACTCTGGGCCTAAGCTGCCTATTACAACAAAGGACTTCACACAATAAGAGACTAAACAGATGCTAACGACATAAAACTCAGTTATTGTCTACTGTGGGGATGTGTATTGACACTTATAATAAGGTGTGTTGAAAACGGAGATGGGCAGTCTGCGAGTCTGTGTCGTCTGCTTTCATCTGTTTATAGGTGGTGTGTGTTCACACTTCTAGGAATGTGTACTCAGCTATGTTTTGCGCATGTTGCTTGTTGAGTCAATTATGATAATGCTAATCCTGTCTGAGCTTGCAGTGTCATACACCTATTGTTTCTGTCCAGATGGCCAGGTATGTTAATTATGTTCTGTATACAATACATTTGCATAAGCATATACAAAAAACAATACTTTGTCAGGGTACATTCTAGCCCTGTACTGCGACGCAGTGCATAAATGTTCTGTATACAATACATTTGCATATGATGTAATCAAGGACCTAAGACTTTATATATTGGAAGTGAGTTGTTGAATAAAGAGTCTTCATCAAGCTTAGGTTGATGTTTAGGGGGAATTGGGGGCCAAAGTCACTGCATCACGTGGGATTCGGGAGACTTAAGACGGAAATACTTGGTCGAAGTATTGGGGGTCCGTTACATTGCCCAATTGTTTGGTAAAATATAAAAGATGATCTTATGCCAAGTACATGGATACCAAACAGGACATTCTTAAAATAGAGGACGCCCATGCAGCGGCGACAAACTACATACATTTTTTAAAAGCCATTACAGGTTACCACTTTAGATTTACAGAGCAGGTCTAGAATTACTGCTCTCGATCTGACTTTCGTGGTGATACCTCACAAGCATGGTGCAATTGCTGTTTACATATGACAAGAGACTGATGCTTGCGTTCGCCTGTGCTTTAATTTTTTTTTATCATTTATTTTGCTTTTTTTATTTTATTTTTACACTGTCCCTTTCATTTATTTTGTCACTTTTATTGTTATCACAGGGAATGTAAATATCCCCTATGACAGCAATAGGTAGTGACAGATACTCAGTTTTGAAAAATTTGGGGTCTATTAGATTCTAGATCTCACCTCTGCCCTTAAAGCATCTGACCACACCAAGGTCGGTGTGATAAGATGTTTTCCCAAATTAAAAATGGCGCTGTTTATATCCCTCGAAACCGAAGTGATGAAATGTTTGTAGTTTCCGGTTTCTTAGGTCATAAAGATGATTGGAGCCATTCTGGTCTCAAATCAGCTCTATGGTCAGTTGGCGGAACCACTGGCTGTATTCTCGGGTTCCCCTATGGGACAGGAGAGCCCGAGTAAACTGTGGAAGACGGCAGACGGGGGGATAACTCCTCCCACTGCTTGTAAAAGCAGTCTAGCTGCTAATAAGCCATTAGGATTGCTTTTACATAAAAGCAGGCCACCAGCTGAAAAAAACAATACCAAGATGATGCCTAAACCTGCAGGTCATTCTGGTATAACCCCTCAAAGTTGGGCATATATTGTAATGTTCTTTTTTTTCATGCAGCCTGTGTGCTGAACGAAAAAAGAGAATCTAACAGATTCCTTCATTCACATCGATCAACGTAGATGAAGAAATCTCTGCCAGAAAAAGTGTGGTATGCCCACCATTAGAATATACTGCCCTGCATCCACCCACTTCTATTGATGGGCATACATGCAAAGGCTTTTTTTTTCCATTCAGCCCATGGGCTGAACTAAAAAAAAAGAACCTAACAGATCCCTCCATTTACATCGATCAATGTTTTTTACTTTATTATATTATTGGGTGGTAGCCACTGTGATCGATGATGGATTTCAAATAAGGGACAATTTTTGGGGATTTTTTTATTAATGGACTTTTTAAACATTTAAGTGTCTTTATTGGTAGGTTACATCCTTTTTTTTTTTGGTAAATGAGTACAGGTATCCCATGCTCATTCATTTTTCTGGTGTAAGAACCCCCTTCAAAGGTCCCTGCAGTACATAGAAGATCCTTAGGGGTCTGTTATGTATTTTAGGGGACTTTTGTGGTCTGTGTGCTATTTTTTCTTTAAAAAAAAAAAAGAGCAAGAGGTGGATGTCATTCACCAACAATTTAAAACTCTTTTTTTTTCTTTGTAAAAGCCAGTTAAAGATTTTTTTGGTATATGTCCCCCTGGACATTGCCCATCCTTCCCTGTGCTATTAGCTTTTTACTCCCCCTTGCGTATTAGCCCAGAAAATTGAAATTTTTCATATGAAAGATTTGGATCTATTGATTTTGATGGGGTTTGGGTTTGGCATCCAAACTATATTGAAGTTTGCCAAACCCTACTTGAATCAAAAAAGGGAAGTTTAAATTGTCACCACTCTTCAGTAGGGATATGTGAAATAGAGAGTTTTTTTATTTTCCCCAAGTTTTAAATAAAAATCTGGGGATTCCAGTAAAACATCAACATCAACTGGGAGTACAAAAGAAGGTAGTTTTGCAATGGGCTTTTAATAGCATCTATGGAAGCTGTTTTACACTATTCTGGGTCAGATTATGTGTCAAATAATTGTTTGCCTCATCATTTAGGCTTTTTTTACAGAAGGAAAAAACACACAGGAAAAAAAACAAACTAAAATAAAAAAAATAAAGCAGCAGAGCACAAATAACAAGTACACACACAAAACAAAACTAGATTTAATAAACCAAACTACCCTAAAAATACCCCTGTTTCTTAAGCACTTTTCCCCTAACCAGCTCAACAAGTGCAAAGTCATGGGACATCTCTAATCACCACTAGTGACCAGAGAAAAATGGACCATATTTAAGTAAATAAAACTTATTGGTGTTGTTATTTATATTGGTGATATAACCTTTAGTATGTTTTGAAATAATTCAATTTCATTTTTGTGTTATATGATCCCACTGCCACTTGTATAGAGGATAATATATTTAGCATTTTATGTTATGTAATCAGTTACATTGTTCTACAGAGCAATGTACTTTTTTGGTAAAATGTAACGATACTAGAGGTCATAAAAGAGTTGCATTTATCATTGTATAAAAGCATTAAGATACAGCCTGAGCATTTTTATGGAGGTCATGAAATGTCAAGGTGATTGATAATATTCTTCACGTTTTACAGAAAAATAGTATATTGTTATGCATATGTTTGTTTGATGAAACAAGTTTTTATATTCAATCACAAATATATGATGATATTGGGTGATCTTATGATAGAACTCACTAAAAATGAAAGATCATTTTAAAATTTAAATAACCCATCTGATTTTAAAAAACTGCCCTATTAATTAAATATCAAAAACATGTACATTACCACCCTCCAAACAAAAGTCAGATTTCTGCAGAAATGTTGTCACTGTGGCTTTGACTTGTCATAAAGTCCTTATTTACTTCCTAAAGAGTGAAAGAAAAAGAAAAGAGTACAGTGAGTGTTGGTGTCTTAACTAGGCTGCCTGTGGGAGGCAACATCTTACTACATACAAGGACCACAGCTTAGATAGGAAAATAGCAGGAAAACACACCAATATAAACAAAACTGATTTATAGTAAGCATATATTTAACAAAGCTGATTAACGGGCCTTTCAAGTGAAAAAAACATGGAATATGGGCTATGCTTCATCTCAATCATAGACGCTAGTGACTTTAGACAATCCAAAAAGGAGAAATTGATTTTACCATGTTGCTTCAGCACCTCTAAGCAGAAAGTAAATTAAGGGAACCTGACAAGAGAGGTCAGAGCCTTAGCAGAGGCTGCCGCTAATAAGATGTCATGCAGGTAAATCATAGATGCCACTAGCTCAGAAGGGGATAACTACTGTGAAGGCTCAGGGGAAAGACATTATGAATGGCTAGATGCAAGATGGAATGACAGCTGATGTGTCATGTAACTTTTGAAGTGGTTATGCTGGAAGGATATGACTTCTTTGCATCCAAAGTTGTAGTATAATACAACAGATTCTGTTAGGTTAAACCACAATGAGTAACTACTAGATATTTTGGAATTTATATTAAATGTCTTTTTAATTAGTGATACACATCCAGGCTTATTACCTAAACTAAAATTATGGGTAAGTAATGACCACTCCATGTCCTAGTAAAGTTAATTGAAGTGTATCTAAAGCAGATTTTTTTTTTTTTTTTTTCTGGGTAATGGGGTAGAACCCCTGTTAGTTTTTTTTTTTTTTTTTTTTATTGCTGTCTGTGTTCCCTGTTAGGCAGAAGCATCTTCGCTATTTGTCCTGGTGACTATGGTCACTTTGACTAAAGGCAAGAGAAAATTCTAAATTTGATCTGTTACTAGAACAAAAAATGAATGGTATGCAGCACAAAGTAGTACACAAACTACAAAGTATAATAAACGTGATCCAAAATGTATTGGTAATCACAAAATTGCTTTTTGTCAAGGTCTTACCTTGCCCTCCTGTTGGCAGCCATCTTGGACATGTGCAGACTGCTTCCTTTATTGCATCATCACTTGCCTGCTGCCTGGGTGTTGCACAGTAATGATGCTGCACACCTGACTATATCTATCACCTGATGGGATGCAGACCTTGCCCTTGCTTTGTGCTCCAAGCTGCATCTCTGCTAGCAGTCTTCTGTTCTCCGTGGTCCTCTGTGTATGACCTTGCTTGTCTGACGACTCTCCTGCCTCTCGACCCCGCATCCACAGATGACCCCACATCGGCAGATGACCTGGCATCGGTAGACTACCCGCTTCTGGACTCGACCCCCGGCTTGGATGACTACCTGCTTCTGGACTTGTTCCTGCTCTCACTTCCTCACTCTTGCTGTGCGTTTATTGTTGTTTTCTCCAGTAAACTGCTTTATTTTACCTGCATCCCCATGTGGTCTGGTTTTCTGTCACCCTGACACTTATCTAACCACTTACCAGAAACAAGTAAAATTGTAGCATTAGATTGTCATTGCACTCCACCCGGTGTAGTGAAAATAGCCTCAACAGCCATGCCAACCAATCTAAACACTCACCGGAAGCCAGACAAAACTATGCCTTGAACTGCTCCAAAAGAGCTTTGTATAGCAATTGGATGGAGGAATGCAGAGAAACCATAAACTGTGTAAAAAAAGCTCACCACTGGGAGCCCAAATTGTACTAATATAGTCCAGTATTTTATTAAATAGTTAAAAACAGATACAAATGCTGCAGCATAAAAACAAATTGACCAATCTCACAGTAATGGTCACCACTCCTAGCACAGGGACACAGCAGCAATAACGTCAGCACGTAGGCCCCTCCCAACACATTTCGTGTGCATGCACATTCTCAAGGGATCCTCCTATCCCTATTATTAGGACAGCAAAAGAAGGGAAAACTTCCAATGTGGTTGAAAATGAAGGGAAAACCCCACAATAAAGTACAGATGGCAAAAACTTTGACGGGTTTTAACCATTCTCTACTCTAAAATTAAAAATGTTTTGGCTGTGGACACACTTTAATGATGTACTGGCACTGACTGCTGGCAAAAAGGGGTGGGGTAGACTGGTGCCTTACAGCAATAAACACAAGAGAACACCACCGTGCACCACCATAGTATACAGTAACATTATGATTTAACATAAGCATAGATAATAGTAGTGCACTCACATTTAAAAACAGTTATAGCAGCTTATCTGACGATGGGAGTCTGGGTTGCTGTAACTACATTGGCTAGAGAATAACTATTTGATCTCCAAAAATCTCTTCATAGTCCACTTCATTAGATATATGCTTGATCTTAAAGCTGCTATAATTCTTTATTAATTCAATACACATACATTTTGTTATCCATGTAATACATTATATTATAAAACAATAGCATCTATTTTTTATATTAATTTTTTTTTGTGCTTCCAGCCCCAAAAGGGTGATTTTCGCACTTGAAAGCATTTTTTCCTTTTTTTTTTTTGTTGCTAAAGTAATGGCTCAATAAAAAATTGAAGTGCTGAACAGTTGTGTTTTTCTCCCTAAATGTATATCACAGTTTAACTTTAAAAGAGATTTTCAGTGGTCTGAGGTCACATGTATAAAGATTTGTAAAGGAATTTCAAATAAGGTTTGAGGATGTTTTTGTAACTTATCCAGCAGAAGAGTAATGCTAAGGACCATTTTCAGATTACTTTATCCTGAGGGCACATCTGCATTTGAACTTCATTCATTTACCGCAGGCTAAGATTTAGTCCCTCATGGTGAGAGTCCCAGAGTGGCTTAGTCTATAACCAAAATTGTTATTCACTTGTGTCACATGCTAAATCTCATCTTATGAGGAGAGCTATAGTTTACGTTGTTGGAGTTACAGTATATGCTGAGGTTTTAAATCACTGCAAGGAACTCCTTGTATTTGGTAGTGTTTTCTATTGTTTGTGTTGAATACATTAAACATGCCAATACATTCTTCTATTCCTCGTGGGGTTGTGAGTCTAATTCTTGTGTGCCCATTAAAGTGCATAAAAGGATATAGTGGTGGTGTCAGTGAGGTTAAGACCTCAAATAGGGTTGACAGAGGAGCAGAGGACCTAGTTCAGTCAGCGGCTCCTAGAGGGGTAGTGCTACATTAGAGAGGGTACTACAACAGGAAATTGTTATATGAAAAAAACTTGAGAAATGGTAATTAGAAACACAAATAAAGCTAGCCATAGATGAGTCAGTTTTTTTGTTCAACCAGTGGGCTCAATGAAAAAACTGACCCAATTCCCCAATTGGTGTGGATAGGGGAATCCTCTCTGCTTTGAGATTTTTTCTAAAAGCGGGGAGACTTCCTTGGCCATAAGAATACACTGAACAGCACTGCAGGCTATAGCCTGCATCATTAATTGAGTGAAACATTTTCCAACAGGGTGGTTGCAGTGAAGTCGATTGGTAGATGGACTTCTCTTCAACCACAGTGCCCATACAAGGATCAGAATTCAGCCAATCCCCGCTGAACCAAATGAATTTCGATCCATGTATGCCCAGCTTAAGTATAGTCAATTAATGAGACTAGGACCTAAGAGATACATTTGAGTATTGTTTGTATATATTGGCCAATGGTTTCCAAATACGATTATTAAGCTGGCCAACAGCATAAGTACAGACAGAGAAGAAAGGAATCCAGGGACCATTTCTTGTGGTACAAACAAAAAAAGAACAATAGTGAGGGATACAGATAATGTGTGAATGAGGAAGACAATGAATGTCCACCCAGGAAGACAGGAGGAAATTACAAGGAAGCTCAACAGCTTTGATTTCTTAACCTCCCTGGCTGTATGATTCTTTTGGATTTTAGGTGCTGAAAGCGGTACCATTATTTTGCATGCAATTCTTGTGAATGAGCAGCCCAAACCAACTGTATACATTTATTATATACAGTATATTATATATATATATATATATATATATATATATATATATATATATATATGTATACATATATTATGTATACATATATTAAATATATATGTATACATATATATATATATATATATATATATATATATATATATTATATATGTTATATATGTTATTATATATATATATATGTATGTATATATATATATATATATATATATATATTTACATAAAAAGTACAGTAAAACTGCAGGAAAGGGCACTGGGGGGCAATGTAATGTGAATTTATTTTATTTTGAATGGTATCAGTGTGTTTGGTGTGTTTTACATTTGAATTTGCCGCCGGTTCCACCCCCCTGCGAACGTCACGTCGCCGGAGACGGAAGCTGGGGCTCGCAGACGATCGGGAGGAAGCTCCGCCGCCGCATACTGCCCGCATACATCGCTGGATCCTGGAGAAAAGGTAAGTAAAACCTCTACCAGGATCCAGCAATCTTCCTAGCGCTACCCCGAGTGTGGCTCGGGGTTACCGCTTTTGGCTCTAAAATCTAACCCCGAGTCACGCTCGGGAATACCGCTAGGAAGGTTAAGAGTAGAAGGTCTGGTATAGCAAAGAGTGATCAACACAATTACTTAAGTGAAGTGTTAGTCTCTAAACAGACATCATAGGAAATTTTCTCTTTAGTTGAATGGCATGTGGCAGATGCAAACTGCTATTGTAGAGATATTTTTTTTAGTTAACTTTAGTTTTTTTTTTACATTGTTACTTTATCATAGCCTTGTGTATGTACACCTAGAGTGTAGCAACAGAAAGTTTTATTTTTGCTTATAATCATCAAGCAGCTTCCAACTGTGATATTCACTAATCATGATTTGAAAATTAAATACAGTAGGACTTCTGGTTGGCGTACCTGGGTAGAGATGGACGAACATCGCCGAGGCGGTTCGCGAATGTCAGCCCCAAATTTTCTCAAAACTCTGTGAACCGCAAGTTCACGGCGGGCCCTATTGACTTTAATGGGAGGCAAACTTTAAAAACCTTTAGGTCATATTTGCAGCCACAAAAGACATACTAGCTGTGCACAAATAGTCCCAGCACATGGACAATGTCATAACAGAAGTATTGCAATTGAAAAAGTTTCCCTAAATTTTTATTTTTTTTTACAGCAAAAAATAAATATTTTTTTCATAAATCAGCCAGAACTGACAGCAGTCGGTAAATACATGTCTAATACATATAGGGTCCATTCACACATCTGTAAAATGGGTCCGCATCCATTCCACAATTTGGCAGGACCTTTACAGACCCATTGATTTTCAATTCCAGTCTGAAAAAATAGGCATTCCAGGCCCCAAAAATTAGCCCACATGCGTTTACCTGACAGCTGAGCACGTAGTATTCTGTGGCTGAAGGTACATTAGGCATTCACAGGATACAGAAGTAAGTGTTGGCCAGTATTGGCCCCAAAAATTAGCCCACATGGGTTTACCTAACAGCTAAGAACGTAGTACTCTGTGGCTGAAGGTACATTAGGCATTCACAGGATACAAAAGTAAGTGTCGACCAGTATAGGCCCCAAAAATTAGCCCACATGGGTTTACCTGACAGCTAAGAATGTAGTATTTGATGGCTGGAGGTACATTAGGCATTGACAGGATACAGAAGTAAGTGTCGGCCAGTATAGGCCCCAAAAATTAGCCCACATAGGTTTACCTGACAGCAAAGAACGTTGTATTCTGTGGCTGGAGGTACATTAGGCATTCACACAGTATACAGAAGTGTCGGCCTGTATAGGCCTCAAAAATTAGCTCACATGGGTTTAACTGATAGCAAAGAACGTAGTATTTGATGGCTGGAGGTACATTAGGCATTCACAGGATACAGAAGTAAGTGTCGGCCTGTATAGGACCCAAAAATTAGCCCACATGGGTTTAACTGACAGCAAAGAATGTAGTGTATTTGATGGCTGGAGGTACATTAGGCATTCACACAGTATACAGAAGTAAGTGTTGGCCTGTATAGGCCCCAAAAATTAGCTCACATGGGTTTAACTGACAGCAAAGAACGTAGTGTATTTGATGGCTGGAGGTACATTAGGCATTCACAGTATACAGAAGTAAGTGTCGGCCTGTATAGGCCCCAAAAAATAGCTCACATGGGTTTAACTGACAGCAAAGAACGAAGTGTATTTGATGGCTGGAGGTAAATTAGGCATTCACAGTATATAGAAGTAAGTGTCGGCCTGTATAGGCCCCAAAAATTAGCCCACATGGGTTTAACTGACAGCAAAGAACGAAGTGTATTTGATGGCTGGAGGTACATTAGGCATTGACAGAAAAAATAATTGTCGGCCCTGAAAGGCCCCAAAAATTTGCCATTTAATAGACATGAAATGCCTTTTATGCCACTGTATGTAGTGAAGCCAAGGACCAGGAATTGCTGTGGGTGGATGGCGGTCTGGCGGATATTTGTGGCCTGGCATGAGGAATTTCAATGAAACATGGTCTATTGGTCACATGTGTTGAATTCCTCAGAGATCCATGCCTCATTCATTTTTATAAATGTGAGGTAGTCTACACTGTCATGAGCTAGGCGAGTGCACTTATCAGTCACGATCCCCCCTGCTGCGCTAAACGTCCTTTCAGACAGGACACTGGACGGGGGGCAAGCCGACATTTCCATTGCAAATTGTGCAAGCTCTGGCCAGAGGTCAAGCCTGCCCATCCAGTAGTCCAGGGGTTCATCACTCCTCAGAGCGTCCACCCGATGTTAACCCGATGTAGTCGGACACCTGTCGGTCTAGGCATTCCTTGTTGCTGGATTCGGAGTACAGCTGTCGATGGTTCGGCTGAAAGAAGGATCTCATATCTGAAGTGATCAAGACATCTTCAAACTGCCCTCTTCTTGCAGGCGCTGTTGGATTGCTACCCGCAACTGTCTCTCTGCGACTGGAAATTCCTCTGCCAGCGCATGCAAAAGCAGAATGCAGCATTTCCTGCAGCAAGGCCTGGAAGTGCTGCATTCTGACCACCCTTTGTGATTGTGGTAACATTTCTGCCATTTTATGTTTGTACCGGGGGTCTAAGTATGTTGCCACCCAGTACTGGTCCTTGGGCTTTATGCATTTTATACGGGGGTCCCACTTAAAACACTGGAGCATGAAGGCCCCCATTCACACTAAACTGGAAGCAGTGTAGTGGCCTGCTTCCAGCTCATCATCCAGGATAATGTTGTCCTCGTTCTCCTCCCCCCATCCACGGATAACACCAGGGATCCCAGAAATGTTTAAAGCATGCTCTTCTTGCTCCTCCTCATCCCCCCAGCACCATCCTCATCTGACTCCTCTTCAGACTCCTGCTGTTGATTTGTCTCAGATGGAGTAGCACCCACTGGGAATTCATCCAACATTGCGACTTCCTCATCTTCCTGCTCCTGCTCCTCGACGGCTTGATCAATGACACGACGCAATGCACGCTCCAGAAAGAAGGCGTAAGGCATGATGTCACTTATGGCGCCCCTGGCCATGACTGATTAGTTTGGTGATCTCATCGAATGGCCGCATGTCACGGAGCTTACCTTTGTTGGAGTCTGTAACGCAGAGATGTACACTCACCCTTGCAGATATCCACAGTCCAAGGTGACCAGGTAAGAAAGCCACCTGAGCTGTGAATCTGTGCACGGGGGCTTGGCAGGGAAGGTGCTCCAATAAGCAGGACCTGCAGGAATACAATGGGAAGGGAAGTCCAGGAATAACTGTAGTCACTGGATGACACAAGTCCGGATAAGGATCGCAGGAACAACAAGGAACGAAGGTAAGGTGGGAAGACAGAGTCAGTCTGGAACACACGCTTAGGAAACAGGAACACAGATAATACACAGAGAGAACCATGACACCGCAGAAGTCTGCATGCGTCCTGCATGAGCAGCCACTGGCGAGGTGAAAAAAACCCAAGTTCCCCAGAACCTGTCCTGCCACAGAGTTCACACAGGTAGTCGTTAACTGCACGTTTCTGCTGGAGCAGCCTATCAAGCATATGCAACGTTGAGTTTCATCGCGTCGGGCAGTCACAAATAAGACGCCTGACGGGCAGGTTGTGTTGCCGCTGAATGCCAGCAAGGCGAGCCATGGCTGTGTAAGATCTTCTGAAATGGCCCGAGATTTTCCTGGCCTGCCGCAAGATGTCCTTGACCCCAGGGTATTTGGCAATGAATCGCTGCACCAACAAGTTCAGGACGTGTGCCATGCATGGCACGTGTGTTATTTTGCCCTGTTGCAGCGCGCTCAGCAGATTGGCAGTTGTCGTACACCACTTTACCAACTGTCAAATTCAGCGGTGTCAGCCACTGATCTGCCTTTGAACGCAAAACTGAAAGGAGTGCAGGACCAGTGTGGCTCTTGGCTTCCAGGCACAACAGACGCAGCACAGCATGGCAACGTCTCACCTGGCATGTGGAATAGGTTCTGGGGATCTTGGGCGGCGCAGCGGAAGAGACGGTAGCAGCGGAAGAGGAGGAGTCAGCCGAGGAGGAGAGGGAGGATGGAGGAGGAGGAGGAGAAGAAGAGGCAGGCCTGCATGCAATCCGTGGCGGTACAACCAAATCTACATGGGTGCCACAGGTTACATGCTTGACGGCCGTCAGAAGGTTCACCCAGTGGGCAGTAAAAGTTATATACCTTCCCTGCCCGTGTTTGCTAGACCATGTGTCTGTGGTCAGATGTATCTTGGCACCAACACTGTGTGCCAGAGATATATTTACTTGCCGCTGAACATGGCCATACAGCTCTGGAATGCCCTTCTGCAAGAAATATTTCCTGCCTGGGACCTTCCATTGTGGTGTTCCAATGGCCACAAATTTACAAAAGCCCTCCGAGTCCACCAGTTGATATGGCAGTAGTTGGCAGGCTATCAGTTCCGACAAGCCAGCAGTCAAACGTTGGGCAAGAGGGTTATCCAGCGTCATAATTTTTTTACGCTCCAACATTTGGGCCACAGAAGCCTGCCTTTTTCCAGAACAACAGGACGACGGCATGATGGAAGGTGGAGTGGAGGACAATTGTGAGGAGAAGGAGAAGAGGCTGGATGGTGAGAGCCTGGAGTGTGGCTTTGTGGGTTCTGACGGTGTTGCTCCCACTGGGCTCGGTGATGGGAGTTCAGATGCCTTCTTAAGGCAGTCTTCCCTAGGTGAGTGTTGGGCTTACCGCGACTTATGCGTTGACTGCAAAGGCTGCAGATGGCAACAATGTTGTCAGCAACGGACACATTTAAAAAAGCCCACACTGCGGAGCCATGTGTCGGCGTCCTGGGAGTGCCAGATGTGACTCTACATGGTTGATGGCTCGCTCCTGATACATTGCAGTCTGCTTTGTTCCTCTTGTGCAATGCAAGTTCTGCTTGCCTCTCCTCCCTATCTGCCAGTCCGTCTCTCCCTCTGAACTCCCCTCCTCTTTCTCTCTTGTGGGCACCCACGTGACGTCCATAGACACGTCGTCATCATCCACGTCACCTTCCCCACAACTAACAATTGAGATCTCGGAGTAGGCAGCAACAGCGGGGACCAACCTCCTTGGGCTGATCTGGGTACTGTCATCAGACTGCTGAGTGGCGGCTGTTGCTACCTCCTCTTCAACAATAGCTGCGCATCGCAAATGTGTTGTGATGGATCCGAAAATAATTCCACAGACTCAAGTGGAGGGTATGTGGTGGTGGTGGTGGTGGTGTTTGTGGTGGTGTCTTTGGGGATGCACACAGCAGAGAGTGTAGAGGGTGCAGATAGAGAGGATGAGGAGGGTGCAGAAGAGGATGGCAGAGTAAGCCACTCAACCAAGTCTGCTGCGTCCTTTGACGCAATCGAATGCGCCTTCTGAAACTTCACACTTTGACTCCGGCCTACTGCTCCTGCCCTACCCCTACCACCCCTGCGTAAGTGTCTGCCTCTTCCTCTGCCTGTCATGTTTTTTAATTACCCTGTGACAAAAGTTTTTAGATAATCGCAGTATATCTGGAAAAAGGTATATAACACCTCACTTCAATCTGTGATATTGGGGGGCCACAGTTTTATCACACCAGTTCTACAAATAATTGGCCAGTAACTGTTGTCAACACAGCAAGAGAAGCTACATTTTTGCAGGACTAAAATACACTCTTAGAAAAGTATACTGTTAAATAACACCCCACTTCAATATGTGGTATTGGGGGGGCCACTGGTCTATCACACCAGTTGTTGAAAAAATTGGCCAGTGAGTTTGGCACTGTGTGTACCAGACTTAACTCAGCAAAAGAGGCAATATTGTTGCAGGACACAAATACACTTGTAAAAGTATACTCAGATAACACCCCACTTCAATCTGTGGTATTGGGGGGGGGGGCACAGGTTTATTACAACAGTTCTACAAATAATTGGCCAGTAACTGTTGTCACTGTGTGTAGCACAGTCAACACAGCAAGAGAGGCCAAATTTTTGCAGGACTAAAATACACTGTTAGAAAAGTATACTGTTAAATAACACCTGCTTCAATATGTGTTATTGGGGGCTCACTCGTCTATCACACCAGTTGTTCAAAAAATTGGCCAGGGAGATTGGCACTGTGTGTACCAGACTTAACTCAGCAAAAGAGGCAATATTGTTGCAGGACACAAATACACTTGTAAAAGTATACACAGATAACACCCCCCTTCAATATGTGGTATTGGGGGGCCACTGGTTTATCACACCAGTTGTTCAAAAAATTGGCCAGGGAGTTTGGCACTGTTTGTAGTATTGCTGCAGCAATGCTCAGTCACCACACCTGTCACAATGCTGCACAGTGCACAATAATTCTACTAATCCACTATAATATGCTTTCTACAAAGTATATTATACTGTGGATTACCCCCCCCCCCCCTATATAGTGCACTGCACAGCAATACCAAAACATTTGCAGCCCTTTAAATGACTTTTGTGGACATTAACAGAGCGATTTGTGTGACTGCTGCTGATCTCTAACTGCCCCTAAAGCACTGACTGGACACCTGCCCCTAACCTGAAAAGATACTAGTAGACCGAAATTCCAGCCCTGAAAAGGACTTTTGTGGATCTTCACAGAGCTATTTGTGTCTGGAAATCTCTCCCTCATGAACACAGCAGACCTCTCCCTACGCTGGCAAAAAGCAGAATGTGAAATGGCCAACAGCTCAGGTCTATTTATAGGGTAGGAGCATGTCCATGTGCTGAAATGTTTTAATTGGCTGTCCCATTCCACCTGACGGCTGTGTCATGGGTCAAAGTTCTCCCCAATGTAAACTAATATGGCCGCCACGAACAACGCCATGTGTTCGCAAATTTGGCCGGTAGCGAACAAGCAAAACTTTGCCGCGAACCGCAAGGCCATCTCTATACCTGGGTTCAGTTTGGCAAACTGAGGTTGAGATGCAAAATTGATGTCAATGGGAGCCTAATTTTAACAAAGAATAGTATCCATTTTTTAGGTTAAAAAGCAAGAGATTGTCAAACAAATAGCACGGGGGGTTGCATGGTTAACTGGTACCTATTCGTGCCCCTTGGCCATTGGCTGATGCTCGGGCGCCAAGCGGGGGGTGGGTAGCGGGGTTGTTCCCGCTCCTCCCCCTAAGGCTCCCGCGTCTGACTCCACAAAGGGCGGATGTTTTGACCGGACGGGCGTCTCTCACGCTTCTGCGTGACTCGTCCTTGCTCGGTCACTAGATGGCGCCCGCGCCGGAAGTGACATACAGAGGCCGGTCATGGCCGCGTCACTTCCGGCGGGACCGGATCATTTAAGGATCGGCGGCGGCGCAGCAAAGACTGGTCATGACTACCTGACGCTGCAGCGCTCGGGACGCACATGAAACTTCTCTTGTTCCTGGTAAGTAGCTTCTTTTGGCGGGATCATTTCTTTTCCTCCATTTTGGCGGTATGTGCCTAATTATTTATTTCCCTTATGGGTGCTTTCTTTATTCACTTCCTTATGTTTTTAGCTCACCCTTGGTTTCCTGTTCACTTGGTCCAGTTCACACTGGCCATTTAACCTACGTTTGGGATCTCTGGTTCACCCTACTAGTGTTACCCATTTTGGGTACAATCTCACATCTGCCTTGTTTTTCAATTTCCTTGCACCACCGGCCTCAATGCTCCTTCCCTTCACCCCACGGCTTCTTCCTCTTTTCTCCTTTTTCTCCTACTCCAATATTTCTTTACAACACTGTTGGTATTATTCACATTCTTCTCGGGCAGTCTGGGTATCATCCCTCTTTTGTCCCAACATGCACTCTATCCCTGATGGGGCTCATTTCAAGACCGGTCTTGATCGGTCGTCTTGTTTCATACCTCCTTTTTTCTTGGGGCACATACACGGCTATTTCGCTGTTTCATACAATCATCTTTATCTCTAGCCAACGAAGTATCTAAAATGGTTCCCATCTGTCCTCCTCCTTTTTCAGAGGCTGGGACTTCCCATCTACCACGGCTGTACCTGACAAAATAGCCAGCCGCTTTGTCCTGGCCCGGTCCAGTATCTGCCGGCCCGTGAGGGCACGTAGTACCCGGCATCCGTCCAGGACCCGGGGATGGTCCAGTACCGCCTTGCATGCATGACCAATAATTCAGTTCACAGTTGTAATTTGCTCGATATCTATGTGTTGGTAAGTTTTGAATGACATTATATGTATATGTCTTAACAGAAACAATGCATTGACCTGTGACATGTGTGCGTTTACACACGCAAAATGAATGTTTTTAACATCTTGTTTGTTAATGCCTAGAACTAGTGTGAGAGGTCACAAGCCATTTGGTCCCTGACGAAGCCATTGAAATGGCGAAACATGTAGGACCCCGGTGACCCCATGTATATCCTTGGTTCGCAACATCACAGTGTCTGTATCAACTGTATCTACTTCATTATGGATTAATGTTCATGTTGTTTATTTATTGAATATGCTCCTTTTATATTTTTTATTGCATAATGAATTAAAATTGTAATTTTAAACCCAATCTCTTTTTTGTCTGTCTGTGCCACAACCACCCACCTTTAAAGTCACATCAATCTCGGTGGTTCTCTGGTTGCTTAGTCAGTCCATTGAACACCTTTCTCTCTCTCAATAGTACACTGGGGATGTGGTGGTATTGGTTGGCAACAGGTGCATCCATGTCAGCCATCTAACCTCTTTTCTCTGTAAAAAGAACATTATTTACTATATTGTAAATTACTGTTAATAGATAAATAGACGCTGAAAGGAAAAAAATGTTTTATTATGTGTTTTATCAAAAATATGTTGGTTTTTTAACATTTCAAAGGTGTGCAAACAAAAGACATACTATTACAAAAAAAAATCTATAGAAATACACTGAGATAAAAATGTTACATTTTATATACGTATATTGTGAAGCACAGAACTCATTTTTTTTTTTTTCAAAGAGAATTAATTTACATGTCCTCATTTCTATGTAAAATACACTATGGCTTATTATTCCTAACCAAGCAGGAATGTTAAAAGGCTAAGCAAAAATAAAGAAGCTGATTTACTAAAATATTTAAGAATTTTGTGAAATTGAATATCCACTTCAATAATGCATTCATGTACAGAAGAAATAGGTAAACAAAGATCTGCTTTTAGTAGAAATCCACCAATGAAACTGAAGCGCTCAAAGCTCTGCTCAACTACTCCTCAGGCCCTTCTCATGTAACAGCTTCTGGCTCTATTAGGCCATCCTGCTCATCATATACTGCAAAAAAGCACAAACAAAGCCACACTCTAAAATTACCCTGTAGTATTTTTTCCAGGTACCTGGTTTCCATAGACACAGTCCTCGCCGTAGGCCATGTCCCACCGATGCATTTTACCCTAGTTGGGCTTAATCATAGAGATCTGCTTTTCACACAACTAAATAACTATGAGTGAAAAAGTAAAAGTAAAAGTGAGTCTTCGCACAATAAATTGTGTGAGCATTCTGAATTCTTCGTCAGAGTGGAATGTGCATCTGTGTGTATGGCAGAGGTGCAGAATCCAGAAGCTGAGGACAGGATTGTTTTTAATGGACAGGGTGCTTGACTTTTTAGGCAATAAACTAGAGTTCTGAGAAATAACATAATCATATCATAGTTTACCAGTTCTAGGGAAAACATCCCACATCCATATCCTAATAATATATTTAAGTCACAGAAAGAGGAGGAAGCACCTCTTACACAGAGAAAACTGACTTTATAGAATGTGGGGTTGTCACTTGAGATGAGCACACAAACAATGTAACATATGTAAAAAAGGGAAATTTTAATGTACAAACAGGATTTTAAAAACCTAGGATTGAATATATAAAATCATGTATAAAAAAAATAACCGCGCTAGGCATAGAAATAAAAATATAAATGTGTAATAAAGCTGCCGCTGTAGTGGCAAACACCAAAAAGCAAATATAAAAGAAGAGCCGCGCTAAATTGATGTATTGATGATAAATCAAACTTATAAAAACCAAAAGCAATGTGCTGTGTTAGAATTCATCCAATACTTTGTAAAACTTAAACAATCAGTGATGAATGTTCCATAGAAAAACAAGCAAAAATCTATTATTGAATAAATAAATAATGTCCAAAAAGAACAGCAAAGTCCAATGTAGGGTGCCAAGTGCAGGAAAAAGAATCCGCCACCAATTTCTGTGACTTCATCCACCGTTAGTGCCGCATGCTAAGAGCACACTAAATGCTTACCAGAACCAGGGTAAATATAGGCATCCAACAAATAATGGAAACATCAATGGAATCCTGCAGGTGGCATGGTGCCTTTCTCTGGGTGGTCTATACAATCCAGCAAGGAGCCGCGATGTACTCCAATCACCACACTAAATGGTCCAAAGCCCAGTACTTCCCCAAGCTTGGAATTATTTTTCTGAAATTCTTTTTTCACTTAGGACTCTTTGGACAGTATAATTGCATAATAATTTTTATTATCTATTTGTCATCATCAGTTTCGGCCTTTTTAAACTCTTGGTGACATATTTTTCTCTGGGAGGGCGGAACACATTGAATTGTGACTCCCTTCCTGTATACAGAGCTCTATTTACCTTCCGGGTCACGGGACGTATGACAGTGACTTCCACTTCCTGTTTCTAGTTAGACTTCCGGGTCGCTGAACGTATGATGACGATTTCCGCTTCCGGGTTGTAGCTAGTCAATTAGACTTCCGGGTCGCGGGACACATGATGGTGATTTCCGCTTCCGGGTTGTAGCCAGCCAATTGGATCGCCTTTATGGACATAAATAGGTGTACTTCAGCAGTGGGGCCACGCCCCTGAAGACGTCAGTCATATGTGACGAAACGCCGCGTCGGGCCGCCCTTGCTGGACGCCTACATGCAATAGAGGACATTGGCTGCTACCTTGCTAACCGATTTGGAACCACGCAGGTCGGCGTGTGATTCGCACACTATACCCTTCTCAAATGTGAGTGCTATATATCTTTGCTTTACATCCAATAAAGTTTATGGAAATTACTGCACTATGAGGGGTTTTATTTCCTTCTTTTGAGTGGCTCCCTTAAGGTATACTGTCAAGGTATCAATTCTGGGATTCATCTTTGTGAAGAGGTCCGGTCCAATTCGTCACCGAGTGTGTTGCAGTTCTATGATAGTTCAAGGCCCAATGCATATAACTATCTGGTAAGCGTGTTTTGAACACTCCTTTTGGTGGTGGATTCCTTTCACTTTACTGCAAATTGGTGCCGTGCAATATCAATGGTGGAAATGGACTTTATTTATGGACTTTGTTCATAATGTTTTAGCGCTACATATTTTATTTCTTTTTTGTTATATACATATGCTCAGTGTATGATTTGAGTGTAGCTGCTTTGTTAATTATTTTATTGTGCGTTCAATCGCTTACCTTTTAAGTTTTTTAGCGCAACTATACCCATATTTTATTCTTGTTTTTACTGAAAATTGAGAGTTGCAGCTTTGTATTTGATGGATATATTTGAATATCGTACTACTCTCAGTATTAATACTGAAGATGTTTTTTCCTCTATTGAGGAAGCACCTGACACTTTGGGAGGTCTATTCACCAGGCTGAAAAACCTTCTCATAGCGGAGCTCCATACCAACTGGGATGTGGCCTTTTTCGAGAAATATATTTCGGATAATATGGTCCCCAGGAGTCTACGCTGGGAAGTGTTTCCCCAGAGCGACATTTTTGACATTCAAGAATAGTTTCAGTTTTTTAATAAAATGGGTCTTAGCCTTATGAGTTTTATGCTGTCGAAAAAGAAACAAAAACTCCTGAAGCTGGATAAGGATATAGGGACCATTAAAGAAAAACTGACGGAATTTAAGACCAACGATGATTACAAAAAGAAGTCAGAGGCTTTGCGTAAACATCTAGAAAAAGAGGAAATAGAGCAAAAATTAAAAAAGAAAAAGAAATATACAAGAAACCTAGGGGACTATAAAAGGGGGGAGGTCTTCAAGTGGCAATCGTCATTTGTGGTGCAGGAGCCCACAGATGTCGATGCCAATGAAGACATGGAGGTATCTAGCGTTCCTTTGGTGGTGAGACCTAAAGTAGTTACTGCTAGAGTTCCAGCCCCCTCCTCGCCTAAACCCCAGACCACCCAATGGGTGTCCGTTGGACGTGGGAGAGGTCGGGGTAGAGGTAGAGGTCGCCAACCACCACCTCAACATAACAGTCTGATATATCATAATAACAGATTTGAACCCCTAAACAGAGATGCAGATTCACCTGGGAGGTACATGACAAGGCCTCTTCCTGAGTTGGAGAGGTTTGGTAATAATGGGGGTGGCTGGGTGCAGCCCCCTCATACCACCAACTTCCAGGGATATCCGCATCAAGATTATACACAGCATGGGTATAATTATGGTCCCCCCAACAGTGAATTTTTCCCTCGAGGTGGTGCCCACAACCAAAACTCTAATCAGTTTTTTCGTCAGGACACCCCCAAAGGGAAGCGAGGAAAAAATGTAAAAGAGGGACTAGAGGGGGGAGGAGGATCAGACAGAAAAAAGAGGCGGTTCTAAAAGATGCAGGTCTCTTTAACTTAAGTACGGCATACATATCCAACGAAGAGAAATTTGTCTTAAACCATGGGCTGAAATATGCCCCTCCTAAACAGTTGAGCAAATTTGATACATTCATTGACTTGCATAAGTTCGTTAGAAAAATGAGTATTAAGAGACATCTGCTCAGTAATCCATTGAACCCCAGGACAGAATATGTCATGGGAGTTAAGTCTACTACTTTTTCCAATGCCTCCACCTTCAATCCCCCTGGTCCATTGGCTCCTTCGCTTATGGTGTTCAGAGACTTGATGGCCAGGGATATTGATTCCCTGAAGATCAAGAGTACTGGCACCAATCTCATGTTTAAGAAGGGTTTGGATCGCCTTAAGGATAGGGAGGATATAACGGTACGGCCGGCCGATAAGGGTGGAGGCATTGTTATTTTAGATTCCACCGCTTATAACAAGGAAATGTGTAGACTACTGTCTGATAGGGGTACCTATGAGGTTTTACCAGGAAACCCTACTATCAAATATAAAAAGGAATTGAGTGCCTTGGTCGAGTATGGATTCCAGAATAAGTTGCTCACTAAGAAGGAGAAACTCTTTCTGGTACCTTCGGCACCAAGAACACCTGTGGCATACTATTTACCGAAGGTGCATAAAGATCCGATCAACCCACCCGGGAGACCTATTATCAGCGGGATTGATTCCGTTACAGCCCGGGTGGGGAGATATATTGATAACTTTTTGCAACCTCTTGTTGTAAAGACTCCTTCTTTCCTACGGGACTCGATGCAGGTCATCAACGAGTTGAACAGTTTAAACTGGAAGAACTCGTATATATTGGCTACCGCCGACGTTTCATCGTTATATACGATCATTTCACATGATGACGGGAGAGAGGCGGTAGAATACTATCTGAAACAGGATATTAAGTATGGCCTGCAGCGAGATTTCCTTATGTCACTCCTCGACTTTGCGATGAGTCACAACTATTTTTGGTTTGATCAGACTTATTATCGTCAAAGTCGAGGAGTGGCTATGGGCGCTAAATATGCGCCAAGTATGGCCAATCTATTTATGGCCAAATGGGAGGAGGATGTCGTTCGTGATGTACCTGGGCGGGAGCTAGTGCTTTGGCGCAGGTACATCGATGACATCCTCCTCCTTTGGGACGGTGATCAAGCATCCCTGGAGTCATTCATGGCCAACCTAAATGTTAACAATAAAGGCATCATACTCACCTTTGAATGGAGTAGGGAGGAAATCCATTTCTTAGATCTTAACATTAAGGTGGTAGAAGGGCAAATAATCACCTCGACCTACTTCAAGACTACTGACAGGAACGGATTTATTGATATTTCCAGCTGTCATCATCCATCTTGGCTGAGATCCGTTCCTGTCAGTCAGTTCTTGAGGTTGAGACGAAACTGCTCCAGATATGAGGACTTCCTTAAAGAAGCATCCTCTTTGAGATCCAAATTCCTGGAGAAGGGGTATGGAGAGGCAGAATTGGATGTGGCTCTGGCACGTGCAAGTGCACGGAATAGGGATGATCTACTGGTACCTAGGGTAAGAACCAAGGATGATACCTACCAGCACGCTTTTTTCTCTACCTATTCTACCCAACATTTTTCAGTAAAAAATATGTTGCGGAAGCATTGGCATGTCCTTAAAACTGATAGTGTTTTGGGCCCCATTCTGCCCGACAAGCCACCTGTGATCTTTAGGGGTGTCCCCCCATTGAGATTGCAGGTGGCGCCGAATATTCGGAACCCCCCCAAACGGGTTTCCTTTTTTCAAAATATGTGTGGATTTTTCCCATGCAGGTCCTGTAGAGTCTGCAAATACAATACTGCGGGCCGAAAGAAAAGTGAAATGTTTGTGACTGGCGTGACCCAACTCACACATAAAATAAAACCATTCATCACTTGCACCACGAGATATGTGGTATACCTTATTAGGTGCCCATGCGGGATGGAGTATGTGGGTCGCACCACGAGGATGTTGAGGGTACGCCTTAATGAGCATATCACTAACATCTTAAGCGGTTTCCCCAAGCATAGTGTGTCCCGTCACTATGACGAGTGTCACAATAGGGACCCTACGGGCACACTATTCTTGGGGATCGATAAATTTACTCCTAACTGGAGGGGGAGCAATCTTACTCGTGGGGTGTCCCAACTGGAGACAGCCTGGATTTATCGATTAAAATCCTACACGCCATACGGACTGAACATCGAGTGGGATATTAACGCTTTTATAGCAAATTCTTGATGGCCCATTCACTCTATTTATATTTTTTATATTTGGGTTGTATGAAGCTGTTTTAAATTGATATATGTGTATTGTTATTAATGTATTGGGTATGATTTTAGTGGTTTTTAGCGTTGTTTTAATCGATATGTAGTACTTGTAGGTTCCAAATCTGAACACAAGGTGGCGCCATTGTCATATATTGCGTTGTTTTATTTTATTTTATATTGCGACAGATAATCTGCCTCTAGGAGTTGATTTTGGGGTCAGATTAGATTGTATTGTGCATAATAATTTTTATTATCTATTTGTCATCATCAGTTTCGGCCTTTTTAAACTCTTGGTGACATATTTTTCTCTGGGAGGGCGGAACACATTGAATTGTGACTCCCTTCCTGTATACAGAGCTCTATTTACCTTCCGGGTCACGGGACGTATGACAGCGACTTCCACTTCCTGTTTCTAGTTAGACTTCCGGGTCGCGGAACGTATGATGACGATTTCCGCTTCCGGGTTGTAGCTAGTCAATTAGACTTCCGGGTCGCGGGACACATGATGGTGATTTCCGCTTCCGGGTTGTAGCCAGCCAATTGGATCGCCTTTATGGACATAAATAGGTGTACTTCAGCAGTGGGGCCACGCCCCTGAAGACGTCAGTCATATGTGACGAAACGCCGCGTCGGGCCGCCCTTGCTGGACGCCTACATGCAATAGAGGACATTGGCTGCTACCTTGCTAACCGATTTGGAACCACGCAGGTCGGCGTGTAATTCGCACACTATACCCTTCTCAAATGTGAGTGCTATATATCTTTGCTTTACATCCAATAAAGTTTATGGAAATTACTGCACTATGAGGGGTTTTATTTCCTTCTTTTGAGTGGCTCCCTTAAGGTATACTGTCAAGGTATCAATTCTGGGATTCATCTTTGTGAAGAGGTCCGGTCCAATTCGTCACCGAGTGTGTTGCAGTTCTATGATAGTTCAAGGCCCAATGCATATAACTATCTGGTAAGCGTGTTTTGAACACTCCTTTTGGTGGTGGATTCCTTTCACTTTACTGCAAATTGGTGCCGTGCAATATCACTGGTGGAAATGGACTTTATTTATGGACTTTGTTCATAATGTTTTAGCGCTTCATATTTTATTTCTTCTTTGGACAGTACAACGTTGCCACAACCTCAGGACACAGGACCCAGAAACAGAGCACTATGGGACCTGACTGCCGCCCCCAGCGCAGACGCGTCACGGTTCTACACAGTCTGAAGCCTTCAGCTTCCGAAGCTCTTTCTCCCGCCCACTGCTGTGAAGTATCCAATCGTAGCTTAGAAAAGAATTATAATAATTATAAAATCATGTATACAGAGCAACGGCATAGCAGCTCATTGCATATACAATACATATATTCACAACTTTAAAGTTAAAGATAAAGGTCCAACATGTTGGACAGGGAACTTTAGTGTTAACTAAGTTGTCACAAAGCTTAGAGGAAAATAAAAAACATATTATACATCCAGATTAGTGCCATGAATGAAAGTATTTGTCTCAACTGAGATAATATCTGTACTCACCAACTTTACCACAGTAAAGCCAATGGGCCATCCAAAGGCGTATGGTACAACCTGGGGTCATAAAATGACTACCTGGCCACCTGGCAAATAAGTCAGGGGCAGGTCTGATGGACACTGGACCGTGCATGCGAGATTCAGAAGGGCTAAGTCAATACCCAATCACTGAAACAGAGAGGTAATTGGACTACATCAATATATATCTGTATTCCTAAGTCGACAGCAAAACATTGCTGATTATCAAAGATATGTACCAAGCACTACACAGGCTACACATACACCTTCATCCAGTCACTCACACGCCACCATCCAAATCCAAAGTGACACACATCCTATGCATGCACTCAGAGGTCAGCCGTAGGACCAACTCACTATGTTCCCCCTATATGTGACCTTCCTCCAAACCCCGATTACTTTTGGGTTATAACTTTGTCTCAGACCCACATGCTTTTCGATGGTCGTATACAGGAGCCCCACGTCAATAAAATATAGGTGATCCTGCATCCCCCCCCCCAAATGTCCTTTTTGTTTTCTCAATGTAGAATGATCGGCAAATACAAATGGCTATATAGACAACTCCCTCCGTTTGGAAATCTGCAAAGAATTTTGATTTAAAGATTCCTCCTCTTGGAAGTGGGAGTGTGTTCCCTTCTTTCACCTATGAACACTGATCACATCCACCACATCGGTAGGTGCCTACTTCCCCCACAGTCCCCTCGGGATCCCCCAAGGGTAAGTAATGGCTATGGACCAGACTATCTCTCACAGATTTAGATCTCCAAAATACCACCTCCGGACGACTGTGTACATATTTCGAGAGGAAGTGCCAATTTCCAGTGAGTATTTCTCTGACTTGTTCCTGATGGGCACTTAATCTCGTAACCACTTTAGTGGTGTCCATTTTCTTATGGATTTTCGGTACAAAGAATAATTGTTCCCTTTGATTTATTTTCGCTTTTTGATAAGCTTTTTTCAGGGCCTTTTTGCTGTACCCTTGGGCTAAGAGGTGGTTCCATAGGGCCTTTGCCTCTAATTAAAAATCCTCCCCCCTGGCGCAGTTCCTCCGTAGCCTAAGATATTGGCTGTAGAGGATACTGCATACCAGAAGGCAAGGATGGGCACTGGTACAGTGTAGTATTGTGTTTCCCGCAGTTTCTTTTTGGTACAGGGTGGTATTTAGGGATCCACCTGAGTTCAAAACAAGTCTAACATCCAAAAAAGGAATACTCTGCGTGTCAAATTGCATTGTAAATTTTAGATTGAACTGGTTGCTAGCTATGAAAGTCATGAATTGTGTACATTCAGTTGGGGTCCCCGTCCAGACAACCAGCACATCATCGATGTAGCGATGCCACAGCAGGATCTGGTGAAGGTGGACTGACGTGGCATCATCCGAAAATAGGGATCTTTTCCAACCCCCCAGGTACAGGTTGGCATACGATGGGGCACAGCATGTCCTCATCGCAACGCCCTGTACATGGAGGTATGCAGTCCCATTGAATAAGAAAATATTGGGTGTAAGAATATGGTTCAAAGACAAAGTCTGCCAATGGCTAACCTGATCGGTCCTGTTCCTGATGGAAAGTGTAAATGAGCTCCACTCCTTTTTTGTGAGGTATACTCGAATATAATGCTTTGATGTCAATAGTTAACAATAGATTTCCCTCTGGAACTTTTAGGAATTGTAATGTATCTTTAAGATATGAGGGTAATCTTAATACATGGGGTCTAAGCTGGCTGGGGGCTAAGCTAAGCTGGGGGCTAAGCTGACAACCAATATCCGAGACCACTGGGCGTCCAGGAGGTTTCTGTAATAATTTGTGCAGTTTAGGAATGGCAAAAAATGTAGGCGTTATAAGCTATCTGGATGTAGAATATGTTGGTGTGTGTGTGCGTGTGTGTGTGGTGTTTATGGAAAAGGGGGAGGAGGAAATTGTCCTAGGTGAGAGGAGGGGGTTGTAGGGGGTGGGGTTTGGAGGGAGGGAGGTCACATATAGGGGGGACATAGTGAGTTGGTCCTACAGCTGACTTGGGGTGCATACATAGGCAGTGTGTCACTTTGGATTTGGATGGTGGTGTGTGGGTAACTGGATTATGGTGTATGTGTAGGCTGCGTAGTGCTTGGTATATATCTTTGATAGCCAGCAACGTATAGCTGTCAGCTTAGGAATACAGATATATACTGATGTAGTCCAATTACCTACCTGTTTCAATGATTGGGTATTGACTTAGCCCATCTGAGTCTCGCATGCACAGTCCAGTGTCCATCAGACCTGCCCTTGACATATTTGCCAGGTGGCCAGTTGGTCGTTTTATAACCCTGGGTTGTACCATATGCGCTTGGATGGTCCAATGGCTTTACTGTGGTGAAGTTAGAGGGTACAGATATGTTTTCCTATAAAGTCAGTTTTCTCTATGTAGGAGGTGCTTTCTCCTCTTTATGTGACTTATTTCATATATTATTAGGATGTAGATGTGGGATGTTGTCCCTAGAACTGGTAAACTATAATATGATTATGTTATTTCTTAGAACTCTAGTTTATTGCCTGAAAAGTCTATCACCATGTTTACTGCAAAAAAAAGGCCAATTCAATAAATAATAAAGCTTCTTATAGCTTGTGCAATCAAAAAAAAGTCTCTATTTGATAAGGTGCTTCATAGGGATGACACCACAATGTAACCACAATTTTCCATTCCTTTCACCAGGTGAAGTGTAAGCTCACCTTCATTATGGACCCCTAAGGGTCAACAAAGCAAATATGCAGATCAATCTGATGAGCCAAACTCTGGTGTTCAGGTTCCTTTAAGAACGATGGAATTCCCACTCCAAGATGGCTCCACACAGCTCAAACATGGGTCATAGGCAACAAACAGAAAAAAAAAAGCATTCAATAGTGCAGTAACTGCATACCAGAAGGCAAGGATGGGCACTGGTAGAGTGTAGTATTGTGTTTCCCGCAGTTTCTTTTTGGTACAGGGTGGTATTTAGGGATCCACCTGAGTTCAAAACAAGTCTAACATCCAAAAAAGGAATACTCTGCGTGTCAAATTGCATTGTAAATTTTAGATTGAACTGGTTGCTAGCTATGAAAGTCATGAATTGTGTACATTCAGTTGGGGTCCCCGTCCAGACAACCAGCACATCATCGATGTAGCGATGCCACAGCAGGATCTGGTGAAGGTGGACTGACGTGGCATCATCCGAAAATAGGGATCTTTTCCAACCCCCCAGGTACAGGTTGGCATACGATGGGGCACAGCATGTCCTCATCGCAACGCCCTGTACATGGAGGTATGCAGTCCCATTGAATAAGAAAATATTGGGTGTAAGAATATGGTTCAAAGACAAAGTCTGCCAATGGCTAACCTGATCGGTCCTGTTCCTGATGGAAAGTGTAAATGAGCTCCACTCCTTTTTTGTGAGGTATACTCGAATATAATGCTTTGATGTCAATAGTTAACAATAGATTTCCCTCTGGAACTTTTAGGAATTGTAATGTATCTTTAAGATATGAGGGTAATCTTAATACATGGGGTCTAAGCTGGCTGTCTACATACCTACTAGCCATTTCGGTTTGACAACCAATATCCGAGACCACTGGGCGTCTAGGAGGTTTCTGTAATAATTTGTGCAGTTTAGGAATGGCAAAAAATGTAGGCGTTATAAGCTATCTGGATGTAGAATATGTTGGTGTGTGTGTGCGTGTGTGTGTGGTGTTTATGGAAAAGGGGGAGGAGGAAATTGTCCTAGGTGAGAGGAGGGGGTTGTAGGGGGTGGGGTTTGGAGGGAGGGAGGTCACATATAGGGGGGACATAGTGAGTTGGTCCTACAGCTGACTTGGGGTGCATGCATAGGCAATGTGTCACTTTGGATTTGGATGGTGGTGTGTGGGTAACTGGATTATGGTGTATGTGTAGGCTGCGTAGTGCTTGGTATATATCTTTGATAGCCAGCAACGTATAGCTGTCAGCTTAGGAATACAGATATATACTGATGTAGTCCAATTACCTACCTGTTTCAATGATTGGGTATTGACTTAGCCCATCTGAGTCTCGCATGCACAGTCCAGTGTCCATCAGACCTGCCCTTGACATATTTGCCAGGTGGCCAGTTGGTCGTTTTATAACCCTGGGTTGTACCATATGCGCTTGGATGGTCCAATGGCTTTACTGTGGTGAAGTTAGAGGGTACAGATATGTTTTCCTATAAAGTCAGTTTTCTCTATGTAGGAGGTGCTTTCTCCTCTTTATGTGACTTATTTCATATATTATTAGGATGTAGATGTGGGATGTTGTCCCTAGAACTGGTAAACTATAATATGATTATGTTATTTCTTAGAACTCTAGTTTATTGCCTGAAAAGTCTATCACCATGTTTACTGCAAAAAAAAGGCCAATTCAATAAATAATAAAGCTTCTTATAGCTTGTGCAATCAAAAAAAAGTCTCTATTTGATAAGGTGCTTCATAGGGATGACACCACAATGTAACCACAATTTTCCATTCCTTTCACCAGGTGAAGTGTAAGCTCACCTTCATTATGGACCCCTAAGGGTCAACAAAGCAAATATGCAGATCAATCTGATGAGCCAAACTCTGGTGTTCAGGTTCCTTTAAGAACAATGGAATTCCCACTCCAAGATGGCTCCACACAGCTCAAACATGGGTCATAGGCAACAAACAGAAAAAAAAAAGCATTCAATAGTGCAGTAACTGAGGTATTAAGCTCATCACACCACACAGAACCCACTTTATAAAATGCACTCACATTTATTAGGTAAAAAACATCTAGGGTGCCAAGGTTCACCATCACTGCCATAGACACACTCCTAAACCTTGTGGACAGCCTTCCTAGAAGAGTTGAAGCTGTTTTAGCTGTTTTAGCTCAATATTGAACCCTACAGACTAGCACTGGGATGCCATTAAAGTTTATGTGCGTATAAAGGTAGGCGTCCCAATACTATTGGTAATATAGTGTATATTTGTAATCACTAGTAAAATTCCTCTTGAAACAAAGAACATAAAAAAACCTGCTTATAACATACTATTGAATTGAATGTTACATATTACATACCTTGCATATTAATTCAGCAATTGACTTTACAGCTTTCCCATACGCTCTCATTTTAATGAGATGGTAAGAAGAAAATGGTAAAAAGAAAAGTATGTCATATTTTGGTAGTCATGTTATTTCCAATAGACAATTCAATGCTGAAGTCTAATTAATTGATACAGGGAATATAACCACATTTTCTTTAGTATTATAAGTTAGACCCTTTGTACCCAGACTAGGCAAAGGGGCACAAGCATAACATATTTTTCTTTTTAAATAAGGGAGAAAAAATGGTTTCATTTTTAAGACTTTGTGGTCTGTTTGTTTACCTTCTAGTTCTACCTTTCCTATATGACAGGTTATGCATTCATATAAACCATGTTATCTTGTGCATGTACTGTATACAATGACACTACAGAACACTTTAAAAAAGGAATTCTTTGAGAATAGCGGACATATATAGTTTGACTGTAGGAAATATTTGAATGAGAAGCAGAGAATGATGGAGGTGGAATGAGTTACAGGATGTTGGAGTGGTCAATGAAATTGTGTCTGTTATCTTGACAGTTTTCTGCAATGAACCTTCAAATGGACAAGGACATTGTGGAAAACACAGCAGAGTAAATATCTTTAGAGAACAGGGAATTGTTTTTTGTCTTTGTTGCTTCACGCATCCCTAATCTCTCCCCTGGAGAGCTAAAGATTTACCAAACATCTGAGGCTCATGATAGTCCCAGTGCCTGTTTAAACATGTAATCTGACAATGCCAGAAACACGTATCTTTCTTTATATGGGGCCAAGCTTTAAAAGAGTGGCCTTCTGGGACGGCACAGATCCATGCTGCATTAGAGCTTCTGGGTCTATAAACTCTTGACTTGTGCTAATGTGTCTGCTAGAAACCACATTAATTTTCAATAAACTCAAAGGCGGTTGTGAAGTTTGGTGTTTAAACTCGTTTCTGCTGATTCTACATTTTGTTTGTTACAAGGTCTCTCAGAATGTGCACTGTTTAAAATAAACCCTGAAAAAATATAAAATATAAAATGTATACAAAAAATGCAACCACAATATGGAGGCATCCTTGTAAGCATACCAGCTTTCTGAGGTTTGAGACACCCGTCCTCATTAGTCATATATTATTTATTTTGTGCTACAATCATGAAGAATGTACAGTATCATATAATACGTGTTGCCTCTTTTGGACCACAACTATAAGAGAACGATTTTCTACTTGGTCTCCTGTTATTCAAATGGCCATGCCAGTAGGTTTTCAATGAGAACCTTAAAAAGAAACTATTAATACAAATGAGTAGACTTGTGCATGACAGAAAATTTTGTTTTTCATTTTTTTTAATTCGGAAAATACATAATTTCGTTCTGTTATATTCGTTAGGTTACGTTAGATCGTTTTTGGAAAATTCATTATTTCTGTAGAGTATAGATATTCTTTATAATGAATAGATTTGTTTTATTGTTTGATTGTTTCATTTTCAGATAATTTGATATTTATTCATGATAACGATTCGTAATTTGGAAAGTTGTTTGTTTATTGAATCCATTAACACACACACAATAACAATATCTCTTCTGCTGCTTTTTAAAACTCATCTCCTCTGCTTAAATACAATACAACACCCTTCTCACTTAGTTCTCAGGAATGCACTTTGCCAGTAGAGATGGCCTTGCGGTTCACCTGGCGTTCAGTTCGCTGCAAATTTTGCTTGTTCGCTACCCGCCAAATTTGCGAACACATGGCGTCGTTCGTGGCGGCCATATTTGTTTACATTAGGGAGAACTTTGACCCGTGACACAGCCATCAGGTGGAACGGGACAACCAATTGAAACATTCCATCACATGGACAGTCCCCCTACCCTATAAATAGACCCGATCTGGCGGCCATTTCACATTCCGCTTTCTGCCAGTGTAGGGTGAAGTCTGTTGTGCTCATCAGGGAGAGTTTGCTAGACACATATAGCGTTGTGAAGATCCACAAAAGTCCTTTCCAGGGCTGGTATTTTTCGTTATAGGTCTACCTGTATGTTTTGAGCTTAGGGAGTGGTATCCAGTGGTTGCTTTAGGGGCAGTTAGAGATCGGCTGCAGTCACAAATCGCTTTGTCAATGTCCACAAAAGTCCTTTTCAGGGCTGGTATTTCGATATAGGTCTAGTATCTTTTGAGCTTAGGGAGAGGTATCCTGTGGTTGCTTTAGGGGCAGTTATAGATCGGCTGCAGTCACACACAAATAGCTCTGTCAATGTCCACCAAAGACATTTAAAATGCTCCAATGTCGTTTTAGGGTCTATTACAGTCTCTTTAACATGAGGGCCGGGTATCCTGTGGTTGCTTTAGGGGCAGTTAGAGATCGGCTGCAGTCACACAGAAATTGCTTTGTCAATGTCCACAAAAGTCATTTAAAATGCTCCAATGTCGTTTTAGGGTCTATTACAGTCTCTTTACTGTAGGGCCAGGTATCCTGTGGTTGCTTTAGGGGCAGTTAGAGATCGGCTGCAGTCACACAGAAATCGCTTTGTCAATGTCCACAAAAGTCATTTAAAATGCTCCAATGTGGTTATAGGGTCTATTACAGTCTCTTTACTATAGGGCCAGGTATCCTGTGGTTGCTTTAGGGGCAGTTAGAGATCGGCTGCAGTCACACAGAAATCGCTTTGTCAATGTCCACAAAAGTCATTAAAAATGCTCCAATGTCGTTTTAGGGTATATTAAAGTCTCTTTAATATAGGGCCAGGTATCCAGTGGTTGCTTTAGGGGCAGTTAGAGATCGGCTGCAGTCACACAGAATCGCTTTGTCAATGTCCACAAAAGTCATTTAAAATGTTCCAATGTTGTTATAGGGTCTATTACAGTCTCTTTACTATAGGGGCAGGTATCCAGTGGTTGCTTTAGGGCCAGTTAGAGATCGGCTGCAGTCACACACAAATTGCTCTGTTAATGTCCACAAAAGTCATGTAAAGGGCTGCAAATTTTTTGGTATTGCAGTGCACTAAAAAGGGGGGTGGGGGAGGGGGTAATCCACAGTATAATATACTTTGTAGAAAGCATATTATAGTGGATTAGTACTATTATTGTGCACTGTGCAGCATTGTGACTGGTGTGGTGGTGAGACTGAGCGTTTCTGCAGCAACACTACACACAGTGACAAAAGCACTTATAATGTATCATAACTGGTGTGATAGACCAATTGCCCCCCCAATGCCACATATTGAAGTGGGGTGTTATCTGAGTAAACTTCTTCAAGTGTATTTGTGTCATGCAACAATATTGCCTAGTTTGCTGAGTGAAGTCTGGTACACACAGCGCCAAACTCACTGGCTAATTTTTTGAACCGGTTGGGCTACACCAATGCCACATATTGAAGTGGGGTGCTATTTAACAGTATACTTTTCTAAGATTGTATTTTTAGTCCTGCAAAATTTGGCCCCTTTGCTGTGTTAACTGTGCTACACACATTGACAACAGATACTGGCCAATTATTTGTAGAACTGGTGTGATAAACCTGTGGCCCCCCAATACCACAGATTGAAGCGGGGTGTTATCTACACAGACACATGGTCTAGCAAACAAAGGGCAGGGAAGGTATATCACTTTTACTGTCCACTGGGTGAACCTTCTGATGGCCGTTAAGCATGCAACCCGTGGTACCCGTGTATATTTAGTTGTACTGCCACGGATTGCAAGCAGGCCTGCCTCTTCTTCTCCTCCATCCTCCCTCTCCTCCTCGGCTGACTCCTCCTCTTCCACTGCTACCGTCTCTTCTCCTGAGCCGCCCAAGATCCCCAGAACCTATTCCACATGCCAGGTGAGAAGTTGCCATGCTGTGCTGTGTCTGTTGTGCCTGGAAGCCAAGAGCCACACTGGTCCTGCACTCCTTTCAGCTTTGCGTTCACAGGCAGATCAGTGGCTGACACCCCTGAATTTGTCAGTTGGTAAAGTTGTGTGCGACAACGGTGCCAATCTGCTGAGCGTGCTGCAACAGGGCAAAATAACACACGCGCCATGCATGGCACACGTCCTGAACTTGGTGGTGCAGCGATTTGTTGCCAAATACCCTGGGGTCCGGGACGTCTTGCAGCAGGCCAGGAAAATCTCGACCCATTTCCGAAGATCTTACACAGCCATGGCTCGCCTTGCTGAGATTCAGCGGTGACACAATGCGATGGAACTCAACGTTGCATTTGCTCGATAGGCTGCTCCAGCAGAAACGTGCAGTTAATGACCTGTTCGAACTCGGCGGCAGGACAGGTTCTGGGGAGCTTGGGTTTTTTTCACCTAGCCAGTGGCTGCTCATGCGCAGACTTCTGCGGCCATTCAATGAGATCACCAAACTGGTCAGTCACGGCCAGGGCGCCATAAGTGACGTCATACCTTACGCCTTCTTTCTGGAGCGTGCATTGCGTCGTGTCATTGATCAAGCCATCGAGGAGCAGGAGCAGGAGCAGGAGCAGGAAGATCAGGAAGTCGCAATGTTGAATGAATTCCCAGGGGGTGCTACTCCATCTGAGACAAATCAACAGCAGGAGTCTGAAGAGGAGTCAGAGGAGGAGGATGGTGCTGGGGGGGATGAGGAGGAGCAAGAAGAGCATGCTTTAAACCTTTCTGGGATCCCTGGTGTTATCCGTGGATGGGGGAGGAGAACGAGGAAGACATTATCCTGGATGATGAGCTGGAAGCAGGCCACTATACCGCTTCCAGTTTAGTGGGAATGGGGGCCTACATGCTGCAGTGTTTTAAGGGGAACCCCCGTATAAAACGCATAAAGGCCAAGGACCATGTACTGGGTGGCAACGTACTTAGACCCCCGGTACAAAACACAAAATGGCAGAAATGTTACCACAATCACAGAGGGCGGTCAGAATGCAGCACTTCTAGGCCTTGCTGCCGGAAATGCTGCATTCTGCTTTTCCGTGTGCTGGCAGAGGAATTTCCAGTCACAGAGAGACAGTTGCGGGTAGCAATCCAACAGCGCCTGCAAGAAGAGGGTGGTTGCAAGATTTCTTGGTCACTTCAGATATGAGATCCTTCTTTCAGCCGAACCATCGACAGCTGTACTCCCGATCCAGCATGAGGGAATGCCTAGACCGACAGGTGTCCATCTACATCGGGTTAATGGCCGATGTGGACGCTCTGAGGAATGATGAACCCCTGGACTACTGGGTGGGCAGGCTTGAACTTTGGCCATTTTTTCTGTGAATGCCTAATGTACCTCCAGCCTCCAAATACTAAGTTCTTTGATGTCAGTTCAAACCATGTGGGCTAATGTTTGGGGCCTGGAATGGGAGACACTTACTTCTGTATCCTGTGAATGCCTAATGTACCTTTAGCCACAGAATACTACATTCTTAGCTGTCAGGTAAACCCATGTGGGCTATTTTTTGGTGCCATTTATGGCAGACACTTACTTCTGTTACCTGTGAATGCCTAATGTACCTTCTGCCACAGAATACTACGTTCTTAGCTGTCAGGTAAACGCATGTGGGTTAATTTTTGGGGCCTGGAATGGCCGACACTTACTTCTTTATTGTCAGGGTCCGGACTAGCGGCAAGTGACGGCACTGGAGGTGGATCCTCTGTGTCAGTGAGGGATTGGCGTGGACCGTACCAGGGGACCGGTTCTAAGTTACTACCGGTTTTCACCAGAGCCCGCCGCAAGGCGGGATGGACTTGCTGCGGCGGTAACAACCAGGTCGTATCCTCCGTTAACGGCTCAACCTCAAAGACAGCTGATTCAGGCGCGGTACAGAAGGACAAGGCAAAAGCAAGGTCAGACGGAGCAAAAGGTCAAGGCAGGCGGCAAGGTTCGTAGTCAGGGGCAACAGCAGAAGGTCAGATACACAGGCAGGGAACGATACACCAAAAGCTTTCTCAAGGCACAAAAGGTAACAAGATCCGGCAAGGACAGGAAGGGGAAGTGGGTTTTTATATGTTTTGGTACTGATTGGACCAGGCACCAATTAATGGTGCACTGGCCCTTTAAATTTCAATGCAGCGGCGCGCGCGCACCCTAGGGGGCGGGGCCGCGTGCGCCGGGAGGAGGAAGGCACCCGGCGTGTACCAAGCGGCCGGGATGACGGGACCCGGCAGGTAAGCACCGTAGATGCAGGGTAACAGCCCGCGGGACGCCTCGAATGCTCCGGGGAAGCCACGGGACCCGGAGCACTCGGCGGCGTTACAGTACCCCCCCCCCTTAGGTCTCCCCCTCTTTTTGGAATCCAGGTACCTGTGGATGAGCTCTTTGTCGAGAATATTGGACTCGGGCTCCCATGACCTCTCCTCAGGACCACAATTCTCCCAGTCAACTAAAAAATTTTTTTTACCTCTGACGACCTTGGAGGCGAGGATCTCTTTCACTGAGAAGACGTCAGAGGACCCAGAGACAGGAGCAGGAACGGTGACCTTGGGGGAAAACCGGTTAAGAATGAGGGGTTTGAGAAGGGATACATAAAAGGAGTTAGGAATACGGAGAGAGGGAGGAATATGGAGTTTGTAAGAGACAGCATTAATTTGGCTTTTGATTTTAAAGGGCCCGAGATAACGCGGACCCAGTTTGTAGCTGGGGACCCGAAACCGGATGTATTTGGCAGAGAGCCACACTCTGTCCCCAGGGGAAAAGACAGGAGGAGTTCTTCTTTTTTTATCTGCATGTCTCTTCATGCGAGAAGCGGCCAGGTTGAGCGACTTTTGAGTATCTTTCCAGATGGAGGAGAAGTCCAGAGTCAAGTCATCAACGGCAGGAACCCCAGAAGAAGTGGGAATGGGGAGGGGGGGCAGCGGGTGACGGCCAATCCAAGACTGCAGAGAGTTTGTCGGGGTCCATTTGAAGACCCTGTCCAGAAACTAGGTATCCCAGAAACGGAAGACAGCTACGCTCAAAAAGACATTTTTCCATTTTGGCATAAAAGTGGTTGACACGAAGGCGCTGGAGCACTTGACGAACATGGCGACGGTGTTCCTCCAGGTTGGGAGAGAAGATTAGAATGTCATCAAGATAGACCACTACACAAGTATACAACATGTCCCGGAAGATCTCGTTGACAAAGTCTTGAAAGACTGCAGGAGCGTTGCACAGGCCAAAAGGCATGACGAGATACTCAAAGTGGCCATCTCTGGTATTAAAAGCGGTTTTCCACTCATCTCCTTCACGGATTCTGATGAGATTATAAGCGCCGCTGAGGTCAAGCTTAGTGACGGTCAAAGAGCTCCGAGATGAGAGGCAAAGGGTAGCGATTCTTTACCGTGATCTTGTTAAGACCACGGTAGTCAATACATGGACGTAGTGACCCATCCTTTTTGGCGACAAAGAAAAATCCTGCTCCGGCAGGAAAAGAAGACTTCCTGATGAAACCTTTCTTGAGGTTTTCCTGAACGTACTCCGACATGGCCTTGGTTTCAGGAATGGACAGGGGGTAAATCCTGCCACGGGGTGGTGTGGTACCGGGAAGCAAATCAATGGGACAGTCATAGGGTCTATGTGGTGGTAAGACATCCGCCTGTTTCTTGCAAAAGATGTCAGTAAAGTCCTGATAGACCTTAGGAAGGCCGAGCACTGGTGAGGAGACGGAGACTTGTCTAATAGGTACCGACTTGAGGCAATGAGTGTGGCAGGTAGACCCCCAAGATTTAATATCCCCAGAGGTCCAGTCAAGGGTAGGAGAGTGGCGCTGGAGCCAGGGCAAGCCAAGAAGGACGTCAGGCGTGCAATTCGGTAGAACAAAAAATTCAATGGTTTCTTGGTGGAGGACCCCTATGGTCATGAGCACCGGTTCTGTGCGATAACGCACGGTACAGTTCAGATTTTCTCCGTTAACTGTAGTAATGAAGAAGGGCTTGATGAGACGGATCACAGGAATGCAAAAGCGGTTGATGAAGGAGGCTTTAATGAAGTTTCCCGCAGAACCAGAGTCCAAGAAGGCGTCTGCCGGGAAGGAGACTTTAGCAGCAGAAGAAATCCATACCGGAACAATCAAGCGTGGAGAGGAAGAATTCACACCCAGCGACGCCTCTCCCACGTTCACTAGGTGCGAGCGTTTCCCTGACGCTGAGGACGAACTGAACAGTCCTTTAAGAAGTGTTCGGAACTCGCACAGTATAAGCATAAATTCTCGTTCCTCCGGCGAGACCTTTCTTGCTGGGTCAGGCGAGCCCGATCCACTTGCATGGCCTCCTCGGCGGAAGGCGCAGCAACCGGCTGCAATGGTTGCTGGAAGAGAGGTGCCAGGCGTGGATAACGCCTGTTGCGAACAAGATTCTTTTCTTGGCGAAGTTCCTGGCGTCTTTCAATGAAGCGCATATCTATGCGAGTAGCCAACTGGATGAGTTCCGTCAGAGAATCAGGTATCTCTCGTGCGGCCAGATCATCCTTGATATGGCTGGATAAACCTTTTTTAAAAGTTGCGCAGAGGGCGTCGCTGTTCCAGGTCAGTTCAGAGGCCAGAGTGCGAAACTGTATAGCATATTCGCCTACAGTAGCGTCTCCTTGGACGAGGTTTAGCAAGGCCGTTTCTGCTGACGAGGCACGGGCAGGTTCCTCGAAGACACTGCGGACTTCAGAAACGAAGGACTGGACGGAGGCAGTGGCAGGATCGTTGCGGTCCCAGAGCGGCGTGGCCCAGGCCAAGGCCTTCCCAGACAATAAGCTGACCATGAAAGCCACCTTAGATCGTTCCGTAGGAAACTGGTCGGCCAACATCTCCAGGTGCAGGGAACATTGGGACAAGAATCCCCGGCACATCTTAGAATCCTCATCAAACTTGTCCGGGAGAGACAAACGGATTCTAGCGGAGGTGGCGGCCACCGGCTGCGGAGGTGGAGCGGAAGCAGAAGCAGGCGGCTGCTGCCGTGCAGGAAGAATCTGTTGCAGCATGACGGTCAACTGTGCCAACTGTTGACCTTGCTGAGCAATCTGCTGGGACTGCTGGGCAACCACGGTAGAGATGTCAGCGAGAGTAGGCAGGGGCACATCAGCGGGATCCATGGCCGGATCTACTGTCAGGGTCCGGACTAGCGGCAAGTGACGGCACTGGAGGTGGATCCTCTGTGTCAGTGAGGGATTGGCGTGGACCATACCAGGGGACCGGTTCTAAGTTACTACCGGTTTTCACCAGAGCCCGCCGCAAGGCGGGATGGACTTGCTGCGGCGGTAGCAACCAGGTCGTATCCTCCGGTAACGGTTCAACCTCAAAGACAGCTGATTCAGGCGCGGTACAGAAGGACAAGGCAAAAGCAACGTCAGACGGAGCAAAAGGTCAAGGCAGGCGGCAAGGTTCGTAGTCAGGGGCAACAGCAGAAGGTCAGATACACAGGCAGGGAACGATACACCAAAAGCTTTCTCAAGGCACAAAAGGCAACAAGATCCGGCAAGGACAGGAAGGGGAAGTGGGTTTTTATATGTTTTGGTACTGATTGGACCAGGCACCAATTAATGGTGCACTGGCCCTTTAAATTTCAATGCAGCGGCGCGCGCGCGCCCTAGGGGGCGGGGCCGCGCGCGCCGGGAGGAGGAAGGCACCCGGCGTGTACCGAGCGGCCGAGATGACGGGACCCGGCGGGTAAGCACCGTAGATGCGGGGGAACAGCCCGCGGGACGCCTCGAGTGCTCCAGGAAAGCCACGGGACCCGGAGCACTCGGCGGCGTTACATTTATCCTGTGAATGCCTAATTTTTCAGACTGGAAATGAAAAACAATGGGTCTGTAAAGATTCCGCCAAATTGTGGAATGGATGCGGACCCATTTTACATATGTGTGAATGGACCCTATATGTATTAGACAATGTATTCACCGACTGCTGTCAGCTCTGGCTGATTTATGAAAAAAATTTATATATTTTTTGCTGTAAAAAAAAATAAAAAAATTTAGGGCAACTTTTTCAATTGCAATACTTCTGTTATGACATTGTCCATGTGCTGGGACTATTTGTGCATAGCTAGAACATCTTTTGTGGCTGCAAATATGACCTAAAGTTCTGTGTACTGTAACATGGTGGTGGCAGCATCATGGTTTGGGCTTTATTTTCTTCAGCAGGGACAGGGAAGATGGTTAAAATTGATGGGAAGATGGATGGAGCCAAATACAGGACCATTCTGGAAGAAAACCTGATGGAGTCTGCAAAAGACCTGAGACTGGGACGGAGATTTGTCTTCCAACAAGACAATGATCCAAAACATAAAGCAAAATCTACAATTGAATGGTTCACAAATAAACATATCCAGGTGTTAGAATGGCCAAGTCAAAGTCCAGACCTGAATCCAATCGAGAATCTGTGGAAAGAACTGAAAAATGCTGTTCACAAACGCTCTCTCACTGAGCTCGAGCTGTTTTGCAAGGAGGAATGGGCAAAAATTTCAGTCTCTCGATGTGCAAAACTGATACTGAGACATACCCCAAGCGACTTACAGCTGTAATCGCAACAAAAGGTGGCGCTACAAAGTATTAACTTAAGGGGGCTGAATCATTTTGCACGCTCAATTTTTAAGTTTTTTATTTGTTAAAAAAGTTTGAAATATCCAATAAATTTCGTTCCACTTCATGATTGTGTCCCACTTGTTGTTGATTCTTCACAAAAAATTACAGTTTTATATCTTTATGTTTGAAGCCTGAAATGTGGCAAAAGGTCGCAAAGATCAAGAGGGCCGAATACTTTCGCAAAGCACTGTATTTGTATGGATGTTTGTGGGTAAGCTGTCTATTTCAGATTCCTCGTCCTAAAGAACTTCACTCTCTCAGTCTCTGACTTTTTGTAATCCTTATGCTGCTAGCATTAGTAAAAAGATAGGAAAGCATAATATATTTACTTGTTTTCAACTCTTTCTTTTTACATTTCTTCAGTTACTTTCTGGTTTCCATGCCTAGGTAAATAATGTCATACATCCCAGGAGACTTCAGGAGGGGAGGAAGCGTTTTCTCAGCTAAGCACACCTCCCTGTCTGCATGTCTAAGCTAAGGGCTGATGGATTCTAGAAAGTAAATTCTATGTCATCTGCCCTTACTTAAGATGGCAATTCCCAGAAATGCTAGGAGTTGGTTTTCAAAGTGATTTCTCAGTAAAATAAAGCATGGAGACATGGATGGGTGGGTGAATTTGCTTTGAATTTTTGTTGATAAAAAGCAGCAGAGAAGGCAGTATTTTTAAATGTGCCCCTTAACATAACACTTGTTCTATTTTGTCTTATTTTTTTTGTAAAGATAAGGGAAAATAGAGTGCATAGTTAGCATGATTTAATGTATAAATAAAATGAGTACAGGGTCTGCTGCTTCAGATGGATGTTACTTGGCTGGCTGAGAATCAGGGTAGAAGTAATAGGATAAAACAAGAAAGATCTTCTTATCTCTCACAGGGCAACTGTATAGCTTTGCAAGCAAATTTAAATAGGGTGTGGTATTGTGTGTGTTAACTTATTCTTATTCTTCTGCTTCTGAATAAATGTGTATGATATATGATGATTGTAAATCATGTGTATTTTTTTTTTTACACAATTTTTCTACAAAACAATAATTTCTTCCGAGATAAAACCACACAATCACTAAAAATATAAAATGCCTCTGCCTCTTCATAATATTTTAAGTTCAGTATAGTATAAAATAGAAGCGTTCGTGGCAACACCAAAGTTTCCAAATCCTAAAGTAGACATAAGGAAAGAAGACTTTTATTTGTAGTGAGTCTGTATATTCACATAATATCATAACAACCCAATTTCACTAAGCTTTAACCCAAGAAAAAGGATCTTTTTTTTTGCCATGTGCCTGTAAGGTCCTCTTGGGCTCTACTAAATACAACTGTCACTTTTTCTCCTTTGGAAAAAAAAAATCGTAAGCCCCGGTTCACATTCGTGCGATTGCGGAGATCGCATGTGATTCGGAGCGCACTGCTCCTAAATTACATGCGATCTCATGTGCGGTGCGAATTTCAGCCATACATTTTGTATGGCTGAATTCGCACCACATCCGCACTAAACACGAACATGAGGCTTTTTTTTATTCGCAGCAGAATTGGATCGCATAGTGGTTCACACTAGTGCGATCCGATTCTGTGCGAACTTGCAGATCGCACTGCGATATGCGATCGCAACTGGGGGTGTCGTTAACTTTTAATTGACACCCCCTGCGTATCGCATATGGCAGTGTGAACTGCCAGAGGTGCGGATGCAATGCGGGATCACGCTGCATATTCGCAGCACTCCCGTATCACACAAATGTGAACCGACACTTACCTGGTATGTGGGAATAAGGTCAATTATCTAATTTAAATATTTGGATAAATAATCTTAAAATGTAAATAATGTTTGTTGTCTATCAACATTACTAGTAGGGATGATCGAACTTTTGAAAAGTTCGGTTCGACCAGAACACCCGAACTTCACGAAAGTTCGGTTCGGATTTCAGAACCCCATTGAAATCAATGGGACCCGAACTTCTGTAATCAAAAAACACCATTTTTAAGCCCTAAAACCCAATAAATGCCCCTAAAAAGTGCCTAGGGTTCTGGGTCATGCCCCAGGGACTATTAATCACACAAAAAAAAGTTCTTAAAAATTGTCATTTTTGATAAAAAAAGCCAATTATTGAAAAATTAAAAAAAAAAAAAAAAAGAGATTTTTTTGATTTTTACTTTGGATTTAGTATCTGGGGGGTCTAAAAGGTGTGCATGTGAAGTTTCAGCTCTGTAGCATGTCCAGAACCATGAAAAAAAAAAAGATAATTTTTCAGTAGAACAGGGATGTGGTTCGGGAGCCTCCTTTAACTTTAACACCTATATGATCTTTTTTTCTGGTTCTGGACATGCTACAGAGCTGAAACTTCACAGGTACACCTTTTAGACCCCCCAGACACAAAATCACACAAAAAAAGTTCTTAAAAATTGTCATTTTTGATAAAAAAGCCAATTATTGAAAAATTAAAAAAAAAAAAAAAAAAAAGAGATTTTTTGATTTTTACTTTGGATTTAGTATCTGGGGGGTCTAAAAGGTGTGCATGTGAAGTTTCAGGTCTGTAGCATGTCCAGAACCCCCCAAAAATTAGCATTTTCTTATAATTTTTATTAGAACAGGAATACGGCTTCTCTACGGCGCTTTTTCTTGCATTTATCGGGCATTTTTGGAGGCAGGCATGACTTTTTTTGGATTTAGTGTCTGGGGGGTCTAAAAAGTGTACCTGTGAAGTTTCAGCTCTGTAGCATGTCCAGAACCAGAAAAAAAGATAATTTTTCAGTAGAGCAGGGATGGTGGGACCCCTCTTTTACACTTATATGATCTTTTTTTGGGGTTCTGGACATGCTACAGAGCTGAAACTTCACAGGTACACCTTTTAGACCCCCCAGACACAAAATCACACAAAAAAAGTTCTTAAAAATTGTCATTTTTGATAAAAAAGCCAATTATTGAAAAATTAAAAAAAAAAAAAGAGATTTTTTGATTTTTACTTTGGATTTAGTATCTGGGGGGTCTAAAAGGTGTGCATGTGAAGTTTCAGCTCTGTAGCATGTCCAGAACCAGAAAAAAAAGATCGTTTGTATTAGAAAACTTTAAGCACAGGAATATGGCTTCTCTGCTGTAACACCTTGCCGGTTTAATAGCAGGCATTTTTTTGGGTTCTTTGCAGTCAGGAAAAACATCTGAACTTGTGTATAGTGGTACTGTGCACAAGTTCTGATGTTTTGCCTGCCTCCAAAACCCCCCAAAAAATGCCAGCAAAAACACACCTGGGCATTTTTTTTTTGACGCTAGCGTTTTTTTTGGCATTTTTTGGGGTTCTTTTGAGGCAGGCAAAACATCTGAACTTGTGTATAGTGGTACTGTGCACAAGTTCTGATGTTTTGCCTGCCTCCAAAACCCCCCAAAAAATGCCAGCAAAAACACACCTGGGCATTTTTTTTTTTAACGCTAGCGTTTTTTTTGGCATTTTTTGGGGTTCTTTTGAGACAGGCAAAACATCTGAACTTGTGTATAGTGGTACTGTGCACAAGTTCTGATGTTTTGCCTGCCTCCAAAACCCCCCAAAAAATGCCAGCAAAAACACACCTGGGCATTTTTTTTTTTGACACTAGCGTTTTTTTGGCATTTTTTGGGGTTCTTTTGAGGCAGGCAAAACATCTGAACATGTGTATAGGGGGTATATATAGGCATATATGTCTGAATATATACCCCTAGACATATATAGGTGTGATAGTAGCAGAAATATATTACTGTAAATGATTTCATTAGCGCAAGCATTTATTTCTGCTACTATCACACCTATATATGTCTAGGGGTATATATTCAGACATATATGTCTATATATACCCCCTATACACATATTCAGATGTCATGTCTGACATCAAACATGTCCTCAAAAAAGCACTGGCAGTGGCAGCCCCTGCAGCATTAAAAAATGCTTGCTGGTGAGAAGCCACATTCCTGTCCCGAAGCAGAGAAATGATCATTTCTCTATAGCGGTCACCCTGCTATGGAAGGGTTTTGTCACCCTGCCATAGCAGTCACTGTCAGTTAACCCTACACTACACTACGGTCCCCTGACACTTAACACTTTCCCTACAGAAACTAAATTTTTGAAGCTAACTTAAGTGTAAAGGAGCACTCTAACTACACTAGATATCCCTTTCCTCACACTAAAAATAGCTAAATGACACTTTTAAAGTAAAATTAACAGAACTGCTTCCACTCTCTTCCATGTCCATTATAACAATGCTGGGAATATGGCGGGGGCGATCTTATATACTGGGGGGCGTATTCACTAATGATTGGTCTAGGGACCCCCTAGTCACTCCAATCACATTCCTAGCATTCTTCTGCCCCCTCAATTGGCTTTTGCTAATGGTTCTGGTCCAATCACGGGCTTTTAAAGCCCATTTCCTGAAGCATTGCATTTTGGGCGGTTCTGGTTGCCGAATTCCGAACTTTTTGGGCAAAAAGTTCTAAATTCGGCCGAACCTCGAACACCCAATGTTCGGGCCGAACCGATGGTGGACCCGAACCGTTCGATCATCCCTAATTACTAGTAAAACAATGAACCTTCAATGACAAAAATGTGGGCATCCTAATTGTCCCAAGACAGGAATGTCTTAAAGTGATTGCAAAATCTTGGTGTTTTTTTTCTATTAAATTAACAAACATATTATAGTTACCTCCTCTGTGCAGTTGGTTTTGAACAGGACAGCCCTCTTCAGCTCTCCTGGCCCCTCCCTCCTGTTGAGTGCCCCCACAGCAGGCAGCTTGCTATGGGGGCACCCAAGCCGAGCTGCAGCTCTGTGTATCCATTCAAAAACGGATCCCTCTCCTGATTGGCTAACTGAGTTTGATTGACAGCAGTGGGGGCCAATGGCGCCACTGCTGTTTCACAGCCAATCAGGAGAGAGAGTCCCGAATGGCTGAGGCACTAATCGACATCACTGGATAGAGAGGGGGCTCAGGTAAGTATTGAGGGGTTGGCTTTTTATCTTAAGTGCTGTGTTTATCATGCTTTTTGCTCAAAAAGAGCAGATTTTGCACATAGATTTTTTGCATATATAGCACATGCTTCATCTGTGGATATAGGCCACTGGAATATACTGTACATAACTTATTACCATTTTAACATACTATTTTTATACAAACACCATAACACTTTTAATATTAGTGTTCTTTATATGTATATCTAATCAAATGGCACCACTCTAGCTTATATATGTTTTCCATGTCCATCTAATTATGCATGATATATGAGCTAGTATAACACTCGGAAATAATATAAAGCAGCGCCAACACCCACTTTTCTTTTTGTGCATATCCCTCTAACTCTTTTTGCATTGTCGGATGTATCTTTCAAGTGTTAAATACGCCTTCTCAGGCTCACTTGCATATCTTCTACCTATCAGGGAACAACCGGAACATAAGACCGGGGCTCCCCCTGCTGGTACACCCACGCCATTTCTACAAATTGTAAGTCTTTACACAGTGGTATATGAAGGAAACTATTAAAACCTACCCATCACTCTGATATAACGTGCCATCATTACCACATTCCAGGCTAACCAAGAAGACATGCCTTCTCTTTAGGCTCATTTGCACACCTTTAAGGAATAACTAGAATATAAGACTGGGGCTCCCCCTGCTGGGATATCCACGTCATATCTACAATTGTAAGTGACCAAGTTTTTATATAATATTTGATAAAGGAAACTATTAAAACCCACTTATGACTCCGATATAATGGACCACTATTATTACATTCCAGGCAAAACAAGAAGGGCTCCACCCATACAAGTCAAAGTACCTATATTTCATGTAAGTCTGTGGTAACAATTATACCCTCCTTTACTTACATAAAAAATAATCTCATCACCACCATTTTTATTTATTCTTCATATCACAGATAGCAAGTTCTCCAAAATCCTGTGTGAATAGTTTTGGGAGAGGAAATAAAAAGGTCCGGGATCCGACTTCTTAGTCACATGTATGTGTACAATTACCTCATTATACCAACCATAAAAAATTCCCGATTTTTCAGCATTGTATCCTTGATATGTACTCGTTATATATTTTTTTCAGACATGGTGACCCCCTTCCTTGATAAAGGCAATATACTACTAATTATGCCGAAACGCGTCGGAAGTTTCAGATATACTCTCTCTCAACAAGCTCACATACACGAGCAAGAATAGATAGAGATCTATATCAAAAGTCACCATTCACATTGTCACTTCTTTATCCTATTCTCACTTTCTCACATGGGTCTATAACCCATTGGCACATTACGTTCATCATTATTGTAAGCATTATTATGTAAATTAATTTCAATAAATTGTAACATTTTTACTAATTGTTCCATTATCTGACTGAGCCCCTTAAAGTCCCACCCCCTTGGCTTGAGGCACCAAATTTTTGCTTTAAGATTCTTCCCCGGGATGTTGGCTAAACCTACTATTTAAGGCACCAGGGATCAACACACAATTTATCAGATTTTTGGATGGATAACACATCCGCGCCCTCCCAGACCCCTGACCTTTAAACCTATTTATATTTTCTTTGTTTTTGTCGGACAGCAAGGCAAAAACACACTTATTTTGTGATTGGAACTAACCCCGGCTTTCTCCAGCTAAGAGCCTTTCATTCACAGCTGAGCAGCCGCAGGGATCCACCACTTCTTTCCAGCAACCTCTTAAAAATTCAAGCTGGAAGCACCTCCGAGAGAAAAGAGGGACACAATGGGGGACATTATGGGTTCCGAATGGGACTCCCTTATGGTAAACATTCAGTCCAGCTTCAAGGAAAAAGAACAATTAAATTCGGACATCACCGCACTCTTCGCCACCCTTAAAAGGCATTTAGAAAGGAAGTCAGCTCTGCATTGGCATGTTCGCACGTTTGACAGATATATCAAGGAGAACATCAATCTGGTCGGCCTTAGGGTTCAAATATTTCCCACACTTGATAACATCACAGCACAATTGAAACAAGATTGGGAAGAAATACTCAAAAAATCTTATGCTGCTATTGCAAGAAGAATATCTCAAGCAAAGTAAAAGCCTAGAAGGAGAAATCAAGAAAATCTACTAACAACTTGCCCCATTAAAGACATCCGCACTATACAGCGAACAGGAAAAAAAAGCTAAAGGACCACCTTGAAGAGTACAGCAAAGAAATCCTCGTTAAAAAAGAAAAGAAATACTGGCGTGACAAAAATGCCTTCACACAAGGCCGCGCATACAAATGGGCTAACCAAACCAGACCCAATCGTAATAGAAACCGTATGCCGAGGAATCCATATTACCAACAATCCTCTGACTCATCCTCATACAACTCCGGTGCGGAAACCAACAGGGGTAGAGACAGAAGTCACCCCCAGAAACCCCAGACACAACAAGCCGCAAAAAACCTTGACAAACGCGAATGGGAAATACCCCAAGACCAAGGAGGAGCATATGCCTCCGACATTGAAATAACTGATACCACCACATCTAACAAAACTCTCAAACCTCCTGAAATATTTACCCGATCTAAAGTAAAGGGTTTTTTTTTAGGGAAACCCAACAACAAGACCAAAAACCCACCGAACCAAGACATAATGGAAACCAGACCGGAGGACAAGAGGGACTAAACGTCATCAACCTTTCCTCACATATACTAACACAAGCACAAAAGGAAGTACTCTCTCTTGGACTTTCATTTTGCCCAAACCAGGGCATGGACAAATTTGAAGTCATCAAAGACATCAACTTGTTTGCCCGTAACCTCCTCCTAAAAGTATCATATAGCAAAAAACCTGTGATAGAACAAACACCCACACCACTTACAGCTGCCGAATTTCGAGCAATTCGAGACCTCAACTTACTTCTAGAGGAGGGAGGCCTGGATGATCTAGAAGATATGGACTCATCCATAGACAGCAAGGAAGAAGAAACCACCTAAGAATCAGCCTCTAATATACAATTCAAGAAAAAATCGCATATTTTCCCCCCACTCAATACAAATCCTGCAATCGCACTATTCGTACGACAAACAACTAAAGACATTGAACAATTGCGTAAAACCACTTACCCAACTAACCTAACACCGGAACACAGACAGGCACTGAAGGAATTACAAGAAAATGAATCTATTACAGTAAAACCCTCTGATAAAGGGGGCAACGTAGTATTAATGAGTAATGAAAAATACAAGGAAATGTGCCTCAACATTTTACAAAATAATAAGTACTACAAACAAATCTCTCCCTTAATGATACATAGCTTCAATGAAGAATTCTATTCTCTTCTTGATAAAGCATTCAACAACAAAACTATCACACAAACCCTTTGGGAGTTTATCCAAACTAAACACCCACGGGTGCCAACTTTCTACGCACTGCCCAAAGTGCATAAAGATCCACTAAACCCACCTGGACGACCCATTATCTCAGGTAATGGCAGCATCACCGAAAAAGTCAGCCAGGTTATTGATGCTCACCTCAAACCCTATGTCACCAAATTGGCCTCATACATCAAGGACACCTGACACCTACTTCAAATCTTGGATAACATCTCCATACCCACAGATGCCATTCTCGTTACCATCGACGGCGAAACACTTTATAACAACATCCCTCACTCAAAAGGCCTACAAATAGGTGACAAAGTACTTAAACAACAAAGCAGACATGATGCCAACTTTAATACTTTTATGTTACAGATGTTAAAATTCATACTTAATCACAACATCTTTTCTTTTTGTGGCACATATTATGCACAAACATGCGGTGTTGCTATGGGCACAAGTTGTGCGCCCACATATGCAAACATCTATCTAGGCGAGTGGGAAGAAGACTTCTTAACATCAGAAGATAACAATCAATACACTAGCCATATCATGTTATGGCAAAGATACATCGATGATATCATGATATGGAACGGACCAGAGAAACTATTACTTGAATGCCTCAACAAAATGAACCAAAATCAATTCAATATGTACTTCACCATGACATACAGTCAAACCAAAATACAGTTTTTAGATACTTATATTTACAAGGACAATTCCAGCAACCTTATGACAACTCTCTTTAGAAAAGAGACTGCTGGCAATACAGTCTTACATGCCAAGAGCTTTCATCCAGACCCCCTTAAAAATTCTATACCATACAGTCAGTTCCTAAGACTCAAAAGGAACTGTACTAGCCTCACAGACTTCCAAAAGGAAGCCAATGCTTTAACCAGCAGACTACTACACAGAGGATACTCAAAAACTTGCCTTAAAAAAGGCATTTAACCGGGTTAACAAACAAAACAGACAAGAGATCCTATACAAAAAAAGGAAGGACACCAAAACAGAACCACCCCCTACCAGAATCATTATACGATTCTCCAATGAACATAAGAAAATCAGAAACATACTACAAAAGAATTGGTCTATCCTTACCGAAGACCCTACAATCAAAGATCCGGTACCCGATCACCCTCTAATCACCTATAGAAAAACTCGTTCTGTGCACCAAACCCTTGTGCACAGCGAAATGAAACCCAAAAAAGATCCTTGTAAAACCAGAGGTACCTACCCGTGTGGGTCCTGTGCTCAATGCACAGTAATACCCAAATCTACCTACCTTATCCTTCCCAATGGCGAAACCTTCACTCCCCGCCATTTTGCTAACTGCAAAACTATGGGGGTAGTATATATCATGAACTGTGAATGTGGCGCATTCTATATCGGAAAGACACACCAAGAATTTGGATCTAGGGTTAACAAACATGTACAAAGCATGACTATTGGTAATTTTTACCTTCCACTAGGCCGTCATGTAGCCTATTTCCACAAATATAAGATGCCTAAAGTGTCTTTCTCAGTATTAGATCGCATCCATATTCCAGCCAGAGGAGGGGACTGGAATAAGTCCCTTCTACAGATTGAGATGCGCTGGATAAAAAAACCTAACGCCACTAAACCTCCAGGACGCAATGAAAGCGAAAGCTATCGCCCCTTCCTTGAGGGTTTTGCCTCTGGAAAAACTGATTAAACCCATCTTTCACAAAAAAATCCTTCTACATAAGGCCTTCTTCCATCCCTACATACATGACCCAGGACAGACCATTCAAACAAATTCACCCTGATCATGACATGTTTCCAATCCAGACGGGACCCACCCATTCCTACCCACAACATGCCCCCTGACCTGAGACCCCCTTGAACCTCTTGTTGTTACTAAGATTGCTGTAATAGAATACTAATTACCATTCTGTTATAACCATTTATTCATTTATTTATTTATTTATTTATTTATTTATTTATTTATATTTTTTATGCATTGTATTACTAATGATACATGATTATACCGTGACCTACTAAGTCCTCTTTTATCCGTAACCGGAATTGTTTGCTTCTCCCAAACCCACCCGGCACAGGTAACCCCAGAGATTAAGCCCTCTGGGGGATGACAGAGAAACTAGGGGATTGTATCCCCCGGAATGCTCCCGGCCAGGGAGCAGTGTCTCTATCTAACTCCTGTGTCGGAGGCTACGGAACATCTTTTCCCTCCCACCACGTCACTGGCAGGATGCGCGCGCAATCCACCTTTGCGTGCATCACGCCGATATGCCGATACGCCATCAGGACGCCGTGACGTTCCGATGCGCTACGCGCATGCGCGGGCGGGTATAAATAGCCGGGATTTTCAACAGGGCGCCACTTCCCTCTAGCCGAGGAAATGTGACAGACGCCCAGGACGCGCCACCCTGGATACTCTCTTTCTCTTCCCACAACAAACAGTAAGTTTCTCATCCGACAATGCTATATTTTGCATTGTCGGATGTATCTTTCAAGTGTTAAATACGCCTTCTCAGGCTCACTTGCATATCTTCTACCTATCAGGGAACAACCGGAACATAAGACCGGGGCTCCCCCTGCTGGTACACCCACGCCATTTCTACAAATTGTAAGTCTTTACACAGTGGTATATGAAGGAAACTATTAAAACCTACCCATCACTCTGATATAACGTGCCATCATTACCACATTCCAGGTTAACCAAGAAGACATGCCTTCTCTTTAGGCTCATTTGCACACCTTTAAGGAATAACTAGAATATAAGACTGGGGCTCCCCCTGCTGGGATATCCACGTCATATCTACAATTGTAAGTGACCAAGTTTTTATATAATATTTGATAAAGGAAACTATTAAAACCCACTTATGACTCCGATATAATGGACCACTATTATTACATTCCAGGCAAAACAAGAAGGGCTCCACCCATACAAGTCAAAGTACCTATATTTCATGTAAGTCTGTGGTAACAATTATACCCTCCTTTACTTACATAAAAAATAATCTCATCACCACCATTTTTATTTATTCTTCATATCACAGATAGCAAGTCCTCCAAAATCCTGTGTGAATAGTTTTGGGAGAGCAAATAAAAAGGTCCGGGATCCGACTTCTTAGTCACATGTATGTGTACAATTACCTCATTATACCAACCATAAAAAATTCCAGATTTTTCAGCATTGTATCCTTGATATGTACTCGTTATATATTTTTTTCAGACATGGTGACTCCCTTCCTTGATAAAGGCAATATACTACTAATTATGCCGAAACGCGTCGGAAGTTTCAGATATACTCTCTCTCAACAAGCTCACATACACGAGCAAGAATAGATAGAGATCTATATCAAAAGTCACCATTCACATTGTCACTTCTTTATCCTATTCTCACTTTCTCACATGGGTCTATAACCCATTGGCACATTACGTTCATCATTATTGTAAGCATTATTATGTCAATTAATTTCAATAAATTGTAACATTTTTACTAATTGTTCCATTATCTGACTGAGCCCCTTAAAGTCCCACCCCCTTGGCTTGAGGCACCAAATTTTTGCTTTAATATCCCTCTAACTCTTTACTTACTACTCTCTGACATCACATCCTCTTCCTGTTATCTCCTTCTCAAATGTATCTGGTCTCAAACTAAAAGGGGTATTTGCTTAAAGCACATCCTATGTGTGGATCAGTAGGTATATCCAACTGTAAAAATTGTAAAATAAATGCCATATTAAAAAAATAAGGATCACTTAAACAAAAGTAGGTAAGTACAGCAATGTTACCCACCTGGTGACCAGGTCGGCTTCCTAGACTCTGGGATCTGTTTATAAGTGTACACTGATGTAAGGTGTGTACAGTATCTCACAAAGGTGAGTACACCCCTCACATTTTTGTAAATATTTTATTATATCTTTTCATGTGATAACACTGAAGAAATTACACTTTGTTATAATGTAAATTAGTGAGTGTACAGCTTGTATAACAGTGTAAATTTGCTGTCCCCTCAAAATAACTCAACACACAGCCATTAATGTCTAAACTGCTGGCAACAAAAGTAAGTACACCCCTAAGTGAAAATGTCCAAATTGGGCCCACTTTGCCATTTTCCCTCTCTGGTGTCATGGGACACGCTAGTGTTACAAGGTCTCAGGGGTAAATGGGGAGCAGGTGTGTTAAATTTGGTGTTATCGCTCTCACTCTCTCATACTGGTCACTGGAAGTTCAACATGGCACCTCATGGCAAAGAACTCTCTGAGGATCTGAAAAAAAGAATTGATGCTCTACATAAAAATGGTCTAGGCTATAAGAATATTGCCAAGACCCTGAAACTGATCTGCAGCACGGTGGTAAAGACCATACAGAGGTTTAACAGGACAGGTTTCACTCAGAACAGGCCTCACTATGGTCAAGAAGAAGTTGAGTGCACGTGCTCAGCATCATATCCAGAGGTTGTCTTTGGTAAATAGAAATATGAGTGCTGCCAGCATTGCTGCAGAAGTTGAAGGGGTGGGAGGTCAGCCTGTCAGTGCTCAGACCATAGACCATACACCGCACACTGCATCAAATTGGTCTGCATGGCTGCCGTCCTAGAAGGAAGCCTCTTCTAAAGATGATGCACAAGAAAGTCTGCAAACAGTTTGCTGAAGACAAGCAGACTAAGCACATGGATTACTGGAACCATGTCCTGTGGTCTGATGAGACCAAGATAAACTTATTTGATTCAGATGGTGTCAAGCATGTGTGGCAGCAACCAACTGAGGAGTACAAAGACTAGTGTGTCTTGCCTACAGTCAATAATGGTGGTGAGAGTGTCATGGTCTGGGGCTGCATGAGTGCTTTCCGACACTGGGGAGCTACAGTTCATTGAGGGAACCATGAATGCCAACATGTACTGTGACATAATTAAGAAGAGCATGATCCCCTCCCTTCAGAGACTGGGCTGTAGGGCAGTATTCCAACATGATAAGAACCCCAAACACACCTCCAAGACTACCACTGCCTTGCTAAAGAAACTGAGGGTAAAGGTGATGGACTGGCCAAGCATGTCTCCAGACCTAAACCCTATTGAGCATCTGTTGGGAATCCTCAAACAGAAGGTGGAGGAGTGCAAGGTCTCCAACATCCACCAGCCCTGTGATGTTGTCATGGAGGAGTGGAAGAGGACTCCAGTGGCAACCTGTGAAGCTCTGGTGAACTCCATGCCCAAGAGGGTTAAGGCAGTGCTGGAAAATAATGGTCGCAACACAAAATATTGACACTTTGGGCCCAATTTTGACATTTCAAATTAGGGGTGTACTCACTTTTGTTGCCAGCGGTTTAGACATTAATGGCTGTGTGTTGAGTTATTTTGAGGGGACAGCAAATTTACACTGTTATACAAGCTGTACACTCACTACTTTACATTGTAGCAAAGTGTAATTTCTTCAGCGTTGTCACATGATAAGATATAATAAAATATTTACAAAAATGTGAGGGGTGTACTCACTTTTGTGAGATACTGTACCTATTATTGGAAACATAGAATGGAGGTCAAATATATCCAGACACCCTTCAAGTAGCGCAAAGCAAAATTGTAGGAGCCAATCAGTTGTGCCGCAGTGCAAGAAGCATGCTGATAGGATGAGAGAGAGCAGGTCCTAAAGAAATCAATAAAATCTATAAATAATCCCCACCAGCATTATTGCTGAAACAAATGATTTTGACTGCTATTCTAAAAACCAGCCTGTGGCAGGCAGCCATACATTTTATAAATATAAATGTTTTTAGCACCTTTTTCCAAGCAGTCTTCCATTTTACTTGCTGCTTTGCATAAAACATACTGTATATGTTTTAAAAATGTTGTTTGTGCTTCTTTATACTTCATTCCCTCAAATCCAACAAGTAAATTATACAGTATATTTTCTTTGTCTTCAATATCCACTTTTATGCTAGTAAGTAGTATTATCACAACTTTTGTTTATCTTTTGCCTTCACACAGGGTCAATGGCACACTTCTTGGCGTATAATACTTTCATCTGCAAACTTTTCTACAGAAAGGTCCTTCAGTGTGTGGGGAATTAATCGAGAACTGTTAAACCCAATAAAAGCAATATTTTTAAAAGTTTGTGCATCTACCCATAATATTAGGTTTTGGTATTAGTCAAAAAGTAAAAGTTTTCATGTTTTAGTAGGTCACATTCAGTAATGAAGCACATCATAATAGATTCACTCAGCCATGTCCATAGTCATTACCATACTCACAGTTAAAGACAGAATCTCTAATGTAACATAATGGACAAGTGGTAAATCACTTACGTGTTTAATGATATGGCTGTTAAAAAATGATGCGCAAAAATAACAGCTTGTCCCCAGGTAGGCGACCCTAATAATCACTGCAATCTTATTCATTTATGCTTTTTTTTTCTTTTTTACACAGTAGGTTTATCCACTAAGTTCTACTTTAAATAAATGTCTTCCTATGTATTATTTATCAAGGTCTACAATATAAATGTGGGCTCTAAAGCGCCTTGAATGCATTTCTCCACTTACGACTAGATTTAAAAGCATCTAATTAAATTCCAGGTGGATTGGTACAATAGCAGTTGAAGTAACAGTTACTTTTATTACTTGTAAATTTTGTAATCTAACTTCATATAAATTAGTTTCAACTATATTGGTGTAGTTATTTGCCCTTTTAAGGAAAACAAGCATATGTTAATTTAAAGCCTATTATTAAAAGCATCCAGTATTTTAATGACTAGCCTGGAAGAGAGAGAGAAAAAAATCAAAGCAAGTTAAATCTGAATCTGTTGCCTTTTATTTCTCAGCATGATAGCTAAATTGCTCTGATTGTCTCTCACAGACACAAAAATTAAATGGAAATGATATCGTTCTTGCTAATACAAGGCAAGGACTTTGTTTCCCATCCACTTACATGACATTTTCATTACCCTAACAACATCTCACTGAATACAGTCATCATTAGATTGCCCTGGCTCTCAGACTGGATAAGATAACAGATCCAATTTAAAATGGATACATTCAAGAAAGCCATTTGAACATTCCTTGAATGCTATATATTGATTTCAAAAAGTTGGTGCTGAATACTGTACATTTTGCATGACAATTTTGTAAACAATAAAAACTATTAGGCTGACCCAAAAAAATTAGCTGCAAATCTTCTTTGCCTCACCCCACTACAGTATAAGCTGTAGATCATAAAGTGAACTTTGAAACCATCCCAGAGCCAGAGTGAAAAAACTGAAACATTGAGGCTGTTTTAGTAGTATTTTAACCTCAATGAACAATATTACAAAAAGCAAAAAGTTAAAGTGATTGTAAATGATCACCTTGTAAAACAACCCATTCAGTTTTAATTGAAATGAAAGACAAACATTTGTGCATAGATATAAAAAAAAACCTTACAAATACCTTTTTTCCCCTTTTTCTTACAAGTGATCACATTCATTTTTTCCTTCTGTTCTCAGCTGCATAAGACCTGGGGGGAAGAGAAGTAACAGCACACTGATCTTCCCAGTGAAAGGCTGTGCAGTGGAGGGGGGGGGTACGTGTCAGGACAAGTTTGAGTGGACTAAGGTAGAATACAGTGCACAGAGTGGAACAATATAGTTAATATAATTGAAAGTACAATGTTCCAAGTGAAGCAGTATAGAATATGCAATGTACAGCACAACAGAGTGCAGTGATCTGAAGTATGAAATGCAGTGAGATGCACACAGAATAGATCGAAAGTATGCCCAGCAGAGTACAGTTTACTTAGTGCAGTATTCCAGAAAATGAAAAAAAAAAAAAAAAACAACAGAGCATACATAGTGAAGCGTTCCAGGGTAAATAATGTATTAAATAGAATACAAATTAGAGATGCCTAATGTATGAGATAGAGGTTATATACAAGGTTTTCTCAATATTTTTACTTCTAATGAGCCCTTGAAATATTTTTTAGGTCTCAGGAAACCCATGATAAAAGTTGTAAATGTAGTAATCCTTAAAAATGTAGCTGGTGCCACAAATTCCCTCCCGCTTACTTCCCTGCAAGCAGAATGACAAGAGCGGACTAAGGGGTGATGTGCCGCTTTCTACCCTCCTTCCCCCCCCCCTCTCACCCCCCTGCCCCTGCTACTGCAGCAGAGTGCAAGAGCAGCTGTGTCAAGGAAAATTGGAGCTGCGGACATGTGTAAACTCCAGCTGCATGCTCTGTTTCTTCCCCTCCCTCCATTTTGCCATGGGAAAGAATCAACCAGAGAGAGACAGTATGGCACATGTAGTCCCTGAACACAGACAGCCCCATTGGAACTGATAAGGGAACTGACTACAGCCTCCTGTAGTGCTCTGGGGATAAGGAGAGAAATAGGAGCCCAGAAAGAAGCCCTTGTGTGTGTGTGTGTGCCTCAAAAGAAGGGGCAAGGGAAGGGTGCTGTGGGGGGGGGCCATCTCAAGAAACAGAGGGAGACCATGCGATTCCACAATAGTGTGGGGAAATCAGGGGAAGCAGATCTGTGACCTGAATGTGGCATGACAGAGCCACTTCTGGGACACTGTCTTTGCTGTGATGTCTGCCAGAGTCGTACTTGGCAACTCAGAGTGAGTGAACATCCAGCCAAATGGATTATTGCTACAGTATTGCTGGGTCTGGTGAGAGGGCCTGTTGGCCATTATCTACTACCATACCTTGAGACTGAGTCATTAGGAACCACTAGTCAACTGTTCCATAGCTCTAACACTGCCTGTAGGCCTTATTGACTGCCTCAAAATGGTTAAAGAGTGCCAATGTTTTAGCTGGCTGAAGAGTAAGGACTAAAGACTGTCTTTAACTGTTGCTACCCCAAAGCATTTGTCCCATTGCCAGGTAAAGAGGTACCTCGTAGGAGATGCCTCTAAACTAGTGTCATGTTTTTTTCATTTATACTGTATACAACGTTTATGCTGCTTATTGCTGGCTGGCTTATTTCAGTATTGATTCCAGTTAGTTATATAGAAGATAGTCCCTAGTAGTTCTAGCATATTTACTATGTAGCAATATTTCCAGGCATTGAGCCTGATGTGGGTCTGCCATTGTTATCGGGAACACTTCCAACACATTTAAGTTGAAAACCCAAGTGTGAGAACTGAGACACTGACCATTCCAGCATCTTTGGTTTGTGTTATTTATTTTATAAAGGGGATGGGAGAAGGGAATGAGTGGGATACTCCTCTGGCTCAACTAAGTTTAACTGTAACACTTTGTAGAAAAATGCCTATTAGCGCTGTTCTGACTAGGGATGATCGAACGGTTTGGGTCGACCATCGGTTCGACCCGAACATTGGCTGTTCGAGGTTCGGCCGAATTTAGAACTTTTTGCCCAAAAAGTTCGGAATTCGGCAACCAGAACCGACCAAAATGCAATGGAACAGGAAATGGGCTTTAAAAGCCCATGATTGGACCAGAGCCATTAGCAAAAGCCAATTGAGGGGGCAGGAGAATGAGTCCATAGGCCAATAATTAGTGAATACGCCCCCCAGTATATAAGATAGCCCCCGCCAAATTCCTAGCATTGTTATACAGGGACATGGAAGAGAGTGGAAGCAGTTCGTGGACTTCTGCTACAAAGTGTCATTTAGCATTTATTAGTGTGAGGAAAGGGATATCTAGTGTAGTTAGGGTGCTCTTTTACACTTTAGTTAGCTTTAATAATTTAGTTTATGTAGGGAAAGTGTTAAGTGCCAGGGTGACCATAGTGTAGTGTAGGGTGAACTGACAGTGACTGCTATGGCAGGGTGACCAAATCCTTCCATATCAGGGTGACCGCTATAGAGAAAAGCTAGTTTCTCTGAAGTCACTTTCGCTGCAGTAATATGGCTTCGCCCCTGTCAGCTTGCTTTTTGGCTGCAGGCGTCTATAGGGATTTTTATGAGCACATGTTTGGAGTCAGGCATGACATCTGAACATGAGTATAGGGGGTATATATACACACCCATGTATGTATATATACACCTGCACATATATAGGTGTGAAAGGAGCAGAAAACACTACTTGCGCTAATTAAATAATTAACACCAATATAGTTACACTCCTATCACACCTATATATGTCTAAGTGTAAAATACATACAAGTATGTGTGTATATATACCACTATACACAAGTTCAGATGTTTTGCCTGCCTCCAAAGAAACCAAAAAAATGCCCAAAAAAACGCTAGCGCCAAAAAAAAAAAAACACCCAGGTGTGTTGCTGCAGGCATTTTTTTGGGGGTTTTTGGAGGCAGGCAAAACATCTGAACTTGTGTATAGTGGTATATATACACACATTCTTATATGTATTTTACACTTAGACATATATAGGTGTGATAGGAGCGTAACTATATTGGTGTTAATTATTTCATTAGCGCAAGCATATATTTCTGCTACTATCACACCTATATATGTCTAGGTGTATATATACATATAAGTATGTGTGTATATATACCCGTATACACAAGTTCAGATGTTTTGCCTGCCTCCAAAGAACCCAAAAAAAATGCCAAAAAAACGCTAGCGCTATAAAAAAAACGCCCAGGTGTGTTGTTGCAGGCATTTTTTGGGGGTTTTTGGAGGCAGACAAAACATCTGAACTTGTGTATAGTGGTATATATACACACATACTTATATGTATATATACACCTAGACATATATAGGTGTGATAGTAGCAGAAATATATGCTTGCGCTAATGAAATAATTAACACCAATATAGTTACGCTCCTATCACACCTATATATGTCTAAGTGTAAAATACATATAAGTATGTGTGTATATATACCACTATACACAAGTTCAGATGTTTTGCCTGCCTCCAAAAATCCCCAAAAAATGCCTGCAACAACACACCTGGGCGTTTTTTTTTGGCGCTAGCGTTTTTTTGGGCATTTTTTTGGGTTCTTTGGAGGCAGGCAAAACATCTGAACTTGTGTATAGTGGTATATATACACACATACTTATATGTATTTTACACTTAGACATATATAGGTGTTATAGGAGCGAAGCCATATTCGTGTAAACGATTTCATTAGCGCAAGCATATATTTCTGCTACTATCACACCTATATATGTCTAGGTGTATATATACATATAAGTATGTGTGTATATATACCCGTATACACAAGTTCAGATGTTTTGCCTGCCTGAAAAGACCCCAAAAAATGTCCAAAAAAACGCTTGCTACTAAACCGGCAAGGTGTGAAAAGAGAGAAGCCACTAACCTGTTCTATAAGTGACAAAATACAAATGATCTTTTTTTATGGTTCTGGACATGCTACAGAGCTGAAACTTCACAGGTACACCTTTTAGACCCCCCAGATACTAAATCCAAATAATTTTTTTTTTTTTAAATTTTTTTCAATAATTGGCTCTCTATCAAAAATTACAATTTTTAAGAACTTTTTTGTGTGATTAATAGTCCCTGGGGTATGACCCAGAACCCTAGGCACTTTTTAGGGGCATTTATTGGGTTTTAGGGCTTCAAAATGGTGTTTTTTGATTACCGAAGTTCAGGTCCCATTGATTTCAATGGGGTTCTGAAATCCGGGCCGAACTTTTGGGAGGTTCGGGTGACCTGGTCGAACCGAACTTTTCAAAAGTTCGATCATCCCTAGTCCTGACACCAACTGAATGCCGACCAACGCTTCCTGGCGCTTGAAATACTGTTCTGCTGAAAGTGCGGAAACTTCGATTTTAACTCCTTGGTTAACTCAGAAGATCCAGGACTGTAATGATCCTTGACTCTTGACACTCTGTCTAGATCAAAAGTCCTGTGTATGACTCCCTCCAGTCCTTCACTGACTGTGGTAGCTCCTTGTAACTGCCTGTACTGCTGCAACTCTTAACATTGCACCCTTGACTCTTCAGGGCCCAACCACTGGTGCCCCCTCTACACTTCCAGGGTCCTCTCACTAGGCAACCCCCTTAACACTTCAGGTTCCTTTCACTAGGTAACCCCCTTGACACTTGCAGGCTCCAGGATCCCTGGGACCTTCACCGGAGTGGTCCCCTCTACACTAGGCAGACCCCAGGGGCAGTTCACAGTACTCATGACCATGGAAGGCTTTCCTGGAACTGAACTCCTCTTTCTCCACTGGTCCTTGGCACACCAGATCCTCTATGCAGCTCAGCTCTCCCTTCTGGATTCACCCCCGATCCTTCTGACAGGAGGACAGACAGCCATACTCTCCCTCTCGGGACTCTGCTTCCCACCAAAGATGCTACGTCATGCGTTCCCTTCAAACTTATACCCACTCCCAGAATCCTCTGCGGCAGAATCTGCCTTCTGGGGTAGATACAGGCCTGAATGGGCCACTGATTGGGTTTTCTCCACTGCCCAATGAAAAACCTCTCATGGAGCCAGTGGGTAGACTCCCCTCTCAGCAGCCACACCTGGGAGACATGACAGCCCAGCTGAAAATCATAGCCCTGCTGTTATGCAGCCAGAGCCCATTATGCTTTTACCTAGCACCTACCTTGTAGGGTGCTACAACTACTTTGTTTGGCAGGTTAGGTTTAACTTTAGCTGCTATGTGTGCATATATGCTCTTCTGCTTTTTATACTAAGCTCTTTTAAAAATAATAAGTACTTTTAAACTGGTGTATTTGTCTATATACTGGTAATAACGCACAGCCAGGATAAAGGGATTTTCCATTTGTGTCCTTATTCATGTATTCAGTGCTTTTCATTCAATTAGGTGTGTCAGAGGGTCTGAGGCTGTTCTTGGAGTCGAGCCACAGAACAGAGAACTCAAATTTAATAAGCATCTCCTTCTGGGGTTGCACTGCAAAAAATAAAGTACATGTTGTATTTAGCATACATATGACACCCAGAGCAAATTATTTTCCAACACCCCACATCCCCCATACAATACAATTACTATAAGTAATATGCATAAAGAATGAAATGAAAAGAAAATGTGTGTCCAGAAAAGAAATCCGTTTTCATTAGTGGCCAGTTTTGTGCTTCCTTACATTGATGGTTAATGGGAAGAATGTCCCCTTACACTGGTGAAAAATGCCATGTTTAGAGACAGAAAAAAAGATCATTAAAGTTAGTGATTGCTTAGCCCCAGTGGTCTTCAGTTGTTTGCTTATCTGAGTGACATTGTTGCTCGAACTATGCAGACAGTGTCAGGTAAATCCACCTTTTCTTCATGCAGCAAAGGAATCCCCAAGCTACCTTTGAAGGAGACATATGACACCCTGGTTGAGAAAGGCTGGCATACAGAGTGTAGTGATTTAGAGAATGTAACATGCAGCCCAGCATAAAGAGAAATGTGGTCTTGAATCTTACTACTCACACACTGCTACCCTGCAAGTGCTATTAATTCCTCACTCACAATGCACCCCATTCAGCCGAGGTGCTGTACCCTAGTGCTTACAACTATACATTTTCAACACATACTTTAGAACATTCACCATGAATAACCTATATCCCAGTGTAAGCACCATGAATAACCCACGACCCAGTGTATTTCTGTGTTCTATAGTCTATTTAAGTGCTCCAGTTTATTATACAATAGCGGTGCTTCTCACCCTCCACCCTTAGGGCCCTTTCATATTGATGCACTTTTGATGCACTTGTGTGCAGCTTGGGGCCTTTTCACATGCATGTGCTTTTGGTGCATTTTTGATGCGCTGTTGATGTGTTCCCATTGACTTAAAATGGAAAGTGCCTTTCTGGTGCGCTTTTGAAAAACTGCACCATTGGTGCAGCATGCAAAAATTTCAAAGTGCAGAACACCTGCAGTGTGAACAATTACAATGGATGTAATGGTGAATAATTTTCATGTGCTTATGTTGTCCTGGATGGGTATAACAAAAGCAGAACACCTGCAGTGTTAACAATTACAATGGATGTAATGGTGAATAATTTTCATGTGCTTATGTTGTCCTGGAAAAGTATAACAAAAGTTCACCAGTGTGAAAGGGGCCTTAGTGAGCAACTCCTCATAAAAATAATAATAATAATAATAATACTCTATAAAACCTTATTTTGTCTTTTTTTGTCAATTTGCATTGGAGTAATTTGCTGATAAGTTGACTTATGGATTCAATAGGTTACAAAGTAAATTTTGATGGCTTGCTGATATTTTTTAAACCTGTAGCAGCACTGAGAAAACCCAAAAAGAGGCTGACAGAAGACTGTCATTTACCAAACTGGGAATGGAAATAGTGCCAATGGTGCCAGGGTGTACAGATTATCCAAAGATCCTGATGAAGAAACTCAGCCTTCAGTAAAAAGTTTGGCACCCCAAAACTAAACAAAAATCTGCATACCAGCAAGTATTATGTTAGTTTTCGGAGGTAAAGAAGAGTGAGATAAACACAGATTTCTAACAAGCTTGTTGTTTGCTGCCTCTACACATTAGCTCACATTTACCTGCCTAATGGGTACCTGTGAACATTTCTTAGATGTTTTTAACAATATAAAGCAGAAGCCCCACATTGTAAAGAGAGGAATGTGACAGCACTTTCTTTGTTACAATTAAACTATTCTCTGGTGTCACTTCTCAGTCTCAGCCTGCTGTTTGCACAGCAAATGAGCAACAATACACTTATCTCAGTGTTTTCCTGCCTTGTATATATTTCCTGTGTTAGACTTAAGTATAACTAAAGACAAAACCTTTTTTTTAGTTTTGGATAGAGTGGAGAGGGATTAGAACACTTGTCAGTTTTTATTGCGGTCTGTGCCCCCATTAACCACTTGCCGACCGCCCACAGTATATTTACTGTGGCAGTCAGCCCCTCACAGGCAAAGCGACGTAGTACTACGGCGCTTGCCTGTGAGGCTCTAGGGGGCGAGCGCGTGCCGCTGGAGGCGCGCTCCCACCCCTGCTCATTCCCGGACCCCCCGCGGCGTGTGCCCGGTGGACCCGATGTCCGCCGGGCACTCGCGATTGTCCGTTACAGCTAGAGAAAGGCAGGCGGCTAATGTAAACAAAGCCGCCTGTCATTCTCCCTTGTGTAAGAATAGAGATCATACGGTTCGGCTATACAGAATCGTATATCTCTGTTCTTACGCACACAGCCACATCCAATCACAGTTAGAAGCACGCCCCTAGGGACACACTTAACCCCTCCTTCTCAAATAAAGTTAACCCCTTCCCTGCCAGTGTCATTTTTACAGTAACAGTGCATATGTATAGCACTGATTACTGTAGTAATGTCACTGGTAACCCCAAAAGTGTAAAAAATGTCAGTCAAGGGTCCGATCTGTCGGCCGCAATGTCGCAGTCCCGCAAAAAAAATCGCAGATCGCCGCCATTACACGTTAAAATAAAAAACAACAAAAATGACAAAAATCTTTCCTTTAGTTAGTAAACGCAATAACTTTTGCGCAAACCAATCAAAATACACTTTTTGCGATTTTTTTTTACCAAACATATGTAGCAGAAAACAAATTGGCCTAAAATGTTAAAAAAAATTTGATTTTTACATTTTTTTGGGGGGAAGTTCATATAACTTTTGGGGGGAATTTTTCCAACTTGGACACTAGTTCTGGTGACCTGGGGGTCCCCAAGAAATGTCCTTAATTTGCAGGGATTTCCTCTCACTTCCTGTTTGGTTGTGGGACAGGTTGTGAAGGGAAATCTCCCCAATTGGACACAGATGGTGAATAAAAAATCTGACAGGGGTTATAACCCTCCCCTACTCTATCCAAAATGTAAAAAAAGTTTATCTATCGTTCTACTTAAAAGCACTGTGCAGTTCAGTAGCATCTGGTTGGATGATACTGCTGGGAATTACAGAAAGCTGATATTAAGACAAAGTTTGGATACAATAGCAATGTATTAAATTGCAAAGATTCCAAATTCCTTATTGTATTTCTTTTCTAAATCCAATTGTTCCACGTATTGCTAAAAGTCAGACTTTGCATACTGTTTCCCCTCAACTTTAACTTGCTTTGATTTGGAGACAAGCCTTAAAGAAATAGTGGAGATTGATTATAAATGTATGCTTGGGATAAGACTGCATACAAAAGGATACATGGATTGAGTAATGCCCTGGCACAGTGTTCAGATTGATCATCAGCTCCAGAGATGAAAAACCCATCCAATCAACAATATTGGATTTACGCAATACAGTGATACAATGTAGAATGGAAAGTCTTTTTTACTTGAATTTGTTTTAGTATTAGTAGACACACTCCTTTTAGCAACTTATAGTCTGAATTTCACATAAATACTGCCAGAATAATAATTTAAATTTTTAACATTTATAGGAAGAACTTTAAATAAAATTATTAATGGTAACAATGTGAACATTTGAAACAAACACAGGGTGAAAATAAATCTCTTAAAGTGGTTCTAAAGGAAAAGGTGCAGCTTCCCCCCCCTCCCCCATACTTATCTGAGCCTCATCTTGATCCAGGGATGTGCATGAGAGCAGCGGCTCTCCTGGGTCTCTCTCTCTTCATTGGCTCACACAACAGTGGGAGCCAATGGCTCCTGCTGCCTTCATCCACACCCATTAAGCAAATGAGTAGAGAGCGGGGGGGGGGGGGGAGGTAAGGGCAAGCAATGCTCTGTGTGTGAATGTACAATGTTTAAGGACGAGCCTGCTCGAGTGCCCCCATAGCAAGAGGCTTGCCATGAGAGGCACTTGGCAGCTGCACAGAAGCCAGGACCAATGGCAGAGAACCCAAAAAGAAGAGGACTTCTCTGCTCTGTGTAAAACCATTGCACATAGCAGGTAAGTATAACATGTTTGTTATTTAAAACCTTTAGAATCACTTTAACTTTTTTTATATCACTTTTAATTTCACTCCTATCCCTATTATATTGATAATGGTAAAACCTTATACCTAACCCCGCCTAACACATGTTTCCATGTGTAACATAGGCCTTAGCCACCAAGGAAGTTTAAATAAACACTATTGGTAGCTAGCAAAAGCCCGTCTGTGACAAAAAAAGGTAAAGAAATATTATTAGAGACAACATCCAAAAAATTGTACAGTCACTGAACAGCAGGTTAGCAGCTTGATTAAACAAAATCAAAGAAAATTCCCATCTCAGTTTGCCGACCAGCCTGCTAACCAACCGAATTGTCCTAGGACAGTAGAAGAGAATCAGAGCAGAGGGGATCCCTGGGCTCACAGATTTTTGGCACTCAGAATATGGATGAAAAAGAGATTTGTATGGATTTGTTTATCAAGCTGCAGAAACTAATGAATAAAGAAATGGGACTGTGTTGGTATGAAACATTACTCACTGAGTACTTAAAGGAGAAACAGATACTTAGAGGTTTTAGGAGGATTAGGAAATTCCTCTCTTTTGAGGTTTCTGATGAAAGGTTTAGGATGAAGTGGACCACTGCCCTCAGTGGGGCATCATGTAAATCGATGAGACTAAAAGTAAATTAAATTAATTTAATTTATAAACAAGTCTGTATAGATGAGTCACATGAAGAGATACAGACAAATCACTGTGAATCTGCAAAAAAAAAAAAGTACACCCAATTATTTTTAACACTAAATGAAAAATTAAGCTCTAATCTGGATGCGTTCGAAAATAAAATAACTACTACCAAATGGACTAAATTCATGAGAGCCAAACAAGATTTATAGTGAATCTAGGGATTATACCTGGAAAAGTATGGGACCCATAAAGTTTAGTTTAGAGGGAAACCCCTGTGTTTAAGTGAGTCCATGGTAAGATCTACTTCTATGCTGATTGGTACATCTAAAATGGCCCGTTTTTCTGACAAAGAAGGTGAATCCTCTCTAGCCTCAGGAACTTCAACGGAATCATACTCCAATATGAGAAACAGAAAGAGAAAATAAATTACACATTGGGGAAGAAAATGAACATAACATAACAGGAGTTATAAAAATCCAAATCTCACAAACACAAGCACAGAAGGTAAAAAAGGAAAAGAATAGGGAGTAGAAAGAAGAGAAATAGGGAACACATTTGTTACATGGAGACACCTTCTAATATTGTATTGAAATTTTCTGATTATGATCTGATTTCACGGGAGATATGGTTCTTTCAAGCAGTTTTTAGCATTTAGGCTTTGCACCTAAATGTCATTTTAATTTGCCTGGGCACACCCTAATCACTCGGTGACGATTCCCCCTACTGCCCAAGCTTCCCCCTATGTTGCGCCCCCCACCGCAGTTCTGCTGGCTGCCCTCCTCTCCCCTAGGGCTTTAGAACCACTTTAAAAACAGTCAAACATCGTCTAGACGATTACACTAAATGCTGAGGATTTGAAGATGTTCATTCTTGAATAAGTTAATTTTTTTTAACACAATTATTTTATGTACAGTATCAAGGTGAGTGCTATCTACAGAAGCATAGTGCTTCTATGGACATGTAATTTTCAACCGCATATGCCAACTTAGTTATGTGGTGGTGGGTGGACACATTTTGAGATGAGATCAGGTGTTTCCTATAATATATTGATGATCTAATTTTTATCATAGTTCAAGGTCTCCCAATGAAGGAGTTTTTGGCAAATTTAAATGGGAACCCATATAAATTAATGTTCACAGGAATTGAACAAATTACAAGCATTAACTATTTAGATATCACATTTAGCGTACCAGAAAACTACTTTTAGGAACTCTATACTACTCACTGTTGCCATCCTGTACATAAATGTAATATAGCCTTGTGAGCTGCTATGTGCTGCCAGTGATAGGCTGCTAGCACCTGTGTACAGTCTTAAATGTGTGTTCCAATTCCCAAATTTAGCAGTGCTATTTTACCCAAATACCATTAAGAACTACCATTAGAAAATCATAAATAAGAAAATAAAAATGTATAAAAATAAAGAGTGATATTGCTGGAATGTCCTTTCAGTTTTAGTCCTTTTTAAGTTAATTTCAACAGTAAAATTCCTTCTCATCAAACAATGGGATCCTTTTAGTGCACTCCTTTTGTGGTTTAGGTGTACTCTAACCTGAGTTATTTAACCCTTCAGCAATACATTGTCAGATAAAGGTTTGGTTAAGAGTCCCTCTCATGAACTGATTGTTTAAACATATTTCTTTACACATTCCTTATCTTCTCCTCCACTCAAAGTACATGTGAGAAATAAAAATCATATAAAGCCTTATCTTTTGGATATCATATTCTTTTTTTTAAAGTGCAACTCACATCATATTAAAACGATTGTGTTTTATTATCAAAAACTATTAATATCACCACCAGTGCCATCTTTACCAAATGTGCCCTCACCTGGTCACTAGTATATATATCTCCTTTTTTGTATTCCTCAAAACCACATCGATTGACAGATTGTAATCTGGTATTGATTGTCCCATTAAATCCTCCTCCTTTTGTTGTTTAGCACAGCAGGTATATACACTGTTTGAGGAGAGAGAGAGTTTTACTGTTGAAAAGGATTGAAAAAGGACTAAAACTGGAAGTACATTTCAGCAATGTCGCTCTTTATTTTTATATATTTTTTATTACTATTTATGATTTTCTAATGGTAGTTCTTAATGGTATTCTGGTAAAATAGTCCCGCACAAAAAATAGAAACATGCCATCTTGTACATGTCCGGAAAGCCATACCTAATGGTCAGTTTACTGGAATCTGGTACAAATTGCTCCATCTTGGCTGGATATTACAGGGAGGCATGAGCAACGGAGGAGAGATTCCTGGAGCATGCATATGATTAGAAGAACATTTAATGAGCTTGCCTGAGGACTAGAAACATGCCTAGGGAGAATCTCCTTATAGAATCTAGGTTTTGTAGTCAAATAAATAAATCCCAGGTAATATCTCAACCAATTACTTTCTCTACTAGCTACAGTTTAGACTTTATTTACAGCAATGTCATTATATGTAGTTACTAGGGATGATCGAACGGTTCGGGTCGACCATCGGTTCGACCCGAACATTGACTGTTCGAGGTTCGGCCAAGTAGCAGAAACCTATGCTTGCGCTAATGAAATAATTAACACCCATATGGCTTCTCTGCTATAACACCTATATATGTGTATGTGTATAAATACATATAAGTGTGTGTGTATATATACCCCTATACAGAAGTTCAGATGTTATGCCTGCCTCCAAAGACCCCCAAAAAATGCCCCAAAAAAACGCCTGCAACAACACACCTGGGCATTTTTTTTTTTGGCGCAGGCTTTTTTTGGGCATTTTTTGGGGGTCTTTGGAGGCAGGCAAAACATCTGAAATTCTGTATAGGGGTATATATACACACACACTTATATGTATTTATACACATACACACATATAGGTGTTATAGCAGAGAAGCCATATGGGTGTTAATTATTTCATTAGCGCAAGCATAGGTTTCTGCTATTTTCACACCTATATATGTGTATGTGTATATATACATACATGTGTGTGTGTATATATACCCCTACACAGAAGTTCTGATGTTATGCCTGCCTCCAATAACACCCAAAAAATGCCTAAAAAAATGCCAGCTACAAAACCGGCAAGGTTTGAAAATAGCGCAGCCACTATCCTGTTCTATATTAATTCTAATACAAACAAACTTTTTTTTCTGGTTCTGGACATGCTACAGAGCTGAAACTTCACAGGCACACTTTTTAGACACACCAGACACTAAATCCAAAGAAATCTCACTTTTTTTTTCAATAATTTTTTCAATAATTGGCTCTCTATCAAAAATGACAATTTTTAAGAACTTTTTTTGTGTGATTAATAGTCCCTTAGGCATGACCCAGAACCCTAGGCACTTTTTAGGGGCATTTGTTGGTTTTTTTGGCTTCAAAATGGTGTTTTTTGATTACCAAAGTTCGGGTCCCATTGATTTCAATGGGGTTCTGAAATCCGGGCCGAACTTTCGGGAAATTCGTGTGTTCTGGTCGAACCAAACTTTTGAAAAGTTCGATCATCCCTAGTAGTTACTGTATTTACCTATCTCACAAGATGATGTAGGTATTAGGCTAGGTTCACACTGCTGTAATACGACTTTGGTCCGACTTTCAGTGTAATGTAATGCTACTTGAATACAACTTGGATGAAAATTTGATAATGCTTGTGTATTCTGTGGGGCGAAAATCACACTGGAATGGCACATAAGTAATACAGGAACCTTTTTCAAAATCACTTCATGCTTAGTCGCATTGATGTGAATGGACACCATTAAAAACAATGTGATTTCCCTTGTGCAATTCTGTGCAATTCAAGCCAGAATCTGAAATTGCGCTAGTGTAAACCAGGCCTAAAAACATAGTTCCACCCAAAAGTGGAACTTCCGCTCATCTACTTCCTCCCCCCCCCTCCGGTGCCACATTTGGCACCTTTCAGGGGGGAGGGGGGAATGAGTACCTGTTTTTAACAGGTACCCTTCCCAACTTCTGGGAGACAGCACCAGTCCCTTGGAAGTTCCGTCCCATTTCTCCCTCCCCCACCGCCGAGTCAATGAAAATGTGCAGCGCACTTCACACATGCGCAGTAAGGAACCAACTGTGAAGCTGTATCAGTTGTGGATTTTTTACAAATGTTCCTATCCATGTGTAAAATAATTTCTCTCACCAACAGGTAGTTTTAAAATGGCTGCCGCATATTTAATGAACCATGTGCTTTTAGGAGGGAGGTGCTGCCATGTGTGGATGACCTCACTCAAAGTGACCTAGGATGTGGTCAAAAGATATGACCACTTCCTGTGGGAGGTTTTTCTGTGTACAGGATTATAAAAGGGTCAATTTGCATGATAAAAGTGCTGTTTCTACCTCACTTTTTGGCCCTTAAACATCCAGGCTGCAGCCTGGCTTGTTTGTTCGTTTGTAGTTGGAGAAAACATGCGGCGGGGACCTTTCTTTGTCTTGTTGTTGCAGACATCCATTGGAATCCCACCACCCAAGCTAAGTATTCAATATTCTTGGGACAAGTGTTATATGTTTAAGAAGCGTATTTCTGCTGTTTACAGACCATAGGCTGTTCATGTGTTAGGCATTGTTATATCTGCCAGTCTTGTGATATGTTCCTAATATTGCAATAGTTTGTATGTACAGCATGCTTTTGTTTAGTAAACCCTTGCTAGAAACGCAGGCAAAACATTTTGGGGCTCGTGCCAGGATTGCGCTATGAATTCAACTGAAGCAGACCTGTTTTCTGTGCTGTATTGTGTAGTTTGTGCTGGATAAAAATGCTGTGTAAGCTGTTTAGGAAAAGCAAGGCTGCAGAGAGGTCTGGTGTCCAGAAGGAAGTGTGCAGTTTACCTATCTGGGCCAGAAACAATGAGTGGGAGCCTCTTGCTAAAGTATTTGCAAAGTATGCTTCTCCCTTGAATAAAACTTGGGGTGATAAAGTCTCAGATCATTTTGTAGATTTTAGCCTTAAGGGGTTTGGTTTAAGTAAAGCAGAGAAGAGGACAGTGTCCACATTGGGTTGGTACTTTCTACATGCTCTCTATATAGAATCACAGAGAAGGGAGAAGGCAGAGGATGAACTTAAGGTATTAAAAGGCCAACTAGCAGTTGCTTCAGAGTGTGTGCGTTCAACTGCTAGTCAGGCTGATGATTTGCAAGAGCGGTGTGCAGCCCTCATGTCCAAATCAATTAATGCCTTAAGGGAAAGGAAGGGCCGAAAACCTGTTAGTAAAGCCAGGGTACGTGCCATTGTCACATCCCAAAACTGGGATTGTGAGGATGTCTCCTCCAATGAGGATGAGGAGATAGAGTTTGATGTTTCAGATGATGACTATGTGTCTTATTCTGATGATAGTGATGATCTGAATGAGTTTCATGCAAGTCCAATAATGCTGAATAGTGCTTGTGATGAACTGAATGAAGTGGAAAAGAGGCCTATTCAAATTGAGCCCAAGGAGCAGCTTGCAGTGGTGACCGAAGAAACTGCAAGCGAGGTAAAGTATTTAGGTAAATTTAAACCTGCAGTGGCTTTGAAGTGTGTTCAAACTTCTGTAGGCAGAGCTGAAGATTTGAATGAGCGGTGTGCAGCCCTCATAAGCATTTCTAATGATGTAAAAAAGGACAAAGGCCCTAAGCCTGCAAGGAAGACAAGGCCTATGGTCTCCAGAAGAAACATGTGGACTGATTTACTTAAGGCAGGGGTCCCTAAAGGGGAAATAGATGGGATCCCCACACCAGCTTTGTTTGAGAAGTGGGAACAAGTGAATGGGAATGGTTTATTCAGCCACATTAAGTGTTTCTGCTGTCATAGAATGGGGCATTTTGCTAGATACTGCCATGCTGTGACGATTGGACAACAGCAGGCCAGTATTCGCAGAACAGCACGGAGAGACATGCAAGTTTATTCCTTTCATTGGAAGTCAAAGCCTTTCAGTGAAAATGTAACCAGGCAACAGTGGGCACCCTAAAACAGTTTTGCAGTTAAATGTGAGCAGTGAGCTATGTTTTTTGGCACAGGTGGAAGGAACATATAATCCGCTTTGTCTCTAATTTTTAAGGTACCGAGCACCGAGAGGTGGACTGGGCAGAGCAAATGACAAAAACGGATGGGATGGGACAGACCAGAAGATGAGAGCCTGAGGAAGATGCAGATGATTTCCTGATGGTGGCTTAATTGGAGTGTACTTACATCTGAGCATTTACCAGGAGGAGGACAAAGAACTTTCATCATTTAGGATTTTCTTTCCACAGACTGCCAAGGACATTGCTAACCCTGTTTAAAGTAATGTTGTAGCTGCCAGGGACTTGGTCTGACCCAGTGGCGGCCGGCCGATAGGGGGCGCAGGGGCGCCGCCCCCCCCCCCCCCCCCCCCGAAAAAAAAAGAAAAAAAAAAGATTAAAAAAAAAAAAGATTAAAAAAAAAAAATTTTGCCCACTAGGGGCGCCGGACTCATTGGTGGCTATGGGGGGGTGGGGTTTTCCACCCGTCAGAGGCACCGATTGGCGGCCTTCTGGGGTGTAACCAGGGCGCAGAGCACTGCGCTATAACACCCCCCTTTTGTGATGTCCTGGATCATGATTGGTCCAGACTCCAGCCTGGGGGAGGTGCGGTCACCTTCCCGCCGTCAGATGGTCACAGCGGGCTCCGGGATGGCACGTATCGGAGGAAGAAGAGAAGAGGACATCTCGTCTCCACTCTCCAAAGAGTCTCGACTGGCCGACTCCCGAGAGCAGCAGCATGCCAGGCAGCAGTGACAGGTAAGTGCCTCAGTCAGATCAGTGTGGTGGCTCTCTGTCCTGTCAGTGTGTGTGTCCGGGGGAACTTTTTGCAGACAATGCAAAGTGAGAGGAAACAGACAGGCAGCGACAAGTGCAGCAGTGTCTCGGGGGAGGTCTCACTCTGTGTGTTTTGCAAGTTTGGATAGTACAGACCGGCTCTGTGTCAGTCCTGCCTGATGCCCGCCTTCTCCTTCGGCTCCCTGCTGACAAAGATCACGATGACCCCAGACTCTGTGATCATATGTGAAAGTTGCTTTCTGGGAAGTCTACTGTTTTCTTCTCTGAGCCCTCATCTACTGGAACGAGCAAGCAACTACAGTAGCATACAAGGTAAAAAAAAGCTTTGCTACTTGCAGCCCTGCAGTGTTTTAGTCTCACCATATATCTGAGGAAAATCAGATTCAGCTCTGAATGACATCAACTCGCATTGATGAAATCACACTGCAAAACAGACTGTGGATATCTAGTGGTTAACTGGATAAGACACAGCTGCAAAAAATGTGAGAACTGCAGAGGAGGGTCTAAAATCACTCAATTGCTTATTCTGAGTTGGTATACATAAAATTTACCTCAAGCAGTATACAGCAAATTGTTGTCCTATTATGAATAGACACAGAGCAGGTGAAGTATACAGTATACTATTCCACCAATGAAAATAAGTAGGGCATGCAGGGGCAGCAGGAATGGGAACCTTGCTGAAAGAAACTGGCATGACAGTCTTTAAGTTTGTGTTACACATGGAGATGAGTACACTCTTAAGAGCATTTCAGGTATCACACGCCAACCTGCAGACCTTGGGGGATGTCTCCTCAGGTATTTTCCTCAGATATATGGCTAAAATAAGTGCATCACAATCTTACTTTGACCTATTAAACTTCATTCCAATATACTATACCAATAGAACCCTTCATGCCTTTTTCCTGGTAAACGAGTGCCTTTAAACAAGCTTTACAGCAGTTACCACTGTTCTGAGGCCACCATAGAAGACCTGGATTGTGATGTACTTATTGTACCCATATATCTGAGGAAAATACCTGAGGAGACATCCCCCAAGGTCTGCAGGTTGACGTGTGATACCTGAAAAGCTCTTAAGAGTGTTAATGGAGGTGAGCGGCCATTTAGGTCCGGTTCACACTTATGCGATGAGGGAAGGCTGCGAATCCGCAGCCTGTTCCCGCATCGCACACGCACCCCCAGCAGTTCACACTGCCATATGTGATACGCTGGGGGTGTCAATGTAATCTTAACGACACCCCCAGTTTGATCGCATATCGCAGTGCGATCGTGCAGATCGCACAGGATCGGATCGCACAAGTGTGAACCGCTGTGCAATCCGATCCTGATGCGGCTTCCAAAAAGGGTCCCTGTGCGTGTTTGCTGCGGCTGCGGTGCGAATTTAGCCATACAAAGTGTATGGCTAAACTCGCACCGCACAGCCGATCGCATGTAATGAAGGAGCAGTGCGCTCCGACATTACATGCGAACCCGGCACTCGCGCAAGTGTGAACCGGGGCTTACACCTATTTATGGATCTCTAGCTCACTGGGGGTCACCTGAAGCATCTGATCACTTCACTTTATATGAACTTTATCTCATTATTTACCAGCACCGATTATATTGATTTGACCTCATTTCTGGATTACCATACAGTTTTTTTTTTTAGACTGATCACAGGATTTGTCACGTTGATATATTGTTTCACTATCACATTTGTTTATTGCCAATTTTTGTGCAAACTGAAGAGTTGCTAGTGGTTCGCCCTTCATAGGGCACTCTATAATTTTTTTATTTTTATTTTTTATTCCCCATTCTTCTCATGATGATCACTGTTGCCACCACCTATTGATTCACTTTGTTTCATTACTGAAGAGTTACAGTGGTTTACTCTTCATCGGGCACTTTTTCATTTTTATATTTTTTCTTTGCTTTTTCCAGCTGATTTTTGATCAGTATATATATATGCAACTGATTTCTTCACAGTTGCTCACTTTTGCACAGGATATTCACCTAGCCGTAACCTATTTTGGTAATTCTTGATCACCTTTCATATCACACAAGCACATTATCAGTATTCTTTGTGATACCTTATTTTGCACATGAGCACTTTACTATTTATTGTTTGAAGATTGATGAAGATTTTATAGTATTTATTACTATTCAGCATTTATTATCTATTTTTATATATATATATTTATGGTTCACCTATTTTAGAGTATCTGCACTGATTTTTACCCCCCTGTTCTACAGTGTTTATTGCATTGAAGGGGGCACAGCACAGTGTTCATTGCATTGAAGGGGGCACAGCACAGTGTTCATTGCATTGAAGGGGGCACGCACACTGATCTCTGCATTGAAAGGGGGCATGTACGCTGGTCACTGCATTGAAAGGGGGCATGTACGCTGGTCTCTGCATTGAAAGGGGGCATGTACTCTGGTCTCTGCATTGAAAGGGGGCATATACTCTGGTCTCTGCATTGAAAGGGGGCATGTACGCTGGTCACTGCATTGAAAGGGGGCATGTACGCTGGTCTCTGCATTGAAAGGGGGCATGTACACTGGTCACTGCATTGAAAGGGGGCATGTATGCTGGTCACTGCATTGAAAGGGGGCATGTACCATCTCCTGTACCATGACCTGTGCCATGCCTGTACCATATCTACGCCATGCCTATACCATCACCTGTGCCATGCCCTTACCATGTCCTGTGCCATGCCTATACCATCTCCTGTGCCATGCCTATACCATCACCTGTGCCATGCCTATGCCATCACCTGTGCCATGCCTGTACCATGACCTCAAAGTCACGCAATTTTTTGACGCGAAGCAATACCTATTATATTTTTCTTTTTGCGCCCCCCCAAAAATTTTGAGCACCAGCCGCCACTGGTCTGACCGCTCAGATGATACGGGGTCGAAAGGGAATTTTTTCCTCCCATTGAAGGGGGGGTTTATTTTTGCCCTTTCCTGGCAAAGGCTTTAAGAGATGTTGAAGTTTGTATTGCATACACATTGTACATGCTTAAGATAATTAGCTTGTGCATGTTGTAGATATATTTTTTTTGTAAAGAAATAGAAATGTTTGTAATGTTGGTAATTATTGCCAATGTATGGGATCAAGAGGTGGATTGTATCAGTTGTGGATTTTTTACAAATGTTCCCATCCATGTGTAAAATAATTTCTCTCACCAACAGGTAGTTTTAAAATGGCTGCCGCATATTTAATGAACCATGTGCTTTTAGGGGGGAGGTGCAGCCATGTGTGGATGACCTCACTCAAAGTGACCTAGGATGTGGTCAAAAGATATGACCACTTCCTGTGGGAGGTTTTTCTGTGTACAGGATTATAAAAGGGTCAATTTGCACGAGAAAAGTGCTGTTTCTACCTCACCTTTTGGCCCTTAAACATCCAGGCTGCAGCCTGGCTTGTTTGTTCATTTGTAGTTGGAGAAAACATGCGGCGAGGACCTTTCTTTGTCTTGTTGCTGCAGACATCCATTGGAATCCCACCACCCAAGCTAAGTATTCAATATTCTTGGGACAAGTGTTGTATGTTTAAGAAGCCTATTTCTGCTGTTTACAGACCATAGGCTGTTCATGTGTTAGGCATTGTTATATCTGCCAGTCTTGTGATATGTTCCTAATATTGCAATAGTTTGTATGTACAGCATGCTTTTGTTTAGTAAAAGTACATTTATATACACCACAAAGGTCTAAGTTTCCTTGGTTGTACCGCAAAATGTAACCCTTGCTAGAAACGCAGGCAAAACAGAAGCCGAAAGGCTTCATTGCTGGTTTCCCTTAGCGTGAATGGCGGCAGCACACGGCAGCCGATTAGAAAATCAGCTGGGATACTGACATCACGGGCTCTCTGGGCAGGTGTCTACATGTTAAAAGTCAGCAACTACAGTATTTGTAGCTGCTGACTTTTAATTTTTTTTTACCACAGCTGGAACACCTCTTTGACCGCTTGCCGCCCGCCCGCCGTCATATGACGGCGGAGCGGAGCGACCATTATCCTGGGCCGCCGTCATATGACGGCGGCACTTTAAGCAGGGCAGGCGCGCGATCGCGTGCGCGCCGCCTTGCACTGCCGGTGTCGGGGTGTCCCCGGGACACCCCCCGTCACCGGCAGGGGGGGAAACAGCCAATGGGCGTGGCTGTTTCCCACGTGTTTGGCTGTGTTCCAATGACACAGCCGATCACAATGAAGGCGCCCACCAGATGACCGCGCATGCGCGATCGGGAGCGCGCAGCGCGGTCGTGTCGGTGGCACTGTGTTCCGTAGGAACACAGCTGTCACCGGCGGTAGTAAACAGTCACTGACACTATCCATCCATTCACAGCCGATCACAAAATGTAAACAAAGAGCAGTAACTCAGTGTTACTAGCTCTTCTCTCCTCATACAGCTTCCAGTATGAGGGGAGAAGAGCTAGAAATAGTGAGTTACTGCTCTGTACACATGTCACAAAGTAAAAATCACACTAATAAAGGTCCCCACACAGTCCTCAGCCCCCCCCAATGTCACCTGTCACCCAACAGTCACCTCATCAGTGCCCAGAAATTGACACCCATAACGTTCACATGTGAGCGCAGCGATCGCGGGCAGAATCACTGCGATTCTGCCCGCGATCCGGAAATCATTGCAAATCGCGGGACGCCTGTGCGTTGCCCCTGATTTGCAATAGCACCCCAAACGCTGTGCGATTTTGCCGCCATTTCCGCCTGCCGAATCGCGGTAACATCGCGCAAACATTGCATGACGCCCAAAAAAGGTACAAGAGTTTCTTTGGAGCGTCATGCGTTGTTTGCGCGATGTTACCGCGATTCGGCAGGCGGAAATGGCGGCAACATCGCACAGCGTTTGGGGTGCTATTGCAAATCACGGGCAACGCACAGGCGCCCCGCAATTTGCAATGATTTCTGGATCACGGGCAGAATCGCAGTGATTCTGCCCGTGATCGCTACGCTCACATGTGGACATAGCCTAAAGTTCACCGGTCACCAGAGACTGCCATCAGTACCGCCGTGCACCATCGCCCGTCACCTGTCACCCCATCAGTCATCGTCACCTGTCACCCCATCAGTCATCGTCACCTGTCACCCCATCAGTCATCGTCACTTGACACCCCATCAGTGATCGTCACTTGTCACCCCATCAATCATCGTCACATGTCACTCCGTCAGTGACTGTCATCTGTCACCCCATCAATCATCGTCATCTGTCACCCCATCAATCATCGTCACCTGTCACCCCATCAATCATCGTCACCTGTCACCTCATCAGTCATCGTCACCTGTCACCCCATCAGTCATCGTCACCTGTCACCCCATCAGTCATCGTCACCTGTCACCCCATCAGTCATCGTCACCTGTCACCCCGTCAGTCATCGTCACCTGTTTGCCATATACATGCAATCACTTACTGACCGCCTAACGACTATATGCGTCGGCCATTAAAAGCTAAATACTGGGGTTATGGCAGCAGATAGCCCCCATAACCCTGGTATTTTTTGAAACGGCGGGCGGTCGGCTTTCAGATAAGGGTGGTCCCAGTGGCGGATTCGCCGCGGAATTACCCTTACGGTGCAGGGGAAGAGGTGCCCCCCCCCCTCCTGCCGCGTCCCAGACGTTTTCCCAGCTTACCGGACCCGCCGGCAGCGGGGAAAACTATCCGGTCCCGGATCCTCAGAGACAGGAAGTCGAGTGAGGGCAAGATGGCCCTCACTCAACTCTATGGTCTTGGAGGACCGGAGCTACGTCAAAAGACGTTGCCTAGCAACCGGTTTAAAGGGCCGCTTTTTTTTTTTGCTTTTTTTTTTTTTTTCCTCTTTCAACAAATTTTTTTTTTTTTTTTTTTCTTTTTTAGTGTAGTTGTGAGGTGTGAGGTCTTTTTGACCCCAGATCTCACAATAAAGAGGACCTGTCATGCCTATTTCTATTACAAGGGATGTTTACATTCCTTGTAATAGGAATAAAAATGATCAAAACATTTTTTTTTTTTTTAAAACTGTGTAAAAATAAAAAAATAATAAATAAAATAAATAGGAAAAAAAAAAATTAAAGCGCCCTGTCCCCGTTAGCTCGCGCAAGTCCCGCCCACATATGTAAACGGTGTTCAAACCATACATGTGAGGTATCGCCACGATCGTTAGAGCGAGTGCAATAATTTGAGCCCTAGACCTCCTCTGTAACTCTAAGCTAGTAACCTGCAGAAATTTTTAAAATGTTGCCTATGGGGATTTTTAAGTACCAATGTTTGGCGCCATTCTGTGAGCATGCGCAATTTTGAAACATGACATGTTGGGTATCTAATTACTCGGCGTAACATTATCTTTCACATTATGGAAAAAAATTGGGCTAAATTTACTGTTTTCTTATTTTTTAGTTCAAAAAAGTGAATTTTTTTCAAAAAAAATCGCATTTGGAAGACTGCTGCGCAAATATGGTGTGATAAAAAATATTGCAACGATTTCCATTTTATTCTCTAGGGTCTCTGCTAAAAAAAATATATATATATAATGTTTGGGGGTTCAAAGTAGTTTTCTAGCAAAAAAAATGATTTTAGCTTGTAAACACCAAGTGTCAAAAATAGGCCCAGTCTTAAAGTGGATAAATGGACAACTTTGTGTAAAGCGCTACTTGGATGTGAGGCCTATGTATGTGGCCAGGCTGTGAAAAAGTGTTACACATGTGGTATCGCCATACTCAGGAGGAATAGCAGAATGTATTTTGGGGTGCAAGTTTTGCTATGTACATGCGATGTGTTAGAAATATTGCATAAATGGACAGCTTTGTGTAAAAAAAATGTGTTTTCATTTTCTTTCCACATTTTCCAAAAACTTGTGGAAAAAAATGACACATTCAAAAGACTCATTATGCCTTAAAAATTATACGTTGGGCTGTTTGCTTTCCAAAATGGGGTCATTTTATGGGGGTTTCCATTGTCCTGGTGCTCCAGGGCCTTCAAAAGTGCGATAGGTTGTCAGGAAATGATATGTGTAATTTGTGCTCCTAGAATGCCGGACGCTGCTACTCGGATGTTAGGCCTCTGTATGTGGCCAGGCTGTGAAAAAGTCTCACACATGTGGTATCGCCATACTCAGGCGGAGTAGTAGAATGTGTTTTGGGGTGTAGTTGCAAGTATACATGTGCTGTGTGAGAGAAATAACCTGTTAATAAGGCAATTTGTAAAAAAAAAAAAAATCAAAAAAAAAAATCTTCATTTTGCAAAGCATTGTGGGAAAAAATTACAACTTCAAAAAACTCATCATGCCCCTTATCAAATACCTTGGAATGTCTACTTTCCAAAAAGGGGTCATTTGGGGGGTATTTGTACTTTCCTGACCTTTTATTGTCTCAAGAAATGAGATAGGCCTTCAGTACATCAGGTGTGATCAATTTTCAATGAATAGCACCATAACTTGTGGACTCTATAACTTTCACAAAGACCAAATAATATACACTTATTTGGGTTTTTTTTACCAAAGATAAGTAGCCGTATAAATTTTGGCCAAAATTTGTGAAGAAAAATGACTAATTTGCAAAATTTTATGACAGAAACAAAGAAAAATGCGTTTTTTCACGATATTTTCAGTCTTTTTTTATTTATAGCACAAAAAATAAAAAACCCAGTATTGATCAAATACCATCAAAAGAAAGCTCTATTTGTGTGAAAAAAAGGACACAATTTTTGTATGGGTACAGTGTTGCATGACTGAGTAATTCTCAGTCAAAGTGTGAGAGCGCTGAAAGCTGAAAATCGGTCTGGGCAGGAAGGGGGTGAAAATGCACTGTAGGCAAGTGGTTAAGGAAACTCTATCCAAAGGTGTGCACTCTGTAGCGAAACAATATACCCGGGATGTGGCACCTCTAGGAGTAATCCAACAGGAGCACACTTTGTGCTCTGTAGCGAAACAAACACAGTCATTAAGTAACATGTTATTCCCTAGTCGTTTTCACTTGAATGAACGACAACAAAAGCATACCAGGTTAAGTACGGTGTGTATGTATAAATGTGGATCTATCCTTTGTGCAAGTTGTGCTCTTCTAGATGATGCACACAGTATTTGATCATATGCTAATGGGAGTTCTTTGCGAAATTAAACAATTGGTAAACTGCCAGACTAGATACTGTATGTACTTTATGTCATATCATGTACTTTGAGTAAAAAAATATGTAGGCAGAGCAACCATACGGTTATGTGAACGGATATGTGATCACCTCTCTAATATCAGGATCTATAAAAAAAAACAAAATATAGAAAACAATTTTGCAGAATGAGATGGAACCTAATTTGAGGTGATATATTCCCTCTGCTAGCTAAATGAAAAGTATCTTGAAGGGGTTATTTTGAACAGGGCTTTACCCATTTTATGAATAGAGAGGTTTATTTAATTTTTACTTTAATTACATGTTTTTTCTCTTTCTCCTCTATTATATATAGCTTCTGTAATTTCGAATGTCCTTTCTCTTAGGGGTCTTTTTATGATTTTGTATTTGATTTTAACTATATGATTGGTCTCTGCCTAGATTCTTATGCTGAGGGGAATGATGTAGGTAAATAAAGCCATGTATTCATAGAATTAGGGACATGCAACTAATAGGATCTGTTTTGTGCACTATTAGAGGCATGTATTACTTTTGTGGCTTCCTACACACATTATATATGGAGTGGATTTGGTGTGGAATTCTCTCACCCCTTTATTTTTGTGCCAATATATAATTGTGGGGTTGCGGCGCTCGAATAATAATCCGTGTTTAACAGTAGGAACAGTCAGGTCTGCTTTTACCAGATGGAAAACCAAAATACACCTGTCACCAAGTAAAGATGGTGTTGACTCTCTCCCTTCAAGCTTGTCTCAAACCGCTCGGCGAAGACAGTAAGATGTATGCAAACAAACAAAAATAAATCTCATGGTGCAGTATGTAACAACTATTCAATAGTTAAGATCAGGCCCTCCACCAAGAACCCTTATTGCGCCATGCTCTGTGGTTAGACAGGCTGCTCACCAGAATCAGAAGACCGTCACCAGGATCCCTTGTTGAACAACAAAAAATGATGGTCAAACAGGCTGCTTACCAGATTCTAACGAAAAGTACACATTGGTACGCAGATAGTGACTCCGCTCCACGACCGATAGCAAACACATTCCGAAATTCAGGTCTCAAAAATGTAAAACAGACCCAAAAACAAAAATAGATATACATATTGTGGTATGTTTGGACACCAGGATAGCCTCTAGTGAGAAACCCCCACCAAGAACCCTGTCAGCTGTAAGCAATAACCGTAGATATAAATTAATGGGCTGTTTACCAGAAACACTAAATATATTTACATGAATACTGGTTACAGGGGTCAAGGTGGATTCTTATACAAAAAGGGGTCTCATAGGAAGGATGATCCAATATCCAGATGTACCAATCAGCCAGCGATAAATTTCAGTACCCAAAAAGAGGAAATAGACTCATGGTGCAGTACATATAAACAAAACTCACATTTATTGTAGTCACTTACATATAAGACTAATAAAAACAGCATATGCATAGAAGAAAAACCACGGTGTAGAGTCAAAATAGCGTGTCCCAGGAACTGCAGGAGGGTCATCTGACGCGTTTTGGCCAATCAGCCGTCATCTGAGGTACGCTATTTTAACTCTGATTGTGTATCCAGGTCCAAGATAGGTCGAATACTCCTATTAAGTTCTGGTAACGTGAACAGGTTTGACTAGAATCCCTTAAATTGGTCATCCAGAGGTACTGAAGCAACTACCCCCTGGGACAAGAGATGGTCCAGGGCATTCTTTGTAAAAATGATGGTTGATCTGAGTGAAAAAAGCAGCGAGGGGGTAGAGCTTTGAACTCTATTTTGTACCCTTTCAAAACCACTGATTGAACACACAGGTCTTGGATGTCCGTGCTCCAGAGAAAGGCAGACTGTCACGTATGATCCCCGCAAAGCTTTTGCGCTCAGCAGAAGTGAGAATATCAACATTGGCAAGAATATTGCGTAAAGCTATAAGATCAGGTGCATAGGAGCCTGGGGGTGAGAAATCTTCAGTGGCATCCTCTAAAACCATCTCTTGGTCCTCTTCATACCCTTTTATGTCTGCTACTTCTAGGGTGGGCATATCAGGATCTGATTCAATTAGAGATTGGTTAAAGCCATTAGTTGTCTGGGGAATCATGACATAGTTGCAGTTAAGTGTGCCTTAGTCAGGTAGGCCACTTGTTGCATGCCTGAGATAGAGCTAGCATCGGATGCAGAGCAGAGGCTGGTGTTAAAATCAGGTCCTGCTCTGGTACAAGGGAACCATTGTCACTCTGAGACTGAGCATTGTGCAGGCCTTTGGCAGAATCAATGTTCTCCTGACCCTGGTTTCCAATGCTTGGGTTGCGGGTTTTACCTTGTGGTGTACCAATGGAGTAGGGTGCGAAAATGGGGTAAACATGTTTGAGACAGAGTATGTAGCAATCCAGATGCAGACCATCCTCTAGCAAAGTCCTCATGGCAAAGGGCAGGAGGAAGCGTCTGAGTACCTTATAAGAGGCTCTAGGTAGAAATGGTGGTAAAGTGCGCGACCTGCGATGTTATGCAACACTTGGTCATCCACATGTGACTAAGCTCTGAGTAGATGCATTTTAGTGCCACGTTTAAAAAGTTTACATGATAAAGTGAATAAAATCCCAACACAATCCCATTTTCCTGATAATTACTACGTATGAATGCATACTTATTGAAGCTTGTTGACTATTGTAGGGGTCAACAGGTTTAACAGGAGAGGGGTATTCAGGGTCTGGATTCCAAAGAAATGGACTACAGCTCTTCACCTGTATAGCACGTCTAACTACACAGTTTGCACAAAGTGCTGAGTGTAGGCAGATTTAAGCAGAGGCGGACTGGGCCGGGAGGCAGGGAGGCGATTGCCCTCCAGGCCGCTCTGATGCTTCCTAAAAAGGCCACTCGCTCCGCACCGATTCAACCCCTGCAGACAGGCATGACACCCGCCGGCCGCCGCTACATTGTGTTATACTTGCGGAGCATCACTGCTCTGCTGCAACTCTGCAAGTATACTATAATGTAGCGGCGGCTGGCGGGTGTCATGCCTGTCTGCAGGGTGGAATCGGTGCGGAGCGAGTGGCCTTTTTGACTGGTGAGTCCAGTCACTTCCCTGTCAGGCGGAGTGATCTCCACCCGACAGATGCTTTCTAGTCCCGGCCGAGTATGATGTCATCCAGAGGCCAGGAGGCGGGAAGAAAGGACGGAGGAGAGTGCTTCTGCAAGGAACTGAGTGAAGCCCTGTGGAATAGTGAGTTTTCAGAGGCTGCTCAGGCTGATAATACACCTTACATAAGGCAATGTTATGTCAGTGTTGTAGATGTGTGAAATGGCTCAAGTGATTAACTCATTGAGGCGAGGAGTTAATTTACAATGCTGTTTGTAAAATGCAGCATGGAGGGGGTTAATGTACTGCCAATGGCCACTAATGCATTAGTGACCAGTGACAGTTAATTAACCCCTTTGTGCTGCATTAGTGACAGTGGCACCAGTGTCAGTGTTAATTAACCCCTGTATTGTGCAGCATGAAATGGTTAATAAACACTGGCACTGGTACAACTAATGCAGCACAAAGGGGTTAATGACTGTCACTAGTCACTACTGCATCCGTGTCCAGTGGTGTATTTTATTTTTGTGCTACCCTAGGCAAGATTTAAATCGGGCACCCCCATCTAAATGTATCCCACCCCAGCCACAGTATACTGTTCTTGTCTCAGGGTCTGATGAGGAAGCCACAGCTGTTCACAATGAATGGCTGCGGCTTCCTTATCAGACCCTGGGACATGAGGGCAGAGGATGGGGGTCAGTGGTACATAGGACGGGGTCAGCAGGGCAGAGAATGTGGCGGCAATGGTAAGCACTGATCAGGAGCAATAAATAAGCTGGATTGATATGCAGCACTAGTAGGTGGCAATGATGGACACTGATAGGTGGCACTGATCAAGCTGCACTGATGAGGCTGAGCTTATATGCACTGGTGAGGCTGCATTGATGGGCAAGGATCAGGCTGCACTGATGAGGCTGCACTGATGGACACTGGTGGTGCTGCGTTGATGGGGACTGATGAGGCTGCATGGATGGAAACTGATGAGGCTGCACTGGTGGACACTGATGAGGCTGAAAAAGTGAAAAAATGTGTCTCTCAACAACTTGATAAAACACAAAATAAATTATTCCAATGTGCAAACGTTCGTGCAAAAAAACAGTTTCTAGTGTCCAAAAAAAAAAAAAGGGTTAAGCAAACAGCCAATGATGGAAACACAGACTTGATAGGAGTGAATCTCAAAAAAGCCTCCACCTCCACACGATCACCCAGTGAAATGTATAGGTACCACTTACCAGAACCACTGGACCCCTTAGTTATAGGGGTCAAACATGCTTATTAATCCACATCAGATCCGACCTTGCACATCCCCCTCTCACACAGGCGACAGTGTCTAGCCAAATCGATGGAGCATTAAAGAACCAAGTCATAGATGGAGAGAAATGACAAACAGGCTCTCATGGTGCAGTATTACTCATCAAAGGATCATTTTCAGTTTGCTGTGGATAGGAGACCCAGCTCCACGCCTGCGTTCCTTAGACCCGGAAGTTTACGGTCTCACGTTCCCAATCTAAGGGTCTAAGGAACGCAGGCGTGGAGCGGCGGCTCCTATCTCGCCTGTGTGAGAGGGGGATGTGCAAGGTCGGATCTGATATGGATCAATAAGCATGTTTGACCCCTATAACTAAGGGGTCCAGTGGTTCTGGTAAGCGGTACCTATACATTTCACTGGGTGATCGTGTGGAGGTGGAGGCTTTTTTGAGATTCACTCCTATCAAGTCTGTGTTTCCATCATTGACTGTTTGCTTAACCCTTTTTTTTTTTTGGACACTAGAAACAGTTTTTTTGCACGAACATTTGCACATTGGAATAATTTACTTTGTGTTTTATCAAACTGTTGAGCGCCACATTTTTTCACTTTTTCATTTGTCACGTTATTCACGTTGATTTTGCAGCTCGCAGAGTGGAAGCAATTTCACCCTAAACACATTTATAGATATGAGTAGTGTTTATTTATTTATACATCACATTCATTTTGCGCAGTTTTTGTTGGGTTCACCAATAATCTTCTTTCACTGATGAGGCTGAGCTGATGGACACTGATCAGGTTGCATTGATGGGCACTGGTGAGGCTGCATTGATGGGAACTGATAAGGCTGCACTGGTGAGGCTGCATTTATGGGCACTAGAGAGGCTGCATTGATGGACACTGGTGAGGCTGAATTGATGGGCACTGGTCAGGTTGCATTGATGGGCACTGATCAGGCTGCATTGATGGGCACTGGTCAGGTTGCATTGATGGGCACTGGTCAGGTTGCATTGATGGGCAATGATCAGGATGCCTTGATGGGCACAGGTGAGGCTGCATTAATGGGCACTGATGAGGCTGGACTGATGGGCACTGGTGAGGCTGCATTAATGGGCACTGATGAGGCTGGACTGATGGGCACTGGTGAGGCTGCATTAATGGGCACTGATGAGGCTGGACTGATGGGCACTGGTGAGGCTGCATTGATGCATTATTTTTGTTAAACCTCCTTTGTTGCTATTAACATTAAATTATGTTACCACATTGTATCATATTTGTCTTGCTTTATAACATCAATATCCGTTATAAACCAGGTGGGCATAGATGGTGAGCTCGGTGGTTCAATGGGCCACTTGACTGGACTTGCCCCCCAGGCCCAAGGCTGCCAGTCCTCCCCTGGATTTAAGTAGGATATTTTGTACATACACTGTGTGCTCAATTATAAGGCAAATGAGTATTTTAACCAAATCATCATCTTTGTGCATATTGTCCGAATCGAAGCTGTATAAACTTGAATGCTTTTTGGATTCAAACATATCAGGTGATGTGTATTTGTGTAATGAGGGATGGTGAAGGAGAGCAACACCCTATATATCAAGGTATACATAATCATTAGGCAGCTTCTTTTCGTCGGGGGAAAATGGGCCAAAAAAGAGATTTAACTGACTCTGAAAAGTAAAAAATTGTAAAAAAGTCCTTCAGAGGAATGCAGCACTCTTGATATTGTTAAGATATTGGGGCATGATCACAGAACCATCAAATGTTTTGTTGCAAATAGTCAACAGGGTTGCGAGAAAAAAGCAAATTAACTGTCAAGATTTGAGAAGAATCAAAGGTGAAGCTACCAAAAACCTAATATTCTTATGTGCTGTCATATTCCAGAACTGAAACCCACCTGGAGGGCCCAAGAGTACAAGATGTTCAGTGCTCAGAGACATGGTCAAGGTAAAGAAGGCTGAAACCTGACCACCACTGAACAAGAAACATAAATTGAAACATCAAACTGGGCAAAGAAATATCGGAAGACAGATTTTTCAAAGGCTTTACTGACTGATGAGATGTGCGCAGAGCCACTGATGCGGGGGACCACTGGTTCTCTTGTAGGGGGGCCTGAGTACACAGGGAGGGGATTAGTAATGGATGACAATTGCAGAAGTCTTCCTCCAGCAGCTGAAAGCTGTTCTCTCAACCTCTCCCTGCTGCCAGCTTTTATCTGCTAAGAAAGAGACAGTCGTCCCTCACTAATCCCCCTCCCTGTGCAGGCCCCCCTTACAGCCTTGGCTCTAATGTTAGCTGTGATTCTAATTTTGGTATCTCTGTAACTTTGTTTCTATCCCTCTGTCCCACTGATCTTGGAGCTCCAACTGCCCATCCTGTATATTTTTTCATTTCATTTTTATTTATTAACTCAGTTTTGTTTTTCAGATTTAGTAGAAATTCTGTGAGTTATGTTGTATTTGTGTTCGCTAATAATGATTTTATTGTATTTTTAGCAAACTATAGCTTTATTTTTTTCTTGAGGGGGGGGGGCCCTGTCAGGTAGTCTTTACGAGGCCCCACAATTTCTATTAGCAGCCCTGGATGTTGACTCTTGATGGGCCAGATGGATGGGCCTGTGGCTGGATCAGTATCGTGCACAGAGCTACATTTCGACTCAGACACCAGCAAGGTGGAGGTGGGGCTACTGGTATGGGCTGGTATTATTAAAGATGCGCTAGTTGGATCTTTTCATGTTGAAAATGAACTCAAATTCAACTCCCAAATCTACTAACAGTTTTTAGAATAAACTTTCTTCAAGCATTGGTACAAGAAAAAGTCTGCATCCTTGAAGAAGACCATGATATTTATGCAGGACAATACTCCATCGCATGCATCAAAGCAACAAAGTAGAGGAAAGAATAAGGACATGGCCCCCTTCCTTATCTGACCTAAACCCTATTTAGAACTTGTGGGCCCTTCTTAAATGGGAGATTTACGGTGAAGAAAAAAAGTACATCTCTCTAAACAGTGTCTGGAAGGCTGTGGTTGCTGCTGCACAAATGTTGATCATTAACAGATAATGAAACTGACAGACTCCATGAATGGAAGGTTTATAACTGTTATTAGTCACTGATATTTTTTTTTGGAAATGTCAGAAATGTTTATTTGTAAAGTTTGAGTTGTTTGTTTATTATTCTCACTTTAGCAGATGAAAATAAACAAGTGAGATGGGAAAATTTTAGTTTTTCATTTAGTTGCATAATAATTCTGCACACTGAGACTGGGTTCACATATATGCGAATTGGATGCGTTTTTAACTACATCAAATTCATATAATGTGAATGTGACCGGCTCACAATAGAGTCGGTTCACACAGGTGCGGTTTGGAAAGGCTCTTGTGCACTTTTGGGTCCAGTTCAGGTGTGAATTCAGGAAAAAAATCACACCTGAAACATACTTGAACTGGTGAACAGAAATGCACCGGACTCCGAACTACAAACCGCAGCCAGACATGTGTGAACCCAGCCTAATAGTTGCTCAATATTTTTGCACATATATATATTCTCCTAAAAAAAAAAAAAGCCAAAACCTAATTTTTACTTTAATAAATATTCAGATTTGAGGTTTATTACCATTTTGGATTGACCAAAATGCCTGGTTCATTTTAATGAACATGAGCTTGTCCACATTGGCTCTGGACAGGCGGCTGCGCTTGTCTGTGATAACGCTCCCTGCCGTGCTAAATACACGTTCAGATAATACACTGTTTCGCAGGCCAGCACCTCCAAGGCGTAAAGGGCAAGCTCAGGTCATATGCCCAATTTGGAGACCCAGGAGTTGAAGGGGCAGACCCGTCATTCAGTACGTCTAGGCGTGTGCACACATACTGCTCCACCATGTTGGTGAAATGCTGCCTCCTGCTAAGACGTTCCATATCAGCTGGTGGTGCTGGTTGTTGTGGCGTATTGACAAAGCTTTTCCACATTTTGACCATGCTAACCCTGCCTTCTGAGGTGCTGGCGGTGACCTGGCTGCGTTGGCTACCTCTTCCTCCTCCTCTGCCTTCACCTTGTGCTTCCACGGTGCCCCCGCTGTCAGGTGGGAATGCCACCAGCAGCGCGTCTACCAGCATGTGCTTGTACTCACGCATCTTGCAATCACGCTCCAGTGAGGGAATTAAGGACAGTACATTGTCCTTGTAATGGGGATCCAGCAGCGTGTCCACCCAGTAATTAGCACAAGTTATAATGTGGGAAACTCAGCAGTCGTTGCGGAGACACTGCAGCATGTAATCGCTCATGTGTGCTAGGCTGCCCAGAGGCAACAAAAAGCTGTCCTCTGTGGGAGGTGTATCATTTGTGTCCTCTGTATCCCCACAGCCACACACCAGTGATTGCCATGAGCTGGTCTGGGTGCCACCCTGCAGTAAACATGGTTCCTCCTCCTCCATCTGCTCCTCTTCATTCTCCACCTCGGCATCCTCCAGAACTGTGCCCTTGCTGGACAATTGTGTACCTGGCGTTTGTGGGTGCAGCAACCCACCCTCGGAGCCACTTGTGAATGACTGCCCTGAAAGCCTTGGAAATGATCCCTCTTCCTCCTCCTGTGGCACATCCTCTTCCATCATCACCCGAATCATTTTTTCAAGGAGGCATAGAAGTGGGATAGTAACGCTGAGAACAGCGTCATCGGCACTGGCCATGTTGATAGAGTACTCTAAACAGCGCAACAAGGCACAAAGGTCTCGCATGGTGGCCCAGTTATTGGTGGTGAAGTGGTGATGTTCCGCAGAGCGTGCATGCTGCAGTTAAAACTCCACTATCGCCTGCTGCTGCTCGCACAGTCTGGCCAGCATGTGCAAGGTGGAGTTCCACCTTGTGGGCAGGTCACATATGAGGCGGTGAGGGGGAAGGCCGAAGTTACGCTGCAGCGCTGACAGGCGATAAGCAGCAGGGTGATAACGTGGAAATTGCGCACATACGGCCTGCACTTTCGGCAGCAGCTCTGAGATATCGGGGTAATTTTTAAGGAACCTCTGCACCACCAAATTCAGCACATGCACCAGGCAAGGGGTGTGTGTCAAACCGGCTAGGCCCAGAGCTGCTACGAGATTTCGCCCATTATCGCACACCACCAGGCCTGGCTTGAGGCTCACCTGCACCAACCACTCATCGGTCTGTTGTTCAATGCCCCTCCACAACTCCTGCGCGGTGTGGGGTTTTCCCCCCAAACAGGCAAGTTTTAAAACTGCCTGCTGTCGTTTACCCCTGGTTGTGCTGAAGTTGGTGGTGAAGGTGTTACGCTGACCGAATGAGGAGGTGGTAGAGGATGAGGAAGTGAAGTAGGAGGAGTTAGCAACAGGAGGCAAACTGAAGTGCCCTGCAATCCTCGGTGGTGGAAGGACATGCGCCAAACTGCCACTGCATTTACCCAGTGTGCTGTTAGGGAGATATAATGTCCCTGACTGTGCTTACTGGTCCACGTATCTGTAGTTAGGTGGACCTTGCCACAGATGGCATTGCGCAGTTCACACCTGATTTTGTCCCCCCACTTGGATGGCTCGCCTGGAAAAGTAGTTGGGGCTGGGCACAACGTACTGTGGGACAGCCACCACCATAAGGCTTTTAAAACTCTATGTCTCCACCAGACGGAATGACAGCATTTCAAAGGCCAGGAATTTTGAAATGCTGGCATTTAGGGTCCAGGGATCGCGGGTGGGTAGGGGGGTACTTCCTTTTCTGCTCCAGTGTTTGGGAGATAGAGAGCTGAATGCTTCCATGGGACATTGTGGAGATGGTTGGTGACCCAGGTGGTGGTGTTGCTGGCTGACCCTCTGTTTGCGGGGTCACAGATGCCACTGTCACTACAGAGGTGGATGAAGAGGCTGAGACTGCAGCAGAAGAGGAAGCAGGAGGAGCCAGAGACCTTTCTTGGTTTTTGAGGTGTCTACTCCACTGCAGCTCGTGCTTTGCACTTAGATGCCTGGTCATGCAGGTTGTGCTCAGGTTGAGAACGTTTATGCCTCGCTTCAGGCGATGAATGCACAGCATGAAAACCACTCGTGTCTTGTCATCAGCACATTGTCTGAAGAACTGCCATGCTGGGGGAACTCCTTGGAGCTGGCTTTGGTGTGCTCGGTCCCTTACTGCTTTGGGAAGTAGCAGGCGTACTGTCTAGGGGACGGCCGCTCCGCTTTTGCAACCTGTTTCCTCTACTGCTGTGCTGGTGGCTCTGTGCGACCACCGCCTCTTCCTTCGAACCACACAGGTCACCTGCATGACATTGATTCCATGTGGGGTCAAGGACCTCATTGTCCTCCACATCATCTTCCACCCAGTCTTCACCCCTGCCATCCTTGTTGGTCTGCACAATTCCGAAAGCCGCAGCAGTTGGCACCTGTGTTTCGTCATCATCCGAGACGTGCTGCGATGGTCCTCTCATGTACTCATCTTCAAACATAAGTGGTTGGGCATCGGTGCACTCAATCTCTTCCACTTCTGGGGCAGGGCTAGGTGGATGTCCCTGGGAAATCATGCTAACAGAGTCATCATAAAGCAGAAGAGACTGCTGCATGACTTGGGGCTCAGACTGCTTGGCTGATTTGCAAGGGGGTGAGGTGAAAGACTGATGGACATCAAGTGCAGGTGCAGGTGCCAACTCTGATCTTTCAGCAGGAGACTGGGTGGGAGACAATGTGACGGTACTGGAGGCACTGTCAGCAACCCAATCTACTATCGCCTGTACTTGTTCTGGCCTCAATATTTGTAGAGCCGCATTAGGCCCTACTAAATACTGCTGCAGGTTCTGTCGCCTACTCGCACCTGAGGAAGGTGTTTCACTTGTGTGTGTAGCTGGCACAGTGTAACGCTCCGGCGTTTATTTGTGTGGTGTGGATTTGCAGCTGCGGAAGTTACACTCAGTAGTCAAGTAGAGATGTGTTGAACTACCATATCCAACTCTCAAGACTCATCATTGTGCATCAGCCTGTCTCAGCAAGCACATACACAAACACAGACACTCATTAAAGATGTTCCTGGAGTGATATGTTTATATGTGAAAGTATAGAGGTGATACTGAGGGGACAGGCGTGGATAGTGATAGCAATGGTAAGAGGTAACAGATGGTGATAGTAAGCACTTAGGATAGCAATCATGTACAGGTAACAGGTGGTAGTGAAGAGCAGATGAAGTGTACAGGAGATGCTAGGCTAGTGCAGTGACAAGATGGTAATAGGCTCAAGAGCTTGCAATCTAAGTAGCGGTGCAGATGTTAGATGTAACAGTATAGTTCTTAGAGTAGCAATAGTCTTTAGTAAGCAGAGTAGTAGTGAAAGCAGATTAGGAAGGTATTCCCCTGTGGGGTACTTATCACTGGTAGGTTTGTAAGGAGAGGGTTCCGGCGGTGAGGTAATGATCTTGTAGCGAGATACAAGATGTTGTAGCAAGTCTTCGGTCAATCCAGGTATTAGGGAATAGCTGGAGGATTCGGCAGCGTTAGGTAATGCTGTAGCAAGCGGTTTGCACGAACACATGTGAGTGAATGCCGGCGGTTGAAATAGCCGCTCAGAGCGGCACTCACTGATGAGGTCATGGAATTTAAAGGGACAGGTACTAGATGCGTTCCACCTATCTATATGGTGGAACGTAATGTACAAATAATAGGCTGGAAGGGTACCGCAGGTACCAGGATCTTACACACAGATCGACCACGTCCTCTCCTTGCAACAGGAGCTCCGCCAGCAGCACCACGACCGGGGCCACGTCCCTTATTTGATGTTCTCCTCATATTTCTCAAATTTAGGATCTTGCTCTAAATGGGTGTTTTTTGAATAGCAAAATAGAACAACAGTATCTAAAGGGTGTATCTCACAGTAACATATGCAGCAAACGCTGTTTTTTGAATAGCAGAATAGAACAACAGTATGTTGTGTATTTTGCCCAAAAAAGGGTGTTTTTTTTACTAACACAATATGACAGCAGCTTGAATTCTACACGTACAGATGCAGCAAGCAAGGGCTATAAAATTGTGGATTTTAGCCCAAAAGGGGCTACATATAGCTTAAAATGCACACTGAATATGCTGGTGGACTGAGCTTGCATAAAATGCCCCCCCATCGTCCACCTAACTAACAGACGGATAAAAGTATTTTTTCTCTGTCACTGGGATCAGGGCAGGGTAAAAAGATTGTGCACTGCACCCACACAACAAAATCTATGTAGATCGCTGTGAGTTCTGATTAAAGATTCTGTCCTCCTCCTTTTCTCTCCCTCAAAGCAGCAGCCACAGCCTTACCCTAGTACACAACAAAATCTATGTAGAAAACTGAGTTGAAGTTCTGATTAAAGAATAATGTTTCTGTCCTCCTCCTATTCTCTCCCTCAAAGCAGCACCCGCAGCCTTGCCCTACACTAGATAGAGGAGAGTGACGTGCAGCGCTATGTGACTCCAGCTTATATAGAGGCTGGGTCACATTCTGCACTGGCCAATCACAGCCATGCCAGTAGTAGGCATGGCTGTGATGGCTTTTAAGGGCACACCAGATAAACACTTGTGGATTGGCTGCCCTGCATCCTTTTTTAACGTGCCATTAAATTGCCGAACACCAAACTCCATAACGAACATACAGTAAGATGTTCGGGTCCAGGTTCCAAAAAGCCCGGTACGAACCTGAACTTTACAGTTCAGGTTCGCTCAACCCTAATAATAATGCAAAAAGCAGATGTTTGGCACCTTGGCACTGGGGGGGCAAACTGTTTGTAGATGGCTACCTAATTCAACATTTCAAAGGAGGGTATTTGCAAATTTGCAAGGATTGTAAAATACAGATTGCTTGGTCAGGGGGCAAGTTGAATGGTTATGTCCTTGTTTGTGGTGAATTTACAGTTCAAAGGGTACATTGTTTACATATTTAACCTCTTGCCGACTGCCCATCGTAGTTTTACTGTGCCAGGGCGGCTTGGCTGCGCTAAATCATGTAGTACTACGTGATTTTGTGCACTAGGTTTCGGCCACACTCCCGCTGTGTTTAGACACAGCGATCGGTACCATTCTCAAGGTTTTATCATTGTGCACTTATCTGGATACATTGCTTTTATTATTGTTTTAGAAGACGAGGAGGTATTGTTTGAAGAGTTAATTGAAGAATACGCAGAAAAAAAATCATAAACTAATTAAGTTAAAAGTGATTTCTACATACGGGAGAAATACCTTAGAACACTAGGGAAAAAACTGAGGCCTCATGAAAAAAAGCCACGTCCATGGATTAATTAGAAGGCTTGTAAAATTCCTTTTATGGATGGTTTTAGAGTAAGTCATGTGATTCTTCTCCATGTCTTAAGTAAGCCTATGTGCAACATTTGGACAGATTTCTGTTAGTCACACGATTAACGTAAATTAAAAAATACTGATCTAAATGAAAAATACTATTATTTAAATGGCAATGCGTGCAAGATTGCTTGCTTTCCTTTATGCACATGAACAATTATGTTGTAAAAAAACTCACCCCAAGTGACATCTCCTTGCTCCAATGTTTACCATTGCAGTCTATGTGAATGTGTGGGTGGAGCTACAGCAGTCACATGATTTTTATTAAAAAAAAGACCTATATGTAAACAACATTTTGTTGGTTGAACCAGATAAACTTGTGTCTTTTTTCAACCTGACTAATTAGGAAACAAAACGAATCATTAACACTAGTCATTGACTATAATGAAAAGTTGAATGTAGTTTCATGAAGTTTCATGAAATTATTTGTCATTGTGCAAATAGGATGCTATGCTTATATGTAAATATAAATACAAAAAATGCATTAAGACTAGGTTCACACTTTTGTCACAGCGATTTCCACACCCACAACCATCCCCAGTCAAAACACGCTGCTCTTTAACCACTTTAGCCCCGGAGGATTTGACTGCTCAATGACCAGGCCGTATTTTGCGATTCTGCATTGCGTGAATTTAATGGACAATTGCGCGGTCGTGTGACGCTGTACCCAAACGAAATTGACATCCTTTTTTTTTTTCCACAAACAGAGCTTTCTTTTGGTGGTATGTGATCACCTGTGCGATTTCTATTTGTTGTGCTATAAACAAAAAAAGAGCGACAATTTTGAAAAAAAAAACAATATTTTTCACATTTTTTTTATATGAAATTCTCAAAAAAAATGTAAAAATCTAAATTTTTTAACATTTTAGGCCAATTTGTTTTCAGCTACCTATTTTTGGCAAAATAAATTGCAATAAGCGTATTTTGATTGATTTGCGCAAAAGTTATTGCGTTTACTAACTACGGGAAAGATTTATGTCATTTTTATTGTTTTTTTTTACTAGTAATGGCGGCGATCTGAGATTTTTTTTGTGGGACAGATCGGACGCCTAAGGGCTCTTTCACACGGGCGGTCCGATCAGATCCGCCTGTCAGTTTTTTAGGCGGATCTGATCGGATCCTCCATGCAGCTCTATGGGGCAGCGGGTGTCAGCGGAGGTCACCTCCGCTGACATCCGCTGCCATCTGCATCCGATCCTGTGCTGAAATCTGGACGGATGGAAACCCTATTTTTCCATCTGTTCAGTAATCGGAGCGGAGCGGATCTGATGAGAGCGGACAAGCGCTCCGCTCTCCTCCGATCCCCCATAGAGGGCAGCGGGTGCTGAGACACCTCCATCTCCGCTCTGCAAGCGGAGACGGAGCTGTCATCCGCCCGGCTCATCGGGGATCGCGGATCGATCCCCGCTGAGCAACACGGATCCGCCTGCGGAGGCGGACCGTGTGAAAGAAGCCTTACTGACAATTTTGACACTTTTGGGGGTACCAGTGACATTACTACAGTAATCAGTGCTAAAAATATGCACTGTACCTTTTAAAAATGACACTGGCAGGGAAGGGATTAACTGCACTGGTGATCAAGGGGTTAAATGTGTCCCTAGGGGCGTGATTCTAACTGTGGAGGAGCGTGGCTTGTGAAGTAATCACAGAGATATCCTTTATAGCAGGATCACATAGCCAATGTGATCACTTCAGGGAGAATGACAGACGGCTGTGTTTCTCTCTCTCTGCTGTGGGAGATCGCGAGTGGCTGGCAGTCATTGGAGCCACCGGTCACATGCTCTGACTCCCCAGCTAACGTGCAGGGGCCGGCGGCGCGCGCTCCCCCCTACAGTCTCCTGAGCGAGCGACGTAGTAGTATGTCCCTTTGCCCAGGAGCGCATGCCTGCTGGAGTAAAACTGCAGTGGGCGGGGCTGAAGTGGTTAAAAACACACAGGGCTGCCATTCATTCTTAATTAATACCCCACGCATCTAAAAACAGAGTATTTGCGGGTGCAGGAACTGCAGGGAAAATGCATAGTGCAAAATCACCATGCGATTTCCCAGCAGCTGTGTTTTTAAAATGCTGAAGGAACCTTTTTCCTGCATAAAATGTAGGCACAGCAGCCTATTCAAATTAATGGGCTGCAATGTCAGCGCAAAAGAGTGTGAACCTAGCCTAAAAAGATTGCATAGCAAACATTTACTGTACATTAAAAACAAGATACACTAAACATAGTGCTCTGCCCACAATAAATAATAATACAAGATGTTGCCTGTAGAAAATGCCAAACATATGTACTGTATGTAGGTTGACAGTGATTGGACCCTTTATTACCCTTTCCCTTTTGAACAAAGAAACCAATTCCTGGAGCACTAAGTGACTTTTGTCCCCCCAGGAATCAAGCAATGACACTGAGTTATTTTGCTTAAAGGTATTTTTCTTAAAGACCACTTGTACTCTGCTTGAGAAGGCTCAGGCAAGGTGTTAACTACCTTTCAAATAACAACCTAGACTAATGTTCGCACCTCTGTCTAATTATCATTTAGAACAGCAAGACTAATCTGCTATATGTTTTGCTAAGTAGACCAAATTACTTGGGTTCATTTTAAAGGTGCAGTATTTTTGGAATGCAGATGCAAGTTTTCAATAATTAACAATTCAGAGGTTTAAGTTGTTAAAAGTAAACTGATCTCCTGAATAATTTTTTTCACCCTAAACTTATAATTTGTATAATTTAATAGCATCTAAGTTTAAAAAATTGAAAAGAATAATTGAACCATAGCTTTGGAACAAAAAACAGTCTGCTGCTTAAGCCATTTTTCTAAAAATGATTTCAGCTAGCTTTCGTAAGCCTTATTAATAATCAGTCCCGTGGGCAGAAGATTGTATGGGAATTAGAAGCAGCTGGAAGAAATTACTCAGTTTTATGAGCAATTTTCCTGCTTTTATCAGCTAAATATGAGGAATGGAAGTAGTGATTCCAGCGTGGTCTATCTGGGACCCTCGCTGAGTGAGCAAGTAATCATTTGTAAGCTGCTCATGGTAATTGAAAGTTAGATGTGTCCCCTGTGTGTCCTTCATTAGGCTGTTATGTAACTTGCATCATTTAGACTGTATAATAAATGAGTTCATTGAGAAGGATAAATCTGTAAAGTCTCAGTGATCTTGAGTTGTTTTTTGGACTGTGGTCAGAAGGTGAAGGAGAATGTATAAACATCACATCACCATATTCTATAAACCAAAGCCTCAAAGTTCATATATGTGCCAACAAAAGTTAGTATCCCAACAGAGGGTTAATATACTAGGCTTGCTCATCAACTTTTTCTTTACTTCTTACCTCCCAAACATCAGTACAAGTATTTCTCAGATGAATGGGCATGCTTAGAAGACTTAATGATTTCTAATTTCCACTTTATTCTGCAGGACTTGGGTGCAGCCACTGGTTTAAAAGAGATTTGTAATGCTGGCTGATGGGTAGGCTGAGCCACACACATAATGACACAACCTATTTAAAAAGTTTCCTCTCCTCTAGCTTCTCAAAAGCTTGGAGAGCAGCTAGACTGTGGAAACACACCTGGGATCATGCATCTTTAAAGTAACCTCTTAAGATGCTGTTGTGAATAAATATGCTGGCTGGAAATGACACTTATAGCCTCAAGTGACCCTCATGCTACCAGATGGAGGAGCTTACAAAAGTAGAGAAATCTATATTCATATTGGATTAGTTCCAAGGCAATCTAGATATCTTCATATGTTTGACAACTTACTGATTAACACTGGAAAAAGATATAGAATTATGAGTCAACAATGTTTTTTTTTTTTTTCAATCAGATAATTTTTATTAAAGAAAAAATTGACACTACAACAACATAGGTACAATAGTCAAAATACAAATGCACATATATAGACCAGAATAACAATAGATCTATGTACATCCATCAATACATATATATGTGATCATTATTTATCTCTGTACAAAAATACCTTCACATGCACATACTCTAGTATATAACTATTTTTTCCATTTAAATCCTGACTAACTACATTATTAACACAACCCCCCCCAAGAAAAAAAAAAAAAAAACTCTGCCAAGATTGGTATATACTCGAGATCAATATAGTTTTCTCCTGACACATTACATTACATTGGTCTACCTTTTAGGGTCTCTGAAAGTCAACAGTTTTCTAAACTTGAGGAGGTATGCCTCCAAAAATTCTAATGGCGGCCAGCTGTGTCAGGGCCAGCCCCGGAACAGCTAGCCATTGTTCCCAAATACGATCAAATTTTATAGAACTGCCTCTATATTTGTATGTGAGATATTCACGAAGTAGTGTTATATTCACCTCCTCAACCCACTTGGAATGACTGGGGGGAGAAGAAGAAAGCCACTTCCTCGCAACAAGCTTTCTGGCTAAAAAAAGCACTCCAAGAATTGCCGTCTGTATATATGGAGAATATTCCTTCCCATTCAAGCAACCTAACAGTCCTATTTTTGGTTCATAAGGGAGAGTAATATTCCATGTATTATTAATAGTTAATATTATTATTTTCCAGTATTGGGTAAGTTTGGGGCATTTCCATAACATATGAATAAGTGTACTATTATGAATCTTACATCGAGGGCATAACGGATAATCCCTCCTTTGCCATTTATATAAATGAGTAGGGGTGTGATTTGTACGATACACAATAAATAGCTGTGTAAGCTTCTGTGTGGATGAGAGGGAGACCCTAGTCACATTTTCCAAAATATTGGACCATTCCTCATTAGACATGGGACCAATATCCTCCTCCCATCCCTTCCTACATGTTAGAGACATCACATTGGATACTTTATTCAAAAAGGAGCTATATAAAAATGATAGTACCTTTTTTAATATATTTTCCCAGAAGCCTATACAGTATAACCGGATTGGACAGACTCCAGAGAGAAATCATTGCCTGTGCAGATATGGCATGTCTTAACTGTAAATATTGGAAGAACAAAACATTTGGAAGTCCAAACTCCATTCTAAGTGACTGAAAATCCTTCAATGCTGTACCCTCGTATAATTGAGGGATATATTGAAATCCGTATTCAGACCACGTAGAAGAACCTTTCAATTTAAATAATTCAACAAAGTTATAATTATGGAAAAGCCGAGAAATATCTTGTGTATCCCTCATATTTGAAGTGTTGCTTTGTTTTGATCCACACTCTATTTAGCAGGAGCAATGTAGGACATGCTGTCAGTTTCCCCATTTCTCCTGCCTCCAGACACTCCACTACATCTTTATTAGACAAAATAGAGGATATAATCTCCCTGTTTCCCCAGCCTGCCTAATGCTGAAGCTGAGGGACCATATAGTAAAAATAAGGATTAGGGACTGCAAGACCTCCGGCCTCATTAACTTCCTGTAGCTTTTCCAGTTTAATACGGGGAATTTTTTTCCTCCAAATCAACATACGAAATAAGGTGTTGCACCTCCTACAAATATGTATAGGTATCCATACAGGGGCATTATGTAGAGCATACAACAATTGTGGATTCCAAATCATTTTAATCAGGTTACAATGACGCATCTGCCGAGAGAGATAGTTTAAGCCAACTGGTGGTTTGCTCTTGAACTTACCCTAAGAGGTTCAATATTGAGTTTGACATAATTATAAAGGTTGGAATGGACAACAATACCCAAATACCAAAACTGTTCCACTACTCGGATCTGAGATGCCATTTGCGGCAGTGGAGCAGTGAGAGGATCTAAAGGTAATAATACAGATTTATCCCAATTAATTTTGAATCCAGAAAAGGATCCAAAGGTTTGTATAAGTGTCATCAGTGATGTCAAATACCTATCTGTATCTCCCAAGAATATAAGGGCATCATCTGCATATAATGCTATTTTTTCTTCTAAATCCAAGTCAACAATGTTTAATAATGTAATAAAAAACTTGGTATGATGAGAGAATGTGTCTATTTTCCTCCAGAATATTTTGTAGGCTCAAACATAAAATACGAGTCAAGTAGGGTTTACATAAAAGAGGGACTTGTAAAATCTACATTGACTTTTTTCTTGCTTCCCACTGGGGATATTGTCACTCCTTTCTTCAAGTTACCCCAAGTCTCCAGAACAAGAAATAAAAGGAAATCTCCAAAACCTGGACAGAGACAGCAGTAAAAACCTGTCAAAGGGCACAAAATCCTCCGTCTAACTACTAACATGCTTATCTTCACACGAGGTTTCCTTTCTTTTAGACTGGATATCATGGGAATATTGCTTTCCAACAAAACTAATGATACTTTTCTTTAACATTCAGTGCCACCGGCTTACAGAGTTTTCATCTGCAGTGGAATTTGTTCTTCTGGGTCCTGAAGGATATCTTACCATCTTATACAATAATTCTGAAAAAATCCCTAAAATGTAAAGCTGGTAAAGAGCAAATCAATCTGCTAGGCTGAGAACTGCTGTAGATCTGGTTAATCTGTAGCCAGCATACCAATATTTCCCAATCTGCTATGCACTGTAGTAGACCCTCAATCTATCCTATAAAATCAGCCGTATAAGTTGATATTCTTATAGCAAATGGGTTGAAAGCCTACAGTGCCTCTGGAGTTACTTAGACATTTTACATTTTTAGCCCAATGCAAGCTAACAAAGATGAGAAGAATAAAGTCTAGTAAACATTCAAACTTGCTGTAAACCTTGTGATGCATTCCACCAACAACTACAAAATGAATTAAATATAAAGTAGGTCTGGAATTCCACTATAAAAAAATATATTTTTTAAAGTTTTTTTTCATAAATAAAATATATTTGTAGGAATTGTAAGAAGAGACAGCACAAAAAAAGCCCCTAGGTAGTTCGATTAGCAGAGACACCCAATGTGGTTATTCAAAAGATAGGCATGAGTCGTCTGCTTTAGTAAAACGTCCAATTACTTTATTTTACCAAATAAAATGCATTTTGTGGCTTTAAATTGCCACTTCCCCATTTCAAGGTAATAAAATTGATGTCTAGTATCAGCTGGTGGTGTGCTACACTTGGGAAATATATTATAAGCCACTAGGTGGAGTGTAGAGTTTCATCTGTAGCCTACAAGACACCAATTTTATCACCTTGAACTGAGGAAGTGTCAGTTTAAAGCCACAAAATGCATTCTATTTGATGAAATAAAGTATTTGGATGTTTTCCTGAGGCAGGCAACTCATGCCTATCCTTTAAATAATCACACTGGGCACCTCTGCCAGTCGAACTGCCAATTGGCTTTTTTGTGCTCTTGTTTTGACTCTTCTTACTTATATACTTTATTTGACATACTCCTAAGAATTAAAAATAAATATGTGAAAAAAAAATTATTTAAAATAGCTTCATCTTCCTTATTGTATGATTTAATAGAACAGTGTATCCTCTTTGTGCTGTTATGCAGCTGGTTTTGAAGAACAAAGCATTGAAAAACAAAGTGAAAAGTCATATAAGACACTTTTAGTATGTGGGTGTACTTAGCAGTTTTCCAAACTAATTCTTTATGGACGGATAACATTCTGAGGTCCTTGTCGGATACGCTCATTTCAAGAGGTAATTAAATTTTCTAGCATCAGCCAGCAAAGTATTCAGCTTATATTTTTACCTCCTCAAGCAGAAAAAAACATGACAAAGTGATAATCGTATTTTTAATTGAGCACCCTGGAAAGAAATTCCAATGCTAACTAATTACTTTTCATCCTGAGTAGCTAACTTGTAACATGACAGCCACTAGTAACTGTGACTAATTATTTTTTATTAGAACACTTACAACAGGGTGAATTGAATATAGTACAAATTTAAGAGGAGAGAGAGCGAGAAAGAGAGAAGGGGAGGGAGAAGAGATACTTGATATGCTAAGCTGGGCTTGTTAAATGTATAATGTACAAGATAGGAAGTGCGTAAAAAAAAAAAAAAACAACCAGGAATACTTTGAAGGCTGTTGTAAATTTTTTTTTTTTAGTTCTGTGTATTGCCATTTTAAGGAAATGTTATGGTATTTCTGCTTTAAAATCTTTAGGAGAATGTAGGAGACGTTTAGAACGTTTGTATTATTTTTAAAGATAGTGACCTGTTAACAGTCTATTTGCATTGCTGAGACACAACCTCATGTGCAACCTCCAGAGAAGTTTCTGCAGTGCCCTGGAGAGCCTACAGTATCTTTGGATCACTGGTATTAACAATTTTCAGTCTACATACTTGCATCTGGCCTGGATGGGGTCTCACCTGCGAGGCAGAATGCCTTGCTTCTTTATTCATTAAGTTCAGAAGGCTTTAAGGGTTTTCTTAACACTGGTTGCAGATTCTTTATACATAGTAACACTAACAGTACAAGCCCTGGAACAGTATTTTAAACCATCCATCAATTTCAAGCATGTAAATTGGTACTTCCAATTGGAAAACAGAAGCCACTCCAACTCCAGAGCAGTGGATATGCAATATAGGGGCAATTCTACATTATAAACATTTGATTTATCAACATCGTGGCTTCCCTGCTAAGTTTGCTAAGCTCTGGGTTAGCTAGCTAAGTACCCCTGGTCTTGCTCTGTTCAATCTTGTGTTACAAAGCAGCAGCGGCTGGTGCATTGGGGGCGCGGGGACGCCGCCCCCCCCCCTATCCATGAGTCTGGCCTCTAATCTACATGCTGGGTGCTGGACGCATGAACTTGAATGGGGCTTTTTTTTTTAGCCAGCTAAAAAAAAGGGTGGGATCGGGGCGCAGTGAGCCCACCCAGTCGTGTGACAATAGCGAAGGAAAATTAGCTATTGTTACACGGATCCTCCTCCTGGCCAATCAGAAAGCGGGTCTGGAGACCAGTTTCCCGATTGGCCGAAAAGGGAAGTCATGCCATTGAGCATGGAGGAGGAGGGAGGAGACGCAGAAGACAGGAGGAAGAAGGCGAAGCCGCCGCCTGCTGCTGCAGATATCCATGCAGGGTGAGTGAGCGGGGGGGGGGGGTTCTGTCCTGTCCCCTGTCCTGTCCCCTGTCCTGTCCTGTCCCCTGTCCTGCTGTGGTCCTGGGGGGGGGGGTATGGTGTGCGGCCTGGTGTGGTCTGGAGGGGGGGTATGGTGCGGTCCGTCTGCCGCCCCCCCCCCCCCCGGCTCATGGAGCATCAGCAACCACTGTTACAAAGACTCCTGTGACTTTCCTATCATATATATTTTTTAGGCACCTGTCTGGTTCTTATCTCCCCTGGGTACTAATCCAATAGGTTTTACCGTTTGTGAATCTGCATATCTATACTGTCAGTATGATCTACATGCTTGATTTTACTCAGTCAGTATCAATGGTTGCTGTTTGATATGCTTTAATTTTTTTTTCTTTTTTTTTGAATTTTGAATACAAAACTGTATGCACCTGCTGGAAGGTAATGTATGGGTTTATTGTTTTTCTGTAAGATTATGTTCAATAAAGCTTTTTTCTTAAATTAAAAGAAAAAAAAAAACAGTTAATTTTGAGAGACACTGCCAGGGTGGGGAAGAATATATGCGCTGCTTATGGTGCCAGATAAACTTATTTTGCAAAGAGCTGTAGGTTTGGAATGCCAGATGGAAATGGATGTGCAGGAAGCCAGTAATATACTGTGGCCCTCATATGGTAATGAAACTCCTGTTCAAGTACAAAAGCTGACTGACAGCACACTAAATGCACATTGTTTTAACTGTAAAGGTAACCTTCATAATGGAAGCTGTGTCCTTCACGAAGCAAACTCTGCAGGCACAGTAACAAACTGAAACACTTTGCTAATTGTTGCCGTTTCACCCCAACTACATTTGCTTATAACTTGAAGCAGGTGGTTCAGGAGCCTGATGACCAGTAGATTTATGAACTTGGAAAGGGTCAGACACATTTTAGGCTTTGTCACTATGTAATCGTTAATGCAAAATTACTGTGTTTTTAGATACAGGAGCAAAGGTTTCAATTTTGAATGCAAAAACTTACAATATTTGCTCATATTTGTTATTAACCATTTATGTACTGGGAATAGGCATCCCATGCAGGCAAAGCAACGTACCCGTACATCGCCACCTGCTTCTGGGCTTAGGGCGTGCAGGTGCGCTTCCCCCACCGACACTCTATTGTGCACAATGGGAGTCTGTCAGCAAGTCCTGGCCAATGACTCATTACCAGGACCTGATGATTGGCTGTAACAATCAACACAGGGCTCTGTACAGAGGGAACAATCTGCAAAGCAGGGATAAGAAGCAAAGAGATATGTTGGTAAAAGTAGCTTATAATACACACATTACACATTGTTAGGCACACATTTAACCCAATTGATCACCCTAGATGTTAATCCCTTCCCTGCCAGTGCCATTAGTATAGTGACAGTGTAAAGAATTAGCAATGATTAGTGTATTAGTGTCACTGGTGACGTCAGTGGCAGTTATTCAGTCCACCCCCCCAGCATCAGTTAGTGACAGATTTCCTGCCGCACTATTGCAGTCCCATTATAAGTCGCTGATCACCGCCATTAGTAGTATAATAAAATTCCAATATACACTACATTAAAGTATTGGGACGTCTGCCTTTACACACACATGAATTTTAATGGCATCCCAGTCTCAGTTTGTGGGGGTTCAATATTGAGTTGTCCCAGCCTTTGCAGCTATAACAGCTTCAACTCTTCTGGGAAGGCTGTCCGCAAGGTTTAGGAGTGTGTTTATGGGAATGTTTGACCATTCTTCCAGAAGTGCATTGGTGAGGTCAGGCACTGATATGGACCAGAAAGCCTGGTTTACAGTGTCTGCTCTTATTTATCCCAAAGGTATTTTATCAAGCTCCTTCACTCCAAACTCGCTCATCCATGTCTATATGGACCTTGTTTGTGCACTCATGTTGGAGCAGGAAGGGGCCATCCCCAAACTTTTCCCACAAAGTTGGGAGCATGCAATTGTTCAAAATGTCTTGGTATGCTTTAGAGGTATTGGTATGAATTAGAGTGGAGACGGCGAGCCAGGTCTTCTCATGCACATCAATGGCTGACCTCACAAAAGTGCTTCTGGAAGAATGGTCAAAACATTCCCATAGGCACACTCCTGAACCTTGTGGACAGCCTTCCCAGAAGAGTTGAATCTGTTATAGCTGCAATGGGAGGGCCAACTCAATATTGAACAATACATAACAGGATGCCATTAGTTCATGTGCTTGTAAAGTGAGGCGTCCCAATACTTTTGGTAATATAGTGTATATACACCATAGCTTTTAGGCGCTATAACTTTCATGCAAACCAATCAATATACACCTATTGGGATTTTTTATTAACCACTTTAACACCAGCGACGTAGACCTACGTTAGCTGAGTTTGCGTGGTTGTACCGGGATGATGCCTCTAGCTAGGGGCATCATCCCTGGATCATTTTTTAGAGCCAGCGGTTCGCTTTCCGGCAGTAATGACCGATGCAGCTCGGGAGCCGCTCGATTGTTACCACGGCGAGTGGGAGAGGATGCCCCCCCCTCCCTCCACCTCCCTCTCCCTTCCCACCGGATGCGGCTTCGATTGGGTCTCCGATGACGTAACCTGGAGGCGGTGTCCATGACGTCACATCCGGGTTACTCGGCTGCTAATGGTGGCAGTTTTAAAAAGTGAATGTATTCAAAAATGCCATTTTCGGCGTTTTGAATACATGGAAGTGTAGTGGAGGGGTCTAGGGTATTTTAGACCCTCGTTCCCTCCATAAACAGAACCTGTCACTGCATATTGCTGTCACAAGGGATATTTACATTGCTTGTGACAGCAATATAAGTGATCAGATTTTTTTTTTTTTTTAAAAACGGTGTTAAAATTAAAAAAAAAAAATAGGAAAATAAAAAATAGGAAAATATAAAAATTAGGAGCCGTTAGCTCACGCACGAAATAAAACGTATACTGAAGTCGGTCCGCAAATTAAATCACTGTTCAAACCACACATGTGAGGTATCGCCGCGATTGCCAGAGCATGAGCAATAATTTTAAAAAATGAGCTACACTCTAACTCTAAACTGGTAACCGTTAAACATTTTTAAAGCGTCGCCTATTGAGATTTTTATGCGCAATTTTAAACCGTAACATGTTGGGTATCTATTTACTCAGCATGACATCTTCACAAAATACAAAAAATTGGGCTAACTTTACTGTTTGTTTTTTTTTAATGCAGTGAAATGTGATTTTTCATAATTTTTCCAAAAAAATAATACAGCATTGCATGATCACGCATAGTTAAAGTAGTGCAGTGCTGAATAGTATAAAAATGGCTTGGTCATGAAAGGGTTCAAACCTTCCAGAACTTAAGTAGTTAACAACTCTAGGAAACACTGACTAATATAAAACAAAAGTATGCTGGACCCTGGTGATCTTTGATCTCTTCCATGTTCTTCAGGGAGATATTATCCTTTCTAGGGATGCTTACTCCTTGGATAACAATTACAAATCTGTGAATCTCCAGAAGTCTTCCTCAACTAGGGTTATGTAAAGCTGGATACACACTATACAACTTTTGTTGTTTGATTTCCTTTAGATTTACCTTCAACTATGTAGTGCAAGGGCCTACCTGATATCATACAAAATTGAAAGTGTTTAGGTTTGACCTCATATTAATTGGTTTTGGTAAATCTAAAGAAAAAATCTAAAGGAAATTGTATAGTGTGTATCCAGCTTTAGTTTGACAATTCAGCTGCCACCTGATGATATCTGCATAATTCTGGCACCAGTATTGTAAACAGAGGAACTTTTTTTTTTATCTCCCAGGTAGGTAACTGCTTACACTAATGCTGTCTTTAAAGGTGCCATTATTCTCACTGGCCACCAGAGTAATAGATAACTACAATGAGACAATGTCCACTCTAGGTTAATAACATAATTTGATACTGATATTGTAACACCCAGTTACAAACTGTACGCATAGGGTGTGATCACTCCTCTCGGTGCATAACAAATGTGGTTGGTTATAGAAAAGAGACCCTTAAAATTGCATGTAATGGCACACAAATCATGTTAAATGCTTATTTGCAGCATTTTGACTTTCCACAAAATTATTTTTAATTTTCATGCAATGTGCCTTTGAACATTCGACCATTGAGATGAGCTCAGACGAGTTCAGGATCCTAGTTCCAACCCACCGACCTGATCCCTCCAGCAAGCTGACACTGCACACTGATAATTTACAGGCATTGAGATTTTTCCCAGTCTGTACAGCTGCGGACCGGGAAATGTCTCACTGCCTGTGGTTAGCAGTGTGCAGTGTCGGCTTCCTGGTGAGATCGTGAAGGTGGGTTGGAACTAGGATCCCAAACACGCCTGAGCCCATCTCTATTTGACCACACCAGGAGCATCAATTCCCTAGCACAGCCCTCCTACCCTCTTTGTGTGTCATATCTCTCTCCCCTTCTGGGAGTGTTCAATTACTCTCTGTGCTTCCCTTCCTTACCTCACCCCGCTACTTAACCTTTTTTGTAGCTGCAAGAGTAGGAGTAAAGGGTAATAGTACTTGAGTGACAGCGTTAAGTGTGCTGGGGTTGCTGACATCACATCCAACATGGCGAATGTCAGGGCTTGGGAGGTCTACTTGAGGTAGGCTTTTATAGATAAATGACTTGCATAATATGTGTTAAATGCACATATAATCTTATGGCAAAATGTGCGTTGAAATGTGTAATCTGTTGACAAGGTCACTAACTTTACCAGAAACTCTTCACTTACACTTCATTAATCGTTCTGTACTAGGTCATTCAAACTTTTACCATGGAGAAGTCACCAATAGATGAAGAGTTCTCACTACTTCTTTTCTAGCCCTTTCTCCTATTTAGAATCCATATATTTTTAGGAAACAGTCTCACACTGCTCATCTGTTTTCTCTTATCAGGAGCCAGACACATACACTGCACACGTATTCATGAAACAGACTTATACTGCTCCATTCTCTCCACCACGAACTGCATCCTTTAGTCACCTATTGTTTTTACGGTACATGTAAGGGATTTTTGATGGTGCTTTTAAATAATAGGATCTCCAAACGATACAATATGCAAAAAATAATGACCTTTACTAACAAAATAAAGTCTCTTAAACAACTCAGAGTTATAACTTGATTAAAAAAAACTAAATGTTTCTTCCATGTTAAATAATAGAGACCTAAGCACACTCTGCATAAATTCAGAGCATCCAAAATCTCAAACTATCCAAAATCTCAAATTAGTGTGTTCCACTTCTAATTTTCCCTTGGGAGTACTAATGCAATTCCCACAAGAACAATACTAATAGTACTATGCTCCCTAGGATTATTGGGGGTCCCTTGAATCTAGCATACATGATAGTGCAGTTCCTCAGCACAGAACAGGCAACAAAGTTTGATTATAGACAGATACCATACCTGAACCAAAATTACATTTCAGAGGACCGCAAAGAAGAATTGTACAAGTGTATGAAGCTTGAAATGCTAAGAATGCCTTTCCAAAGGCTATTTGTTTGGTCTACAAATAAATGAAATATGGTAATTTTACACACACACACTCTGCAGCAGTGGGCCATGCATAGATCATGGCAAGAGTGCAGTGTGCTATCCTAAAGGTGAAAACAAACCTGGTATAGCAACAAAAAAAAACTGCTAAAATATCCTGAACTTGCCGAAATTTCTGCTCATGTGTGCAACATAATAAAAACATTGAAAAAGAATAGAGCCCATGAAAGAAAAATATCTGGGATCTGCAAAAAAAAAAAAATGCTTTTACATCTATGGTGTACAAAACACCACGTGTGTGTTCCTCAGTGCCAGGAAGTCAATGTTGTATTGACTGGCGAGACAAAAGTGAAATCTTTGACAGAAATATGCAACAATGTTTATGGAAGTAGGTGGAGCATGGTACAGCAACAAGAAAACCTCATTCCAACCATAAAGGATTGTGGAGGAAGGATCATAGTTTGGTGTTTATTTCCTGCCTGGAAGCCTGGAAAGCATGCTATCAAAGAAGAAATAATGGACTTAAACTGTACCAAGAAATTCTACAGGAGAAAGGGTACAAGTCCTTCAAAAGAATGTGATGCATTAAGTAAACCCTGTAACTTAAGAGGAATCAACATGGATTGAACTGGAGATAGTATGTATTATGGAACCACCAAGTCTAGAAATAAGCTGATATGACGTGACCAGAATGCAAAGAGCCACCCCAAAAATATAAACTGTTAGCACCATAAATACACTACAATAATGCATGGATTTGACCTCCTGCTTGTCCTTGCATACTTTATTTTGGCCGGATTGTATTTTTACTTCTGTACTGCAGTACCATGATATCATTTTTTGTAACTCACGAGTGTTGGCCCTGATGGTAGCCTTACCATCAGAATAATGTAATTAGACAAGCCCTACCACAATATTAAAGTAGAAATCACTTTGGTGAGGTAAACATGTTTCTTTGTTTAACTCAAACAACCCTTCATGCATTATAGGTTGATACCCTGTTTCTCAGATTTTGACAATCGATTCCAGCTAATTCCAGTAGTAAATTTAATATGGTATTTGCCCTATACATTGGATGAACAGGGAGTTTTCCAATGGTCTTATGTCAATTTCTTTGTGATCATAGCCTCTTGTGTACAGTCAACATTTGCTCCATCTTTGGCTGCCTCTAAATTTTTTAGATGTGCATAAAAGGCACTGCTGTTAAAATTATACTTATTGTTTGTTTGTGTGTTGGGGTTATTATCTGACAGCTGGGTGTGCTTTGGTCTCACATCTGTTCAGTGGCTGGTTGCCTTCTGGTCCACTGTCTGCTTGGTAGTTATCTGTCAGTTGAACATCTGTTGATTGTTCTACATAATGGCTACTTATCTTTGACTCTGTATTCCCTAGTCTTCTACTATTTTCTTCTTCTTGCATTTGTTACTGCTGTTTCTCCGGGTCTTTTTTTCTCACTCCTTATTGATGAATTAGACTCTACTGAGTATGTCTGTTAATTTGTTGCAACTGTTTACACTGTTTTATCTCCTTTGGATAACGACACCACTTCAAGGCTTCTTTTCTTGTGTTCTAGCATGTACTCATAATATGTTTTAATCCCCAGGCAATTTGTACATGTAAGGGAGTGTGCCCAAGTAATTAGTCCACTCTTTTAAAAAAGGGCACTCTACCCTACACTCCTGTCGCTCTTTGAAGTGTCCATGTCACTTACCCGGTCCTTGTCAACTGACCATTTTCTAGTTGCCATCTGCCCTAACCCTGCCACTTTTCTTTGATAGACCGCCTGGCACACCTCCTGGGTGCCTCCACCCAACGTTGCCTCCCGCCATCCAAACTCTTTCAGCAGACTAATAGCGAATACCAGCCCATTACCCCGAGAATCGTACACAGACAAGACGTTGAGGTAAAAACCAAAGGAACCACTTTATTGAACAGAAATACAGGTTTTTATACACTTCAAAAATAGGGACAGTCACCACATGAACAATGCAAACTTCAAACAGCAATCCAATTAACAACTCATAATCAACTAACCGCACAGTCAGAAAGTGATAGCGTATTAAATTTATATAAAAATATAGTTTATATCAATATAATATATAACCTCCAATCTCCTACATGTTCTTATGCAATATAATTGTGCAAAAATGTAAATGAAATCAATAATCCAAAGTTCATAGAATCCATTAGTACAGTGCCTTGAAAAAGTATTCATACTCTTTGAAATTTTCCAAATTTTGGCATGTTACAACCAAAAACGTAAATGTATTTTATTGGGATTTTATGTGATAGACCAACAAAAAGTGGCACATAATTGTGAAGTGGAAGGAAAATTATAATGTTATTTTTTACAAATATATATCTGAAAAATGTGGCGTGCATTTGTGTTCAGCCCCCTTTACTCTGTTACTAAAATCTAGTGGAACCAATTGCCTTCAAAAGTCACTTAATTAGTAGAGTCCACCTGTGTATAACTTTATCTCAGTATAAATATAGCTGTTCTGTGAAGCCCTCAGAGGTTTGTTAGAGAACCTTAGCAAACAAACAGCATCACGAAGGTCAAGGAACACACCAGACAGGTCAGGGATACAGTTGTGGAGAAGTTTAAAACAGGGTTAGGTTATTAAAAAATATCCCAAGCTTTAAACATCTCACAGAGCACTGTTCAATCCATCATCTGAAAATTGAAAGAGTATGGCACAACTGCAAACCTACCAAGACATAGCCGTCCACCTAAAATGACAAGCCAGGAAAGGAGCATATTAATCAGAGATGCATCCAAGAGGCCCATGGTAGCTCTTTCTGGAAGAGTGACAAGAAGAAAGACATTGTCGAAAGAAATCCATAAAAAGTCCCATTTCCAGTTTTTGAGAAGCCATTTCGGGGACACAGCAAACATGTGGAAGAAGGTGCTCTGGTGCAAAAAGCTATATGTGGCAGAAAACTAGCACTGCACATCACCCTAAACACACTATCCCCACCATGAAACATGGTGGAGGCAGCATCATGTTGTGGGGATGCTTTTCTTCAGCAGGGACAGGGAAGCTGGTCAGAATTGATGGGAAGATGGATGGAGCCAAATAAAGAGCAATCTTAGAAGAAAACCTGTTAAAGTCTGCAAAAGACTTGAGACCGGGGAGCAGGTTGACCTTCCAGCAGGACAATGACCCTAAACATACAGCCAGAGCTACAATGGAATGGTTTAGATCAAAGAATATTTATGTGTTAGAATGGCCCAGTCAATGTCCAAACCTAAATCCAATTGAGAATCTGTGGAAGGACTTGAAAGTTGCAGTTCATAGATGCTCTTCATGCAATCTGACAGAGCTTGAGCTATTTTGCAAAAAAGAATGGGCATAACATTTCACTCTCTAGATGTGTAAAGCTGGTAGAGACATACCCAAAAAGACTTGCAGCTGTAATTGCAGCGGAAGGTGATTCTACAAAGTATTGACTCAGGGGAGCTGAATACAAATGCACACCACACTTTTCAGATATTTATTTGTAAAAAAATTCTTGAAAACCATTTATCATTTTCCTTCCACTTGACAATTATGTGCCACTTTGTGTTGGTCTACCACATAAAATCAAAATAAAATACATTTACCATTCTGGTTGTAACATGACAAAATGTGGAAAATGTCAAGGGGTATAAATACTTTTTCAAGGCACAGTAGTTCAGAGGAAGCCCGTGTACTTATTCAAGCAAAAAGCTTCAAGCCACACCATGCTCAGATGTGCACAGGCACTTATAACCTCAAAGGTTTCAAATGTGAAATCTCCCAGTGCAGTCTGGTAAATTGCCGGGGCTGAGGGAAGTGTCTTTTTTGTAACTGTTATCTGTTTTTGGTGCTTGTGCGCATATTTTGTACCTTACTCTTATAATTCCAATAAAAATGTACAGTAAAAAAAGAAAAATGCCCAAGAAGAGTTCCGTATCTTCAGCTGTGAAGGTGCATCTGCACAACCTGTCCGATACAATGTTCCTGCAGATGCACCACTGTTCTGGGGACCTCCTGGCCACATAATCCCAGTAATTACTCCAGTAAAAGGTTTTCCGGACCCAGCTCTTTACCATGCTCTGACCAGGAGAAGCAGACAAAATCCCCAGTCTCCTCCATGGGCCGTAATCACTGGGTAGAAGGTTAGTTCATAGTCCCCTCCAAAAGCCTCTGTCCCGGTTGGGTCTGTCACACTTCCCTACCCTAACCTTTTTGTTTCTATAGTCTCCTGTGCTGCCCTGTGACTTATAGGTTTCCCTAGACCTGATTGCTGGTTCACTCCTGATCTTTGTGCTATCTGCTCTTTAAGTATTGCTGTACTCATTTGACTTTGTCCAAACTAACGCCTCTGGTACTCTCTCAGCTTATTTGGTATCAACCTCCATCTGTCTGACTACCTTCTGTTTCCTAGCTTATCCTTGCCGGAGAGTACCCACCCTGCTAAAACATGAAAACCCAATGACTGAATACATGTCGATCTCTGAAAGCCTCAAAATGAAAATATGGCCTTAGCAGTGGCCCAACTCTTGCAGTTGATATAAACAATGACTTGAAAAAAATCAAATTCATATTTACACACACGTGCACACACACACACACACACACTCACTCATATGTCTATGCATACATATTTTCTTGCCATCAACTTCCTCGGTTTTTCTTTTACTTTTAAAGCATTTTGTTTAACAAGCTGAACGAGAAAACATAGTATCATTTATATCTTCAGCTCCTGCGTGAAAAAAGTTTCCCATGGATAAATAGTGTACATAGTGGCTGCAAGGTTTTTTTTTTTTAATCCACAGGCTGTTGATAATAGGAAACAAAATCTGGCATATGTGCACTAACTACCAAGCACTGCTGAGTAAATACTGGTTATTACAAGGACACTGGGGCCATTGCAGTGTCACAAAGCAATTGAACACAGATCACTGCACGCGCATTCAGCTCCAGGGAAACTTGAAAGCACATAGAGATAATTAGGATATATAAATAAAAAGTACATCAAAGCAGAGGATTTTACCTAGATAAACTTAAGGACCCAGTCAGCTGCTTAATTCTGTTTTAATTAATTTTTGCCCTAATTGAATAGTCAACAATTATCATTTTATTACACTGAATTCTTGTGAAAGTGTAAAATCCACTGTGTAAAAAGTACTTTAGCAAATGTCAGTATTATTATACAGTTATTCTGACTGCTCACATGTAAAAAAAATAAAGATCTATAAATTCCCTGGTGTGCACAAGTGCATAGCATTCAGTATAGTGGCAATATTGGGGGACAGCTGAGATAGTCCAGAGAGCTCCTTCAGCCCAGAAGGCTGAACTGCTGTAAAAATAACTAGGGAAAGACTTCCTTGGTATCTATCTTTACATATATGTTGCCCATCCATGATGATTGATAAAGTAAGCATCCGCATCAGTGTCTATACTGGCACTTGAAAAATTAAAATACTATGGGGTTGATTTACTAAAGGCAAATAGAGTGTGCAGTTTGCAAGAGCACTTGCTCAAGAACTTTGTAAATGTGATGAAATTTCACTTTGCAAAGAATTCTAAATTACATTCAAGGGAAAAAAAACAGCAATTTTACTTGCACTTGATTGGATGATGGAAGTCATCAGAACTTTTCCTCATTTACTAAGCTCTGGAGCAATTACTCCTGCAAAGTGCACAATCTATGTGCCTTTAGTAAATTAATCCCTTTGTGTGTGATCCATTTTCTGTTAGCATGATTTACAAATCTTGGGGTCCTATAAGAAAATGTTGAAGGGGACCTCTGGTGACCTCTCTCTAGCACCAGGCGGTGTCAACTGGGACTATACTGTTTTTGATCCTAATAAAGTTTGCCTACATCAAAGGCAGGCAGCAGGAGGTGAAGGAGGCCTACATTACTACGGACCAGTTCTTTGGATTTAAGTTTTCAGGGGAAAGCAGCAGTTTAGGGTATTAACTTGTCTTTTTTAGCATTTGCGGATCTTTTAGGCTTTCATTTTTCCACCACCATAGCAAGCATGTGTTGATAGGGGGTTCTAGGACCAGTATAAAAAATAATTAAATATATTCATGTGTGTATGTGTGTGTGTTCTATGTCCAGCGCTATCTTTGTAGGAGCTGCTGATACTTATAGGTTTTCCCGCCATTTACTATCAGTTTTGCTTCCAGTCATGACTCGCCACGTAACTGGACCCACTAATACACTGACACACCATTGGAAATACTGAAAAACAGCACTAAGCCCTGAATAAAAGGAGGTGGTTAACAAGATTGACAGTGGTAAATGCAGTGGTTAAATTACAGAAGTAATGTAATACAGGTGAACAGGATTACTGGTGTTCATTCTCTTTACTGCCAGTGACAGGCCTTATCTGGAATGCAGTGGGCAAGTGGAAAAAATTGCTGCAAATAGCAATCAACATAAATCAATGGGACAAAACATCGCAGATACTGTATATAGTAAAAATAATGTAGCTATCGTTTGGGGCCTAACAGCAGTCAAACACAACCTAGCTAAGCTGGCCATTGGGAAAACCTGTTGCAAGGTCTGCTGGTAATGGGTTTTTTAATGTTATGATGGAGAGCTCAACTTCAAAATAAGGTGTTTGTAATCCACAGAGATAAAAGTAAAACAGTGAAAATATGCTATATTCCCCTTTAAATACAGCTCTGACAGTGGCAATAATGTCCAACGAAGTGTGGGCAAAGTTCAGCACAGAAGAAGGTAGACAACAGGCTGCTCACCCCCTTGACATCTGATAAATATTCTTTTTTTTTTTCCAATAATTTTTATTTTTTAGATGGTATATTGCCAGTATACAGTATATCAGGAGAAAAATAATTGGCATTACAAAATTACAATCAATTGTCATTTTTATAAAGGAAAATTGAGAACAAAATATATATATATTTTTTTTGTAGAGGATAGATAATAACCAGTAGTAATGGGAAAGAACTACTAAAACAAGGTAATAAATAGCAAATTGTCTTTGTGACTTTTCAATAAATTACTTTAACAGTTTGAAGATGTTCTTGGTGTTGGTAGAGTTTGGGAAGTTCCATGTTGTTTTTCTATATTAAAGTTTTTTCAAATCTAGTTTTGTTTCAGCTGCTATGGGAGTGATGATAGTGATCCAATGTCTCAATGTAGCTTTTTGTGCAGTAACAGGCATACAGTAAACCCCCCTCCATTGCGGGGGTTACGTTCCGGACCCAACCGCAAAAAGTGAAAATCCGCAAAATAGAAAAACCCTATTAAAATGCATTGTAGGCATGTTTTTTTTACTGTCACTGTACGTGTAAAAGCAATTTAATGTCTTTAAACACACTTTTAAAACAATAGAAACTCATTTAAACACATAAAAGATACTGAGAGACATAGCAAGAGCTATGGAAAACACAAAAATATTTCATTTTTAATGATTTATATAGTAAAATAACATTACAAAAAAAAACGCAATATACCGGAACCACAAAAACTGAACCGCGATGGAGCGGGGGTTTACTGTATATGAATCCACTATGAGGTGGTTTTATAACTGAATAGGAGCATCCGAGGATCCTTTTGGATAGTAATATTTGTAATTGTTTGAATATAGATATTATTTGATCCCAGAATTAGAAGATTTCTGGACAAGACCATATACCGTAGGCTAAGGTAGATTGGTGGTAATTGCATTTTGGACAAATGGTATATCAGATGAAGAAGGAATGTATGCTGTTTCGTATTTTAAAATTAATTTCTCTCCAAGAGTTTATTTGTGATCACCTTTCATAGTGTGTTGTAGCCCTCAAGCTGTTTATCCAGTAAGTTTTTTAATGGGGAAGTCAGAGCACCCATTTTTCAGAATAGTGTTAACTGTAGGTACAAAAGGAAAAGTGCAGTTTTTTATTAGCTTGTGTAGGTATTAGTTATGTATGGGTGCATAGGTATTCTTTTGGTAACGTTATCTTAGTGAGTTGTCGCTATTGATAAAATGCTGCATGTTCTCTGGTTTTTAAAAATTATGGATTATCTTGGATTGGAAAGTATTTCAAAATGTGAGAAGGCATTCCAAATTTCTTTCCTATTTCCCTCCTGGCTATAATTGTGTCACACTAGATTAGATTGTTCTTTATATCTGAAGGTAGGGTTTTTAGCTTACTGTGCAGTTTAGCTCCTAGACTTAATATAGAAACACTGTGATTCAATGATTAGGTTGTAATATCTTGAAGAGGATGAAATCCAGTCCATGGTGTGTCTCATTAGTGATGACAGGTTATAAATGCTAATATTGGAGAAAATAAAACCTCCCCTAACTTTCTGGGATATAAAGTTTAGACGTGACCATTGATTTTGTCAATAAGGTCACATCTTTGTATTTAGGATGTATTGAAGGCAGACCAGGGACCCTAAAGTCAATCTCAATCTTTGGCTCTAGAGCATAAATAAATGCAGACCAGGCTGCCAATCGGTTGGTGGAAAGGTGTGAGCTAATGGTAGACACCAGTGTCCAGTTAGTCCACAGAAGCAGATTCACACTGGGCAGGGTGTGAAAGAATGGTGATCTTGCTGCTCCTTTCCATGTGCAGGGTACACTCTCTTTCTGGAACACATCTCATAGCTCCACCCCACGACACAGTGCTACCAGTCTCCTTCATTGTTTTGCAAGACCTTTCCATACCAATGTTAACTCTTGCCTCTACAGGGAATTCACTTACTCTGGATGCTGCTTCTGTTTAAGTAAATATCACTGTCACAAACACTCTTCAGTGGATTACACCACCGTATACACCCTGAGCTGTATACACCAAAGGGGAATATCCCAGATGGGAAAATTCCACATATGGTGCACTCCCGAAGGAGCTTCTGGCTTTTAAGGCCCTGTTACCTCAAATTTAGTGCACTCACACAGGCATGCAGCATTTTCTTATTTTTCTTTGGTCCAAATAAACAGTCTAGGGGTGTTTTTGTACGTTAATTGCTGAGTTAAACTTGGGTGAGGGATGAAACATTTTTTGTAGAACTGAGGACTAAATACAGTCTCTAGGGCACAGGATGTAGGTCAGTACTCACAATGCCACAGAATCATCAGTTGCCTCCTTATGATATTCACCTCTTCAGTGAGTGAGACACAGACTCACCATACCACAGGGAAGCTGGACACTTCCAGCAACCTCCACCGGGTGTCCTCCAATGAGCTTCTCCAGACCATAAAAAAAAAATCCCAGACTTTAGAAGATAGGCCCCAGCTTAGATTATAGCTGGGAACTTGATGGCATTCAAGCAGCATCTCCAGCAGGCTGCCCTGAGGGGCATAGTCCCTTAGACAAGGAACTTCTTTAGCAGGACCAATCCCAGGATCCACACACTCTGCTCCAGCCACCTACTAGACTAGATGGCAGGAGTACCTTTCCAGGGATTGGCCGGGTCCCCATAAATATTCAGGCTGTCCTTCTATTCTTCCTCCCACTATATTTCTAGAATCCTCTAGAATGCAGAGGGAAACATTCAGATCAGCAGCCTGTGGAATACTGAGCAGGCCCGAACAATCAACCCCTGCTCCACTGATTACAGAGAAGCTAAACTACAAAATTTACCCAGCAATTTACACTAACTAGGAGGGTTTTACATAAAAAATTGCAGTTATTTTATTCTCCAGGGTCTCTGCTTAAAGAAAATATATAATGTCTTAAATCATCTTTATTACTAAAATGTGAACTATACCATGTGTGCAAAAATGCAAAACAGCACTCCACCAGTTCTTTCAGACAGAAGACTTCATCAGGACCATGGCCAGTCTCAGCTGTAACCTGTTCTTCCCTTAAAGTGCATCTAAAGCACACACTTTTTTTTTGGATAGAGTTGGAGATGTTTACAACCATGGCCTTTTTTTCTATATAGCTGTTTCATTAGTAATGTTTATCTTCACTTTCTGTCCTGTATACATAACAGGATGCGAGAGGATATCACCTCAATGTAAATGATATCACCTCCTAAACAGTTATCACTGGAACAGGTGTTCTTGTTGGAGGATTTCCCCTCTAATCCTATTCTGGTGGAATTTCAAAATTTTGAATTTGCCCTCACATTTCTTCACTGACATTGATCATCGGGACAATTAGAAAAATTCAATACCCCTAACAGAGCCACAAACAGCAATAAAAACCTGACCAGGATTTTAACCCCTCAACACTCTATCCAAATCTAAAATCACATTTTCCTTTAATTTATTAATACAGTAATTAATATGTATTATCATCACATGCTATAGCTATAGTTACACCACTGATAGACTAGTTAACAGATGCCATGCTTTACTGATTTAATTAGTATGCATAACTATTTAGGCACAGTAGCTGCTCCTCTTTCTTCAGCTGCCAATGCTTAACTTGTGAATACAAGCTATATCTTAAGGACAATGGCAGGTATTTCTTCCTAAGTAAGGAGTCATGCTGTTCCTATAAAATATAATGGGGCTTTAAAGACTTTGTTACACCTTCTTTCAGACCTAAAATATTGAATGTGTCTCTCCTGGGTCAGTGAAGGGATTTATCTTTACTAATGATGGAGTTGTAGAAATCAAAAAAATTTAAAACTTTGATGTGAACCCTCTTGAACTCAAATAGGCTAATAGTCAGGGGTTTGAAAAATAAAAACAACATGGGCACCTGGGCACTGACGGGGGGGGGGGGGGGGTTGTACCAATGCAAACTTCAAAAAAATGGATGGATACCATTCAGCTGGGAGAGGGCCCACCTTTTTCAGTGGATTAAGTTAGAGACAAAAATAAATATTTCACAAACACTTTGCACATCATGTAAGCCTTTTTAGTAGGCCACAAATGAAGAGGAAGATCCAAGGCATTTTTGTTCCAAAAAATATACAGTGATATGCTGTACATCGGTGGTTCTCAACCTCAGTCCTCAAGTACCCCCAACAGGCCATGTATTCAGGTTTTCCATTATTTGCTTTAAATCAACATCAATGACACAGTATTGATAATAGCTACTTTATCTAAGGGAAGTTACAAAAACATGGCCCTTTGGGGGTACTTGAGGACTGAGGTTGAGAACCACTGCTGTACATCATGTTAGTCTTTTTAGTGAGCCACATTATAAGTGCAAGAAACAAGGCATTTTCCATGTAGAAAATTGAAATACAGAAACACAAATCAAAACTATTATAAATACAGTATATGCGGCATATTATCTAAACCTTTTAAGTATGCTACATTTCAAAAGGGAGAGACCAGGCATTTTCTTTATCCAGAAATAAAAAATACAGTGGGTCGTGTCAGAGACATAAAGCAAAAATATTACACAGATTTTTAAGCCTTTTTAGAACGTGGCATTGTAGGAGTGAGAGACTAGGTACTTTTAATCCAGAAATAAAAATAGAGAATTATGACAGAAAGACAAAGCAGAAATATAGTACAGTCAAAAATAAAGCAGAGTAAAAGAACACATAGTGTCTAGCTTTTCATTCCTACAAGTCCATATTTAAGTGTGTATATATATATATATATATATATATATATATATACAGTATATATATCACTGAAAAAGTAAGAAATATTGTTCACACTGCAAAGACAGCATTTAACCTGTTGTAGTAGGTCGCAAACTAAGCTTCACGTAAAGCATTCAGCTATTTTGGTTGACTATATACAATCATTTTTTTAAAAAAAAGAGCATTTTTCCCACTACAGTATATAAAGGAAAAAATATTGTCCGTAATGCACAGGCATTATAGACACCATTTCTGATGGTCCTTATTGTCAAAACCACATCAAAATCTAGCTCTGATATGTTACACACAGCATATATATTATAATATTTCCAAAATATATTTTAGACTGAATTGCCTAAACCACATCCACATTTAGCTTGTGAGGGCCCCAAAAAAGGTATCATTTATACACCGATCAGTCATAACATTATGACCACCCACCTAATATTGAATATGACCCACTTTTGCTAAAACAGCCCTGAACACCAAAGTAACATCCACATGAATGGCAGGATCCATGGTTTTCCAGCTTGAACCAGCTGACTGGTCATGTATCTGGCAGGCAAATAAATCAGCCTCACCCAACATTGGAGCCCTGGAAACCAACTATAAGGTGCTCACCAGAGGGTACCTGGTCCCAGTGATGTACCAATGGGGGGGGGGGGGGCGGTCTGCCCAGGGTGCCACACTTTGGGGTGTTAGGCCGCTTACAGAGTGGAGTGTGGGATGATCCAGGGAGGAGACCTCAACAGGGCCATCTTAATGAGCGGGCGCCCCCTGCACTTTCCCAGCTTTGTAAACATCATATGTGCAGCCTAGCGAAGTCCATCGGTCGGCAGGGGGAGGGCAGCTGACTGTCTCCCCAGTCATCCAATCAAGTCAGGCTGTCCCTCAGGGTTCCTCAATATCTCCGAGGCAGCTGGAGTTGGTATTCTAAATTGACTAAACTGCAGTACAAACAAACAAATCACAGGCAAATCACCACAGTGTACACAAGTGTGATCACTGTTAAAAGAGATAATTTAAAGAGGCCAAAAATATTCCTATAAGATTATATGTGGATTTTAACAAATTGTATGTATGTTATTTATCTGTAAAGCATCCCTTGGGTAGCCATTCAAAATCCCTGAGACAGCTGCTGTGTGCCATCTTGAAAGTGAGGTGAGCAGCCTAAGTAGACTCAGATGTGTGACCCAAGTGACATGTTATAGCATTTTACTTTCACACTTTCCCTACAAGCTACATAATCATTTATGGAAAGAAAAAACACTGCGATGACTTTTACCTACACTTTTTTAATTTGGTGACAGGGTCTCTTTAAATCCTCAATGGATCTGAGATTTGAATTTGCCTATTAAGAAGTGGACAAAACACTAATTGAAAAAAGTTACCATTTATAATAATCAAAAGTGAATTTAAATGCTGATAAAAGTGCATATACGTCCCACTCCCATGGCTGAATTAACCTCTTTGTACTCAGCTGATCACAGATCAGGGTAAAGGGCCAAACACAGAGGTCCTTTAACATGTGATAAGCTGTGTCCAATGACAGGTGATCACAGATATCAACAAAAGCCTGTTATCTACTTTTCTTTCCTCACCTTGACAGCTTGTATTAAGGGGACATCAACACAAATAATCAGAGCACTGATTATCAGCGTCCTGATTATCAGTTCAGTTCCAACAGTGCTGACTAGTGCTCTCAATCAGTGTCCACCAGTGCTGCCAATCAGTGCTCATCAGTACTGGCAATCAGTGCCAATCAGTGCTGCCAATCAATGCCCATTAGTGTCTCCTCATCAGTGTTACCTATCAGTGCTTCCTATCAGTGTCCATCAGTGCCGCCTACCAGTGCTGCCTATTAGTGTCCATCAGTCCTACCTATCAGTGCCCATCAGTGCCACCTATCAGTGCCCATTAGTGCTCCCTATCAGTGCCACCTATTAGAACCCATCAGTGCCACCTCATTAGTGCCCATCAGTGCAACCTATCAGTGCAGCCTCATCAGTGTCTCCTTATCAGTGCCACCTCATCAGTGCCCATCAGTGCTGCCTGTCAGTGCCCATCAGTGTCACTTATCATTGCTGCCTATCAGTGCAGCCTCATTGGTTCTGCCTCATCAGTGCCCACCAGTGCTGCCTCATAAGTGCCCATCAGTGCCTATCAGTGCTGCCTATCAGTGCAGCCTCATCCTTGCCCACCAGTGCCACCTCATCAATGCCCATCAGTGCTGCCTATCAGTGACCACCAGTGCCGCCTATCAGTGTAGCCTCATCGGTGCCCATCAGTGCCGCCTCATCAGTGCCCATCAGTGCCACCTATCAATGCCCATCAGTGCCACCTCTTCAGTGCCCAAAAGCGCAGCCTAATCCGCCAACATCAGGGAAGGGGAAAAATTCCCTGTTTGCAAAATTTTATAACGAACTATAAGAATTTTTTTTTCCCAAACTTTCTTTTTTTATTGTTTATGAAAAAAATAAAAACCCAGCGGTGATTATATACCACCAAAAGAAAGCTCTATTTATGTAAAAAAAAAAATGAGAGATTTAATTTGGGTATAGTTTTTCAGGACCATGGAATTGTCATTCAAATTGCGACAGCGTTGAAAGCTGAAAACTGGCCTGGGCAGGAAGGGGGTGAAAGTGCCCAACAGGCAAGTGGTTAAGTATCAACCAAGTACTGAGCTGTGTTACCCATAAGTTATATTTTGAGATTTCTTGTATCTTCGATATGGTTTGGGTTAAATGAGAGTTCTTTGACCATGAGTGAAAGCTTTAACACAACAACAGAAATGTATTGGTAACTAGCAAAGAAGGCCTAAACGAATACACAGCAATCTATCTATAATAGGAAGAAAATCATAGATTAAAGGAACAAATACAGAGTATAATATTCAAAACATGAACAAACAGCAAGACAGGCAACACACAGGACAAGCATTAGATATAAATGCAAGAGGTATATTCCATAGTTACCATGCCCACTAGAGCTAGAGCTCCCTTCTAGTCTGCTGTTTCTGCGCCTTCTCTCTTCCAAGACATAACTAATATATACCTACATTTCATAGACTTGCTTAGGGCCATACTGATTGGTGGAGCTATCTTACCTCTCTCCTCCCTACGGGTGTATCTCATGCAGGATTGGACAATTTCCCCATCCCCTATATTTAGCAAAACCCAGCCCCTCGATAGCACCTCCTCTCTGGGGGGGAATGAATTACGCCAGGTCATCTCCTGGGCAAATTTTCCATTCCTGAACAGACAGCCACCTTAAGTGCATTACTAAAGAGAACATCTTTAAAGGGGAAGCAGGGATAACGAAGGAAGTGAAATGGCCTGTTAAAAATTATTACCTTGGTCCCGTAAAGTCTGCGAAAAAGAACTTAAGGTGTTGTCCTTTCTCTCATACAAGTTTATGAGGGAGAAATGGCAGACACACACGTTTAGCCCAACCTAACATTCCTGCACTTCAAAAGGACTTAGTAAATCAATTACTAACGCCTGCAGACTGGGTTTACAAAAAAGGGTACATTTTAACTTATATCAATTATTAGTAAAAACCAAAACCCAATATCTCATAAGTATATAAATATATGTATATATACACACATATCTATTTACAATTGCTAATGGCGATTACACATAAACTCCTCCTAAGGCAACAGCTGTAATAGGTGATTAAAAGTGATATCTTTGGATAAAATATTAGTTAGAAGGAAAATTGTGCCAACTGGCAATATAGCTAATTTAACAATTAGTAATAAAATCTAAAGGCGCTTTTAGAGCATAACGTTTTATATGCACGTCTCTCCCACCTCCACAAGACTGTCATACCCAAGTTGAGTCCCTGCGGACTACGGCAAGGCTGTGCAGTGGTTGTGAAAAGCGGAAGCTGGCCTTTTTGTTTTACTGCAAATGCGTGGGTTCCCCTTTGATAACGTACAATTTAGAAGCACCTCCCTGCAGGAGGGTAAGAGAGAGGGAAGTCTCCTCAGGGGTCCTCTATTTATATGGCAGTTTTTTCAAGGAGTTTGAGGGCATACACTTTATTGCTCTGAAGGCGGATTTAGTTTAGAAGACAAAAGGCATATTTTCTAAATAATTTTAAAAAGAGTTCATGTATGTCCTTTTTAAATGACTTGATTTCTAATCTATTTTTATAATTTTACTCTTTCTTTCCATAAAAGAAAAATGATTGCTTTTAGGAGATATCTTTTTATTTTCAGCACATTAAGACCTGTAATTGTGTCCCAAATTCACCCTTGATTCAACTTGTATAATTCTACAGCACAATAAAATTTGTGTGCATACTGTAAAGTAGGGCCCTCCTGGCGATACTAGGCGCTGTGCTATAGCAGCAGTGTATTCTAGCACAGAGGAAAAAAAGCAGTATTAATCTCATTTTTGTCATTTCACATGCTTTTTATATACATTTATAGCTTGTTTTCTGTATTATTTCTGGTCAAACACTGGCCTTTTATTTACAAACTAAAAATTCACAGGTACATTACTTTCTTATATGTCAATAAATATAAAAACATGTCTGAAAATTACTATATTAAAAACTTTAATAGAAATAAAATAAACCAAGTGTGGTTAAAGCATTCCACTATTTTTAAAGCATAAAGTCCTAAATCCAAAAGCAAACTTTTATTAAATTCCAGCTTACCAATTCTTATATGGCTGTATTGGTTTCCTTTTTTAGGCTTTCTTTCCCTTACTTACACCTGGTGATCTAGCCAGTAAGTCTGCCGTTTTTCAAAACAACAAGTGGTCCTCCAGATGTATCAGTTAGAGGGATGAGACAAACCAAGTAACACTGGCAGGGGTGCCTAAAATGGTCAGTTTTATTTAAAGGGATGAGACAAACCACATAACACTGACAGGGGTGCTTAAAATGGTCAGTTTTATTTAAAGTGATTCTAAAAGAAAGATTTTTATTTAAAAAAAATAACAATCATGTTATAATTACTTGCTATGTGAAATGGTTTTGCACAGAGCAGCCTTGATCCTTTTCTTTTTGGGTCCCCTGTCAGCAGTCCTGGCTCCTCCCCCTGCTGAGTGCCCCCAAAGCCAGCCTCTTGCTATGGGGGCACTCAGGCTCTGTGTCCATTCACACACAGAGCGTGGCTTGGCCCTACCCCCACTCTCTCCTCATTGGCTCACTGGCTGTAATTGACAGCAGCAGGAGCCAATGGCTTCCACTGCTGTCAGAGACAATGAGGAAAAGAGACCTGGGAAAGCTGCTGCTCTCATGCACATTGCTGAATCGAGATGGGGCGCAAGTAAGTATAAAAGGGGCTAAGGGGGAAGCTGCACCCAGAAGGTTTTTCACCTTAATGTATAGAATGCATTAAGGTACAAAAAACTTGAGACTTTAGAACCTCTTTAAATCATTATATATTTATTTATTTTCCAAAAGGAAAAATAAAACTGTAGCTGTAACTGACTATAAAGTGTGAGCTGGAGTTTGGCTTCAATTTGTTTTTGCATCTAAATCTGCTAAAACATCTGATACTAATCTAATTTAATCCCCACCCCCCCCCCCCCCCACAGATTAACAATGCTGAGTGTAGGCACCCTAATATCAGAAGTGTTTTACTAGCAAATTAACCCAGGTGAAAACAGAGGGAACTAAAGCTAAAAAGTAAAACTAATGCAACCACCATATTTAATGATTGGTAAACTGCAACATAATACATTTTTGATTTTGGGTTTAATACTGCTTTAATAGTATATTTCCAGAAAAGTCTTTTTAGTTTCTGTGGGAGCATCCCATCCCCTCAGAATAGAGAATACAACTGAGAACATCTGAAGAATTACATTTCTGAAAATATAATGTAAACATCAAAATGTGAACCCTTGATGTTATAGTTGAATGACCTTGGTATAATATAAGCACACATTAGATAAACCAAATGGTGTTTTTTCACCCTAACTTTTCCTTTCATTTGTTAATACTGGTTTACACATAAGAAAAAAAAAAAACACTGCTAAGTGGGGAAGATGGATCTGGCTCCAAAAGAAAGACATTCCCTCAAAATAAGAGGCAGTTATTGACTATATTGTAGGGGATAGGTTCACAGCCCAGTAGAAAAATCAGGAAGTAGCGGAATATACAAATGGCCCAATTGCAGCCTAATGGCAACTGTGGTATGTAAAATCTGATTATTGTCAATATACAGACCACTGTGATATATACACTCCCCGGCCACATTATTAGGTACACCTTGCTATTACCAGGTTGGACCCCCTTTCACCTTAATTCTTCCTGGCATAGATTCAACAATAACCACAAATTGTCACAGATAAATATAAATCACAAATAAAGTGAGCAAATATTAACAAATATTTAAGTGAAATCTCTCTTCAATGAAGTGTGAATTATCCCAATTATTTGCATGTAATAGATACAGATAAAAAAAACAAATATAGTGAATAAATCACAAAGGTTATAGCAAAAAAATAGTGAAATATTGAACAAATAACTCAATTGAGTGAAAGTCCCTTGTAGTTGAGAGTTCCAAGATGGTGAATAGTAGAAAATAAAGGTGGATAATGATTTTCAGCAATACTGGCTCCACCACGGTGTTTCGGTTAAATTAGCATATTCATGAGCTTACCAGAAATCAGAGGAAATAGGCTTGTGTAGGGCAAAAGCTCATATCATCCTTAGGAGAGATCGTTTTCTTCAGCCAACCAACTGGGACAGCGATTTTCCAAGGCACTAACCCTTAATGATATGTCCAGTAATCTCAAGAAAACACGATAGGCTCCATAGTGTTAAACCAAAAAAATGTATTAAAATAAATGGTAAAATACCTCACATTGTGCAGGAAATAAAACCGCATGAAACAAATATGCAGGCCGGCTCATAGACTAGCCCGTCCTTCTGGGAAGCGAGGCAACGTCAGCACGCCGGATGCTACGCGCTCGTCAGAAATTACTTCCCCAATATAGAATGGATCCCCAATAGAAGTAATTTGGAACGAGCGCGTAGGGTCCGGCGTGCTGACGTTGCCTCGCTTTCTGGAAGGACGGGCTAGTCTATGAGCCGGCCGGCTTATTTGTTTCATGCGGTTTTATGGTGGCTGCATACCTTGGTTATAATGAGTGGTTATTTGAGTTACTGTTGTCTTTCTATCATCTCGATACCAGTCTGTCAATGTCTCTGATTAGCAATTTGTGTTATCAAGCAATTGAACAGTTGCATCTAATAATGTAATCCAGTGGCAATATACAGATAGGCTATCAGAGCATACATGCAGTTCAGACATGTACAGCCAGCTCAGTAGCACGTACAGGCAGGTTAGGCATACATAGGAAACCTAGAATTAGGAACAGACATCTTGATATACTTAGGCAATTGTTTATACAGGCAGTTCAGTGATGTTTGCATGTAGCTTAATACACATGTAAACAGCTCATTTGAAAGTTCCAACCCTCCCTGTACTATGGTTTGTAGACTGTGACATGCATCTTCCAGTGCAGTGTTGCCTGAGGGAGGTGAAAGAAGAATGTTTCTTGTATGCCCTTTTCCAGAGCCTTCTTTTTCAGCAACATCAACATCAACAAACCTCTCCAAATCTATGGTAAGAATAATATAGGCTGCCGTTGCTTTCCTAAAAATGCTGGTTGTCTGGCAGATATGCTGATCCTTATGCTTTAGTTCTTTCAATATCTGAACAAGCATGAATATTAGGACTTATTTCAGACTGCCATGACCTGCAAACTTTTTAGTAGTGAAATCAATAAGACATCACATAGGAAATAATTAGCATTTTTGTAAATTATTGTTTTAATGACTATCTAACTTTAACTTGACATTAATTTAATTTATATTTATTGTCAGTTCAAGCTCCATGCTTGATTTTATTTACAGTGTATTCCTGATGTTTTCTATATATTTCTACAAAATAAACATTAAAGAACTAAACTATACTTATACTTGAGCAAAGCACAAACTTATAAAAAGAATGCCGTATAATTGCCATTTTTGGTGTTGTCTGGTTCAGATTTTGGGGTTTTTCATTTCACATCTTATGAACACACAGTGTTTTGATGTGCAGGAAAAATGAAAACCTTGAAGAAACAAGGCGCAATGCTTGGAAAGATTTCCCCAGACGAAGATAAAGTGAGAGAACAACATGCACACACCTACAGTATAGGTAACAACCTTCTTTCCATGCATTCTTATATTCTGCTCATTAATCATCCATGCTATGACAATACAGCTTCTGCGTAGCTTTCACATTTTTACATGCAGGGTAGATTTGCATTTCACATGATTTTGCTTAACTACTTAAAGTGATCCTACCATAAATAATACATCTTTTTAAATAAATCTTTTAAAACAAATACCCTTCAAAAAAGGACTGTAAAAGCTTACCTTTCCCATGCCTCCACTGACCACTGTTCTATTTCAGAGGAATCCCTTAGGCTGGATTCACACTTATGCGAATTGGATGCGGATTTCCCCCTCATCCAATTCACAGGACAGGAGAGTGTGCCTGGCTCTCAATGGAGCCGGTCTGGGGCGGCCACAGTCCACACTGGAAAAGGGTCCTCTGCATCTTCTGGTCCATTTCAGGTCTGAATTCAGGCAAAAATTTGGACCTGATTCACACCTGAAATGGAGAAACACTAGACCCCCTGCTGTGAGCAGCTAGTTTGAACCCAGCCTCAGGGTCTGCTGAGAAACCAAAACTTCCAGAAGTGTCAATTTCCTTTGCCCTCTGCAATTTTTACTTCTATGTCACTGCTGTCTCCTGTAATGATGTAATGAGAGGTCACCCTCTCTATTTGTCCTTTTGACCACTGTCTCCAGGACCTTAAAGTGAGGGAAAATTCCAAAAAATGAAAAATTCCTTTAAGTCTGGGGGGTTTCCCTTGATGTACCTGTAAAGTGCCGCATCTGTATCATGCATAAAACATGCTGCAGCAAAAATGTATTTTTTAAAATGACTCAAGGTTACAGTTGCCGCCATTGGGCTATTGAAAAATGTTAAGAAAAAAAAAAGGGCTTTGACATTTCTTATATAGGTAAGGGGGGGGGCAGCTGGCTACGTCACCCAGTGGCACTACTACCTTCTGACATTACCGACTGCTGCATGCTGGGTCTGTGATGTCACAAGGGGATGGAGCCACATGGTGACTTTTCCAGGTGGCCCTGACCCTTGCCTATATAAGAACTGTTAAAGCGAAGAGAAGGCATTTGGCAGGGGGCCGTCCCAGAAGGCGGAGAGTTTTTTTTTTCTGGTCAGCGGTCTGGTGGGCGGCATGATTGACGATGGATTTACATCAAGGGACAATATTTTTTTATTTTCTAATAAAGGATTTGTCCTTTTAAAAAAAAAGGTGAAGAAGTCGGAAGTACGAAACGCGTCGGGACGTGACCAGGCGGCGTAACCATTCCTACTGTAGAGGAGCTCGGGATACCCGGAAGGCGCGAGGTCCACGGCGTGGAGCCTGGACATCATCCCCCAAAGGGCACCCCTCTCCTAATGTTGTTATGACATGCGGATGATTGATTGCAGAACATGTGAGTTTGATACTTATTTTTATTGAATAAAGCCTTTTAAAAACGTTATCACGCTAGTGGGATTTTGCTTCTCTCTCCTTATGCTGCCGAGCCTTTATGGTCATAGTTGGTGTGATGCCCGGTGTGGACGATACGGATCATTGACTAACCCTACAGGCTTTATTGCTCAAACACGAGAGTGTCTTGGGCCACAGCATTTGGTGAGTGGGCATTTCTCCTCCCCCCTTGGAGCACGGTGGTGGTGGTGACCCTTTGAGAACTTGTAACGCTCCTGCGTTTTATGTATGGTGTGGATTTTCAGCTGCAGAAATATTCCACTTCAGTAGTCATGTAAGAGAAACGCTGAGATACCATTCCCAACCCTCAATGACTCATCATGTGTGGAAGGTCTCAATTCAGCAAGTAAATACACACACTCAATAAGATGTTTCCTAGAGTGACTTATGTATATAGTAACACAGTGATGATAGACTGAAGAGACAGGTTGGGTGGAGATGGTAGATGACAGACACTTGAAGGTAAGATAGTAGCAGATGGATGCAGATAGGTTTAGCAATCATGTATGGTAGCAGATGACAGAGTAGCAGGTGGACATACAAGAGAGATCAACCCAGTGCAGGAATAGGTGGCAGTAGGCTCAAGAGCTAGCAATCTAGATATGCAGATGTGGTAACAGTCCTTACTATGCAGAGCTAGATAGTGTAAGCTTTAGTATAAAGTTTTTATAGAGGTCTCCCCTATGGGGTACTTATCACTAATAGCAATGTAGCCGAGGGGAGGTTCAGGAAGAGCGGATGATCCAGTAGCGGGATACAGGGATCAGCGCAGCGTGGTTCCGTCAGCGAGGTATGCTTGCAAGCATGAGAGCTTCAAGCCAAGTTAGCATCAAGGTGCAAAGGTGTTTGAACGAACACATGTAAGTGAGAGCCGGCGATCTAAATAGCCATCCAGTCCGGCGCTGAGTGATGACAGCATCAGTCTTAAAGGGAAACACACCTATATGTGTTTCATCTATCTAGGTAGATGGAAATCACCCGGAAATAATGTGATAGGAGGCACTGAGAGTGCCAGAACCTTACAGAACTACACCTGTATATCAAATTATCCCAGGAGAAATATTGAAGGATCATGGACTGATTGTTATCAATATGATTATTTCCTGATGCTATTGTGACATCTGTGCAGTGTTGGACTTACTAGTTGTATTTTTATACACATACGTTTATGGCACTTACTTTTTGTTAAGTTTTGCGCTACTGGTTCATCTAGAGGTTATTGTGGAATACCTTCTGTTTATCCATCATTTACATATATATATATATATATATATATATACAGTGGGTACGGAAAGTATTCAGACCCCCTTAAATTTTTCACTCTTTGTTATATTGCAGCCATTTGCTAAAATCATTTAAGTTCATTCTTCTTCCTCATGAATGTACACACAGCTCCCCATATTGACGGAAAAACACAGAATTGTTGACATTGTTGCTGATTTATTAAAAAAGAAAAACTGAAATATCACATGGTCCTAAGTATTCAGACCCTTTGCTGTGACACTCATATATTTAACTCAGGTGCTTTTCATTTCTTCTGATCATCCTTGAGATGGTTCTACACCTTCATTTAAATCCAGCTGTGTTTGATTATACTGATTGGACTTGATTAGGAAAGCCACACACCTGTCTATATAAGACCTTCCAGATCACAATGCATGTCAGAGCAAATGAGAATCATGAGGTCAAAGGAACTGCCTAAAGAGCTCAGAGACAGAATTGTGGCAAGGCACAGATCTGGCCAAGGTTACAAAAAGATTTCTGCTGCACTTAAGGTTCCTAAGAGCACAGTGGCCTCCATAATCCTCAAATGGAAGACGTTTGGGATGACCAGAACCCTTCCTAGAGCTGGCCGTCCGGCCAAACTGAGCTATCGGGGGAGAAGAGCCTTGGTGAGAGAGGTAAAAAAGAACCCAAAGATCACTGTGGCTGAGCTCCAGAGATGCAGTCAGGAGATGGGAGAAAGTTGTAGAAAGTCAACCATCACTGCAGCCCTCCACCAGTCGGGGCTTTATGGCAGAGTGGCCCAACGGAAGCCTCTCCTCAGTGTAAGACACATGAAAGCCCGCATGGAGTTTGCTAAAAAACACCTGAAGGACTCCAAGATGGTGAGAAATAAGATTCTCTGGTCTGATGAGACCAAAATAGAACTTTTTGGCCTTAATTCTAAGCGGTATGTGTGGAGAAAACCAGGCACTGCTCATCACCTGTCCAATACAGTCCCAACAGTGAAGCATGGTGGTGGCAGCATCATGCTGTGGGGGTGTTTTTCAGCTGCAGGGACAGGACGACTGGTTGCAATCGAGGGAAAGATGAATCTCGCCAAGTACAGGGATATCCTGGACAAAAACCTTCTCCAGAGTGCTCTGGACCTCAGACTGGGCCGAAGGTTTACCTTCCAACAAGACAATGACCCTAAGCACACAGCTAAAATAACGAAGGAGTGGCTTCACAACAACTCCGTGACTGTTCTTGAATGGCCCAGCCAGAGCCCTGACTTAAACCCAATTGAGCATCTCTGGAAAGACCTAAAAATGGCTGTCCACCAATGTTTACCATCCAACCTGACAGAACTGGAGAGGATCTGCAAGGAGGAATGGCAGAGGATCCCCAAATCCAGGTGTGAAAGACTTGTTGCATCTTTCCCAAAAAGACTCCTGGCTGTATTAGATCAAAAGGGGGCTTCTACTAAATACTGAGCAAAGGGTCTGAATGCTTAGGACCATGTGATATTTCAGTTTTTCTTTTTTAATAAATCTGCAACAATGTCAACAATTCTGTGTTTTTCTGTCAGTATGGGGTGCTATGTGTACATTCATGAGGAAGAAGAATGAACCTAAATGATTTTAGCAAATGGCTGCAATATAACAAAGAGTGAAAAATTTAAGGGGGTCTGAATACTTTCCGTACCCACTGTATATATATAATATATATATATATATATATATATATATATATATATATATATATATATATATATATATATATATATATATATATATATAATTTACAGTATCTCACAAAAGTGAGTACCCTGTGAAACCCCTCACATTTTTTGTAAATATTTTCTTATATCTTTTCATGTGACAACACTGAAGAAATGACACTTTGCTATATTGTAAAGTAGTGAGTATACAGCTTGTATAACAGTGTAAATTTGCTGTCCCCCCAAAATAACTCAACACACAGCCATTAATGTCTAAACCGCTGGCAACAAAAGTGAGTACACCCCTAAGTGAAAATGTCCAAATTGGGCCCAAAGTGTCAATATTTTGTGTGGCCCACTCCTCTTTGACGTCATCAAAAAGCTGGTGGATGTTAGAGACCTTGCCCTCCTCCACCTTCCATTTGAGGATGCCCCACAGAGGCTCAATAGGGTTTAGGTCTGGAGACATGCTTGACCAATCTATCACATTTACCCTCAGCATCTTTAGCAAGGCAGTCGCTGTCTTGGAGGTGTGTTTGGGGTCGTTATCATGATGGAATACTGCCCTGCGGCCCAGTCTCTGAAGGTATGTCACAGTACATGTTGGCATTCATGGTTCTCTCAAGGAACAGTAGCTCCTCAGTGCCAGCAGCACACATGCAGCCCCAGACCATGACACTCCCACCACCATGCTTGACTGTAGGCAAGACACACTTGTCTTTGTACTCCTCACCTGGTTGCTGCCACACATGCTTGACACCATCTGCACCAAATAAGTTTATCTTTCTCTCATCAGACCAAAGGACATGGGTCCAGTAATCCATGTCCTTAGACTGCTTGTCTTCAGCAAACTGTTTGCAGACTTTGTTGTGCATCATCTTTAGAAGAGGTTTCCTTCTGGGACGACAGACATGCAGACCAATGTGATGCAGTGTGTGGCATATGGTCTGAGCACTGATAGGCTAACACCCCACCCATTCAACCTCTGCAGCAATGCTGGCAGCAATCATACGTCTATTTCCCAAAGACAACCTCTGGATATGACGCTGAGCACGTGCACTCAACTTCTTTGGTAAACCATGGCGAGGCCTGTTCTGAGTGGAACCTGTCCTATTAAACTGCTGTATGGTCTTGGCCACCATGCTGCAGCTCAGTTTCAGGGTCTTGGCAATCTTCTTATAGCCTAGGCCAGGGGTCCTCAAACTTTGGCCCTCAGTTATTGAGGAACTACAATTCCCATCATGCCTAGCCATGTCTGTGAATGTCAAAGTTTTACAATGCCTCATGGGAGGTGTAGTTCCGCAACAGCTGGAGGGCCATAGTTTAAGGATCCCTGGCCTAGGCCATCTATATGCAGAACAAAAATTCTTTTTTTCTAGATCCTCAGAGAGTTTTTTTGCCATGAGGCGCCATTCCAGTGACCAATATGAGAGAGTGAGAGCGATAACACCAAATTTAACACATCTGCTCCCCATTCACACCTGAGACCTTGTAACACTAAAGAGTCACATGACACCGGGTGGGAAAATGGCTAATTGGGCCCAATTTCAACATTTTTTACTAAGGGGTGTACTCACTTTTATTGTCAGCGGTTTAGACATTAATGGCTGTGTGTTGAGTTATTTTGAGGGGAAAGAAAATTGACACTGTTTTACAAGCTGTACACTCACTACTTTACATTATAGCAAAGGGTCATTTCTGCAGTGTTGTCACATGAAAAGATATAATAAAATATTTACAAAAATGTGAGGGTGTATTCACTTTTGTGAGATACTATATATATATATATATATATATATATATATATATATATATATATATATATATATATATATATATACACATACACACACACACACACACACACACACACACACAAATGTGTGATGTAAATTTACCTTCAACTATGTAGTACAAAGGCCTGCCTAATTGGATACAATTGAAAGTGGTGTTTAGTTTTGACCTCATATTATATGGTTTTTGGTAAATCTAACAGAAAATTGTTCAAGTAAATTGAACATGTATGGCCAGCCATACAGGTCTTCTCTCCACTGTCACCTTGTGAATGGATAGTGAAAAGAGAAGCAGCAGACTGATGAGCTAATGCATTTGTCACTTTGCTTTCCCCTATCAGCATGCCCCTTGCACCGCATCTGAACGGAGTGCTGTTTCTCCTTCTCCTTGTACAAGGACTGCAAAAAGCTGGTGGTAGGTCTCCTTAGTTCTAGGAGCAGAGGTGGGGGACTTGAAGTCTTAAAACAACCAACAGCTCTAAGCCCTGGTTGGAAGAAAGGAACACCCCCCTTTCACATAGTACAGAAAACAAGCACAGCTGTGGATAACGATCACAGGCTGTGCTGCAGTTCCCTCCCTCGTCACCATTTTAACTCTTGTGGTTGGGAAAGGGTGCCAGAAATGAGCCAAGCTGATAAGAGTGGAACCAGGCAGCAGAGAGAAATGACACTCAGAGCTTTGGAGAGAGACAAGTACACAGTATAGAAAGATGTGCTTTTTCGTATTTCATGTCTGAGGTTTGCAACCACTTTAACCAGATCCTGACCACCGCCGCCTATTTTCTGCGGCAGGGTGGCTCGTACAGGCAAAGCGACATAGGGCTACGTCGCTCGCCCCCGGGGCTCTGGGGCGCGTTCCCTCCCTCCCCGGTATGGTCTGATTCAGATCAGTCATGAGGTCCAGGCCAATGATTTGTGGCCTGGGCCTGGCGATCGGTTCTGACCAATGCCAGACCGACCTGTGCCTGTGTTTTGTAAACACAGGTACAGGAAATGGTGCTCTCTTCCCTCCTGGAGTCCTTTTCGGTTCCAGCGTGAGAGGAGAGAGCATCAACTGTAAGTACACCAAACAGCACACTTACACACACCTACATAGGCACATTTAACCCCCTGATCACCCCCCAGTTAACCCCTACACCCCCTGTCACAGTGCACACTATACACAGTATATAGCGGTTTTGCTGATTTCTGTAATAGTGTGCCTTGTGACTTCATTTAGCGCTAGTGACTGTGAGTTTCTGTCCCAAATAGGTTTAGGGTACCCGCCACCCCCCCCCCCCAATAAAAATGTAACCCCCTGATCACCCCCAGTTAACCCCTTTATTGCCCTGTCACAGTGTCACTTTTATAGTGTACAGATCTTTTTTCTGATCACTATATTAGTGTCACAGGTGACATTAGTTAGCATTAACGCTAGTTAGCGTCAGTCTAGGACAGCGCAGATCCCCGCCGCATATTTAAAAATATTATTTAACCCTTTAATTACCAGTAACACACACATACTGTACACACACACTTACACATACACACACTAAACACCTCTGATCCTAGTATAGTATCTTAATGGATCAATATCTTTGATCTGATCAGAACTATACTAGTGTCCCCAATAGTTTAGGGTTTCCAAAATGCAGCATTAGCAGATCGGCCACGACACCTGCCAGCACCTGGGTTTAGCCCCTCTGCCCAGCCCACCCAGGCAAGTGCAGTAATCAATAGATTACTGTCACTTCCAAAAACACATCACACAATACCGCAGCGTTAGCAGAGTCAGGCCTGATCTCTGCTAGCACTAGCGGTTTTTTTTGTAGCGTTTCAAATAGTCCTCGACAACCAGGTGCTTTTTAACCTGTGAGTCACACTAGGTACCTTTAATTTATTTATTGGCCAAAATGTCCAAACAGAGGTACACTAGGAAAAAGGCCTACAGGATACTGACCATGTCTCAGATGAGAGTGATGGGGGCATCTCACTAGCAGAACATCTCACTAGCAGAATCAGGGTCAGTATACAAACCTGTAGAGAGCAGTGGCTCCCTGACAGATAGCTCCGATGATGGAGGGGTCCCTGCTAAGGTCAGGTGTACCCAACCCTGTTCTGGAGTTGCTGAGGTGCAGGAATTGCAGAGTGCTCGTATGCAGCAGAGTGTTGGTATTAGTGCCGCTCAAACTTCTGGTGAACTGGCAAGCACCAGCGGCCTAGTACACCCTGGTTATAGTCAAACCAGCACTGCAGTAACACTTGGTGACATGTCGAGTCCCGTAGGTGCAGTTCAAGCTGGTGCGGTGGCTAGCGCAAGTAGTGGCCCGCAGCCACCGAGAATTCGAACACAGGCCCGTAGAGCCCATAGTGTCCTCCCTGATGCGCTGGCACATCCTGATTGGTGGCCCACAGATTCTGCAGCGCCCGTACTTCCCCCCCATTCACTGCCCAACCCGGAATTCAGATGGAAACAGCCAATTTTACTTCCCTTGATTTTTACAAGCTGTTTTTCATGGAAGATCTTTACAGATCTATTGTGGACCAAAGCAATATGCTGGTCAATTCATCGCCGCACATCCAAATTCGTCCCTTGCCAGAGAATTTGGCTGGAAACCTATAACGAGTTTAATACTTTTCTGGGCCTATCCCTCAACATGGGCATAACTAAAAGTAGTGAATTGCAGTCATATTGGTCCACTAACCCAATTCTCTAACTGCGCGCGTTCTCTGCTTGCATGGCCATGGCGAGATACAAGCAAATTCTGCGGTCCGTGCATTTCAGTGACAATGAACTCTGTTGTCCTCGGAGAAACCCTTGATATGACCAGCTCAACAAAATTCAGCCCCTCGTAAACCACTTCAATCAGTGGTTTGTAGCCTTGTTTACCCCCCAACAAATTGTCTGCATTGATGAGTCCCTGATTAAGTTTTCTGGTCGCCTTGCTTTCAAGCAGTTTATCTCCAGCAAGCCTGCCAGATACGGGGTCAAGTGGTATAAGCTCTGTGACAGGGCCACAGGCTATACAGTTAGTTTCATGTTTACGAGGGTAAAGATAGCACTGTGGAGCCCCCCAACTTCCCAGACTACATAGGGAGCCGTGGCAAGATTGTGTGGGACTTGGTGTCACCCTTATTCGGAAAGGGGTACCATTTGTACATGGAAAATTTTTATTCAAGCGTGCCACTTTTTAGTCACCTTCTTCAAATTCAAATTGGCGCATGTGGCACCGTGCGACCTAATCGCCGGGGCTTCACCCAACGGCTTGTAGATTCCCGACTTAGTCAGGGGGAGAGAGCTTGCTTGAAAACAGACAAATTGCTTGCAGTGAAGTGGAGGGATACATGGAATGTTTTCGTTCTGTCCTCCCTTCACGCAGACACGACAGTCCAAATTCCTATGACAACTGGTGCTTTGGAAAAGCCCCTCTGTGTCCATGACTACAACCTTAATATGGGATGGGTGGACCTGAGTGACCAGCTTTTGTCGCCATACTTAATTGCTCATAAAGGCAGACGCTGGTACAAAAAATGTCTGTTTATTTATTTCAATTGGCTTTGCTGAACATTTTTGTGCTATACAAAGGGTCAGGATGAAGTGGATCATTCCTACAATTCCATGGAGAGATCATCAGTGCCTACCTGTATCCAGGAGGTCCCCTACCAGATGCAGTGAGCCGGCTGCATGAGAGGCATTTTCCATATGCCATCCTGAGTACCCCTACCCAAACACACCTCTAAAGACGATGTTGTATCTATAGGAAGCGCGGATTTAGGCATGACACCAGTTATTATTGTCCCACCTGTCCTGGCCAACCTGGTCTCTGCATTAGGGAATGTTTCGAATGCTACCACACACTAGTGGAGTATTAGCATAGGGTACAGCACAGCACAGTCTAGGGCACACTTACACAGGTTCTCGAAAGATGTTCGATGGCTATCGTCATTTTGAGAGACCCTAAGCTGGAATCTTTTACAGTTGAAGGAAAAAAAAGTGTAAAAAAAAAGTGTAGAGAAAAGTAAAAAAAAGTTACGAAAAAAATAAAAAAAACCCCATAAAATAAAAAAGCCAAAAATAGTTGTCGTTTGAGTTAATTTTCTGTTCATACTCTGCTCTTCTACTTCTACTCTTTCTACTTTTACTGTACTTTATTGTTACTGTTTTTCATTGGTAACCATTTTTTACTTTTCAGGTACCAATGTAATGTTTTATTTTTACTGTTCTATCTATCCAGTTTGCCTTGCAGTTACACCCATCAGCTGTCACACTGATTTATATATATTCTGACACAAACAGCGTTTGCACTCAACATATATGGAAATCTATGATGGCAGCGCTGTAGGAGGTGATTTCACCACCACAGTTAAAAAAAAAAAAGGAATACAAGGCTTTCATCATGTATGCCCATCAGAAGTGGGTGGATGTTTTGGGCGGTCGAATGATGGGTATACTACACATTTTCTGGCAGAGATTTCTTTATCCACATCGAACTATGTGGATGAAGAAATCTGTTTGGTTCTCTTTTTTTTCGCTCAGCCCACAGGCCACTTTTCAGGTACCAATGTAATGTTTTATTTTTACTGTTCTATCTATCCAGTTTGCCTTGCAGTTACACCCATCAGCTGTCACACTGATTTATATATATTCTGACACAAACAGCGTTTGCACTCAACATATATGGAAATCTATGATGGCAGCGCTGTAGGAGGTGATTTCACCACCACAGTTAAAAAAAAAGGAATACATGGCTTTCATCATGTATGCCCATCATTAGAGAAGTGGGTGGATGTTTTGGGCAGTCTATTGATGGGTATACTACACATTTCCTGGCGGAGATTTCTTCATCCACATTGATCGATGTGGATGAAGAAATCTGTTAGGTTCTCTTTTTTTCACTCAGCCCACAGGCTGCATGAAAAAAAAAAACTACATTATATGCCAAACAAGGACCAGCAATGTACTGGTACATTGCTGGACTTTGAGTGGCTATACCAGGATGGTGTCTGCAGATTTAGGCATCATCTTGGTATCGTTTTTTACAGCCAGCGGTCAGCTTACATGTAAAAGTGATCATATTGGATAATTACCTGCTAGACTGCTTTTATAAGCTGTGGGAGGGGACTCCCCCCTCCCACCACCTTCTGCATTTTTTCTCGGGCTCTACTGTCCCACCGGGTAACCAGAGAGTGCAGCCGGTGGTTCAATTATCTAACCATAGAGTTGATTGGAGAGAAGAATGGCTCCAATCATCTCTATGGCCTAAGATACCGGAAGCTACAAGCATTTCATGACTTCAGTTTCGCCAGAAATAAACAGCGCCATTGGGAAATTGGGAAAGCACCTTATCACACCAATCTTGGTGTGGTCAGATGCTTTAAGGTCAGAGGAGAAGTCTAAAAGACCCCAATTTTTAAAAAGAGTACCTGTCACTATAGACTGCTATCATAGGGGATTTTTAAATTCACTGTGATAACAATAAAAATTATATAAAAAAAACAAAAGGGAAGGTGTCAAAATAACATAAAAAAAGCAAAATAAAGAATAACAAAAAAAATCCAAGCACCCCTGTCCCCCTGTGCTTGCGCGCAAAGGCGCATGCAAGCATTGGTCTAGTGTCATATGTAAACAGCAATTGCAGCATGCATGTGAGATACGAACGCCAGGTCGAGGGCAGGAATTCTTGCAGTAGACCTCCTCTGTAAGTTCAAAGTGGTAACTCGTAAAGACTTTTAAAGGCTTTTAAAAATGTATGTAGTTTGTAGCCGCTGCATGGCTTGTGGGCATGTGCAATTTTAAAGCATGTCATGTTTGGTATCTATGAACTTGGCATAAGATAATCTTTTAAATTTAACCAAACAATTAGGAATTATATAGTGTATTTGTGCATTAATTAAAAAAAAAATGTTTTTTTTTCGCAAAAATTGCATTTGGAAAATCTGTGCACAAATACCGTGTGACAAAAAAAATTGCAACATCCACCATTTTGTTCTGTAGGGTCTCTGATTTAACAAAATCTATAATGTTTGGGGGTAATTTTCTAGTAAAAAAAAATATATTTTTTAATGTAAACAAAAAGTCACAGAAAAGGCTTGGTCTTCAAGTCGTTAGAAGAGTGGATGATGTGTGGCTAAGATTGAGCATAAAATGCCAGGACAGCTCAAACAGCCCCCAAATTACCACTTTTTGGAAAGTAGACACCCAAAGCTATTTGCTGAGAGGCATGTTGAGTCTAAGAGTATTTTATATTTTGCCCTACGTTTCGGGAAGATTACAATTTTATTTTTTTTTACACAAAGTTGTTACTAAATGATATATTGCTCATGCATGCCATGGGTATATATGGTATGACACCCCAAAATACATTGTGCTGCTTCTCCTGAGTACAGGGATACCACATGTCTGAGACTTTTTGGGAGCCTAACTGTGTACGGAACCCCGAAAACCAATCACCGCCTTCAGGTTTTCGAATGACGTAAATTGCTTATTTTACTTCCTCACAGTTTCGGAGGCCCTGAAATTTCAAGATAGCACAACCCCCCCCCCCCAAATGACCCCATTTTGCAAAGTAGACACTCCTAACTATTTGCTGAGAGGCATGGTGAGTCCATGGAATATTTTAGATTTTGCCACAAGTTTCGGGAAAATTATTATTATTTTTTTTTTACACAAAGTTGTCACTAAATGATATATTGCTCACACTTGCCATGGGTATATGTGAAATGACACCCCAAAATACATTCTGCTGCTTCTCCTAAGTATGAGGACACCCCATGTGTTTGTGAGACTTTTTGGCAGCCTAGCCGTGTACAGGACCCCGAAAACCAATCACCGCCTTCACGCTTTCTAAGGGTGTAAATTGTTGATTTCACTCCTCACTATCTATCACAGTTTTGGAGGCCATGAAATGCCAAGATAGCCCAACCCCCCCCCCAAAATGACCCCTTTTCGAAAACTAGACACCCCAGGGTATTTGCTAAGATGCATGGTGAGTATTTTGCAGCTCTCATTTATTTTGGAAAATGAAGAAAATAAAGGAAAATGCATTTTTTTTTCTCTTTTTTGGGACAAAATGTGAGATCTTGTCAAATAGCTTGGGGTGTCTTCTTTCCGAAAAGGGGTCATTTGGGGAGGGGGGGGGGGGTTGTGCTTCCTTGGCATTTCATGGCCTCTGAAACTGTGATAAGTAGTGAGGAGTGAAATCAACAATTTACGCCCTTGGAAAGCCTGAAGGCGGTGATTGGTTTTCGGAGTTCTGTACGCGGCTAGACTGCCAAAAAGTCTCACACATGGGGTATCCCCATACTTAGGAGAAACAGCAGAATGTATTTTGGGTTGTCATTTCACATATACCCATGGCATGTGTGAGAAAAATATAATTTAGCGACAACTTTGTGTAAAAAAAGAAAAATAACAATTTTCCCGAAACTTGTGGGAAAATATATAATAGTCCATGCACTCACCATGCCTCTCAGCAAACAGCTTGGAGTGTCTAATTTGCAAAATGGGGTCATTTGGGGGGGGGGGGGGTTTGCGCTATCCTAAAATTTCTGGGCCACCAAAACCGTGAAAGGTAGAGAGAAAGCGCAATGAGCAATTTACACCCTTTGAAATTCTGAAGGTGGTGATTGGTTTTCGGGGTCCCGTACACAGCTAGGCTCCCAAAAAGTCTCACACATGTGGTATCTCTGTACTCAGGAGAAGCAGCAGAATATATTTTGGGGTGTAATTACACATATACCCATGGCATGCGTGAGCAATATATCATTTCAATGACAACTTTGTGTAAAACAAAATTGTTTTTTTTAGTCATTTTTCAAACACCTGTGGCAAAAAAATGATATATTCAATGGGCTCAACATGCCTCTTGGGACATTCCTTAGGATGTCTACTTTCCAAAAAGTGGTAATTTGGGGGGGAGGGGGTTGTACTGCCCTGCGATTTTAGCACTTCAAGAAATGAGATAGGCAGTCATAAAAGCTGCGTAAATTCCAGTATTTACACCATAGTTTGTAGACGCTATAACTTTTGCATAAACCAATAAAAATACGCTTATTCAGATTTTGTTTGTCAAAGACGTGTAGCTAAAAGACAAAGTAGAAAATGTAATTTTTTCTCAAAATTTTCGCTTTTGTCCTTTTTTTTATTAATATCGTAACTTCCTGAGGACGCCATCTGGTGAAATGCATAGAGGTTAATTCCGCTGCATCACTTCTGATTACGTCACTTCCGGTTAAGGTGATTCACGAGTTGGAACGCACGCTATGCGAGCGGCAGTCCCATAACATTACAGGCGAGCTAGAGTCAGTGCTACTCCAAAAGCACCAACTAATGTGAGTTTATCTGCTTTTACTTACTGTGAACATCTCTTCTCTGCGCAATGAGAGTTTTCATGTGCTTCTTATCTCTGAGTTACCCCTGAGTCACTTCGTGACCCCAACCCCAAGGAGTCTGACCAGAACTTACAGAGGATCCGGACAAAAACAGGTTATTTACCAGCTCTATAGGTCTTGGAGGCCTGAATATTTCTGGTGAGTTGCTAGCACATACAAAGGTTGGAGAGCACGGATCACTCACCAAGAGCACAACCTATTTTTGGGCATGGATCACTCCAAAAACGGGATAGAAGATACCTCACAGATTTTCGGATTGTACCTTTATTTATTTATTGGTCCACACCTCTATGGACTTTTTGAACTACATTATATTGCACTTATAAAATAGTCTTATTCTATTTTTATATACATTATTTATTATTTTGAAAATATTTATTTATATCCACTAAGCACTTACTCATGAATATACCGCACCCGAGCATAAATGGTCATCCCTTATTCACAAATTTTACACCTTAATTTATAATTCTGTGTGCACAAAATCACTTTAGAAATAGATTGTGGACTAAAACAAAATAAATTCAGTTGCACCTTTACATGCACTTTGGGACCTACACACATTGCATCAATTGCACATTTTTTCATTGCACTGGGAATATCACTATTGCACTTTGGAAATTACTATAACATTCATGATAGAAAAATAATTTGGATGTATATTCTTATGCGTTGTTGCACATTTTGCATTTTTTGCACATTTGCATGATTGCACTTAGTATTGCATAATTGCTCTTTTAAAAAGTATTTGAATATTCAGGATCAAATACCAACTATACTTGTTTTTACATAGGATAATAGTGGTACACCACATCTCATTCTAGGGTATAGCACACAGGAAATCTTGATTGCACTTGGAAAAGGCCCGATTGCACCTTTAATATTGGAAATTGATTTCCCATCTCTGGGTTCTAACCAAAATATTTATGTATTAATTATCACATAGTAACGGTAGTAGCGCCTCACCATATTTCATTTCTAAATTTAAGCATATACTTAACCACTTAAGCCCCGGAGGATTTGGCTGCTAAAAGACCAGGGGGTATTTTGCGATTCGGCACTGCGTGACTTTAACGGACAATTGCGTGGTCGTGCGACGCTGTACCTAAACGAATTTGACATCCTTTTTTTCCCACAAACAGAGCTTTCTTTTGGTGGTATTTGATCACCTGTGCGATTTTTTGATCACGCGCTATAAACAAAAAAAGAGCGACAATTTTGCAAAAATAACAATATTTTTCACATTTTTTTATATGAAATTCCCCAAAAAAAAAAGTAAAAATCAAAATTTTTTAACATTTTCGGCCAATTTGTTTTATGCTACATATGTTTGGTTAAAAAAAATCGCAAAAAGCGTATTTTGATTGGGTTGCGCAAAAGTTATTGTGTTTACTAACAAAGGGAAAGATTTTTGTAATTTTTGTTGTTTTTTTTTTTAACACGTAATGGCGGCGATCTGCGATTTTTTTTTTTTTGCGGTACTGCGACATTGGGGCGGACAGATCGGACCCTTGACTGACATTTTTGACACTTTTGGGGTTACCAGTGACATTTCTACAGTAATCAGTGCTATATATATGCACTGTTACTGTAAAAATACACTGGCAGTGAAGGGGTTAACTTTATTTGAGAGGGAGGGGCTGTGTGTGTCCCTAGGGGCGTGATTCTAACTGTGATTGGCTGTGGCTTGAGGTGTAGGGACACTGATCAACGGTCCTACATAGTAGAACCGTATGATCAGGGTTTCTACACAGGGAGAACTGACAGGCAGCTTGTTTACACAAGCTGCCTGCCTTTCTCCCTCTCCCCCGCCGATCGCTGAGTGACCGGCAGACATCGGGTCCGCCGGTCACACGCGCGGGGGGGGGGGGGGTCCGTGACCGCACAGGAGCGGGAGCGTGCCGCCGCCGGCGCGCGCTTGCTCCCGAGAGCCTCACAGGCTAGTGACGTTAATTAACGTCACTTTGCCTGTGAGGGGCTGACTGCCGCAGTAAATCTACCGACGGCAGTCGGCAAGTGGTTAAATTGCCGAATTACCCAAAGTTTACATTTTCAAGGGTAGGCGTGGCATTTTACATATACACTAAAATCATGCAGTGCCAAGTTGAAAAAAGTGGCCTGGTCATTAAGGGAGCAAATCCTTCCGGTCCAGAAGTGGTTAAGGTGAAATTTAAAAAGTACAGAGCTGCTTTCAATAGTTTCTTCATATCTGCTTGGAGTTCAGCTTTACAATTCCACCCTTGTCCACAAGGCATTAACATGCAGTTCTACATTAACATGCAATTTACTAAACTGAAATCACTACATATAATGATGGAATAAATACAATTTCAATAACGTCGGCTTGCAACAAATATTATAATGAATTATTAGTTAGATACTATATTATTTGTGGGCACCAATTGTTTGCTTTAAATTGTTCTTTACGTTAGTATATTCTATTATGGTATGCTGCTGACCAATAAATAATACATGATTAAAAAGTTTTAGAATTTAAAATAAAAAGTGGTTATGTTTTACAAGCACTGCAGTAGACGAAGTTTATATAACATCATATTAAGGCACTGAATGAACCCTTTGCATTGTTTCTCATTTCAGAATTAGCTTTGAACTTATATAGAACATTTTTAAGTAAAAGGACTTAAGAATGATGTAATGGTAATATACATAATTATTGTACCAATGTAAAAGAAAAAAGAAAACACATTAAAGGTAGTCATAATGTTCCCAGATGCTCATTATTAAAATGACAAAATTATACCAAGCATTATATTTATACAAAATAATAATACTTATAAGAAACCTTTACTGAGAGAAATATGAAGGGCGACAATGCCAATCCGATCTAGTTGGTTGGCTTTCTCTGACTTTAATTCAAGTCAGTTCAGTGTGCACAAAGTAAAACCAGAACTCCAGTTCCACATATTCAGTCCTAGATAGTGACTCATAAAGTATTTAAACCATTGGATTAGCATGACAGCCAAGCACATTTTCAAAAAGAATGGACATCCAACATATTTATCTTTCAGGTTTTTATGAACAATATGTTAAGGACTCATTCACATGAGCAGCAGGGTAAGCAGTAAAAATAGTTGGTTGAGCAGCCATTTTACCACTTAAGCCCCGTACACACGTACCGATCGTCGGCATACAAACGTTCGTCTTTTCTCCCCGGGATGTCGTGTCTGTTGAAAAGTGCAAAGACTGCCCAAGAATTTTGTCCGCCGACTACAGCCGACTGCAGAAGTGATGTCATGTAATGGTTAACTTTCCCTGTGTTTTTTCTTTTCTGAGCATGCCCAGTCTTGCAAATCTGCGGTCTGTCGGCAGAATTCTGTACTGACTGGCGAACAATCGTCCGTTCTGGTGTCGGCATACAAAAATTTTAATGTTTGCAAGAAAGACTCTTGTCCGCAGAATGTGCGCAGACAGCTGTCGGAGGCACCATACTAACAAGCGTACAATCGGCAGATCTTTCGTCTGCCGACGTTTATATGCCGACGATTGGTACGTGTGTACGGGCCTTTACTGACCACCTTTCTTAATCTTCAATGGTTTGTAGACAGGGTTGCACTTAAGGCCCGTACACACGTACCGATCGTCGGCATACAAACGTCGGCGGACGAAAGATCTGCCGATTGTACGCTTGTTAGTATGGTGCCTCCGACAGCTGTCTGCGCACATTCTGCGGACAAGAGTCTTTCTTGCAAACATTAAAATTTTTGTATGCCGACACCAGAACGGACGATTGTTCGCCAGTCAGTACAGAATTCTGCCGACAGACCGCAGATTTGCAAGACTGGGCATGCTCAGAAAAGAAAACACAGGGAAAGATAACCATTACATGACATCACTTCTGCAGTCAGCTGAAGTCGGCGGACAAAATTCTTGGGCAGTCTTTGCACTTTTCAACAGACACCGACATCCCGGGGAGAAAAGACGAACGTTTGTATGCCGACGATCGGTACGTGTGTACGGGGCTTTACAGTGCATCTGGAAAGTATTCACAGCACTTCACTTTTTCCTTCTTTTGTTATGTTACAGCCTTATTCCAAAATGGATTAATCTCATTATTTTCCTCAATATTCTACAAACAATACCCCATAATGACAATGTGAAAGAAGTTTGTTTGAAATGTTTGCAAATTTATTAAAAATGAAAAAAATCACATGTACATAAGTATTTACAGCCTTTGCCATGACACTCAAAATTGAGCTCAGGTGAATCCTGTTTCCACTGATCATCCTTAAGATGTTTCTACAACTTGATTGGAGTCCACCTGTGGTAAATTCAATTGATTGGACATGATTTGGAAAGGCACACACCTGTCTATATAAGGTCCCAGAGTTAACAGTGCTGATTCATTTTGTAGTGTAGAATGCTGATCAGACTGACCTAGTGCTGATAAAATGTAGTAAGATATGTTGCCCCACCAGCCAACACTACTCCGGCTATGCCCGGGATTCATTTCACCCTGTCCATGGGGCTTGGTCTCTGTAACCAAGCCTGGTGGACAGGGCAAAACGAGTCAGTGGACATGACCAGAAAAGTGCTTAGAGAGGTCATATATCTTAACACGTTTGATCAGCACTAGGTCAGTCTGAGTGGCGTCCTACACTACGCAGTTTGACACTTCTGGATTTTGATGCCTGCTCCCATTCCCTGAACACCAGACACTTCAGCCTCATCTTGTAGTGCACTTCATGTTTCTTCATGATCACTGCTGGCTTATTGGATAGAGGTTAATGATGTTGATTCATTGCCCAATAATAGGGCTAAAAGATTAATGGTGACCCTGGCAGCTGCATAGCTGAATCAGACAACAATTCTGGCCTGGCAGTATAGCAGTGTAAATCACAAAACCAGCTGTGGAAAATTGCCAAATCCCTTTGAAGATAAGATAGTTCATATATACAGTAAGTTTAAAGTGTGCATTTATTTTATTCTATGCTAATGATCACACAGGAGTTTTATATCTGCTCAATCAATCTTCTGTTTCCCAAGATTGTTTTTTCAGAGGTGTCTGGTGGAGCCATAAACATCAGAATGTTGCCAGGTCTTTCGAATGGTAGGATTGGGCAAACATATATTCTTATATTATTTTTATATAGGTTTTACAGTGCCTTGCGAAAGTATTCGGCCCCCTTGAATTTTTCGACCTTTTGCCACATTTCAGGCTTCAAACATAAAGATATAAAACTGTAATTTTTTGTGAAGAATCAACAACAAGTGGGACACGATCATGAAGTAGAACGAAATTTATTGGATATTTCAAACTTTTTTAACAAATAAAAAACTGAAAATTGGGCGTGACAAAATTATTCAGCCCCCTTAAGTTAATACTTTGTAGCGCCACCTTTTGCTGCGATTACAGCTGTAAGTCGCTTGGGGTATGTCTCTATCAGTTTTGCACATCGAGAGACTGATATTTTTGCCCATTCCTCAAGCTCAGTGAGGTTGGATGGAGAGCGTTTGTGAACAGCAGTTTTCAGTTCTTTCCACAGATTCTCGATTGGATTCAGGTCTGGACTTTGACTTGGCCATTCTAACACCTGGATATGTTTATTTGTGAACCATTCCATTGTAGATTTTGCTTTATGTTTTGGATCATTGTCTTGTTGGAAGACAAATCTCTGTCCCAGTCTCTGGTCTTCCAGAATGGTCCTGTATTTGGCTCCATCCATCTTCCCATCAATTTTAACCCTCTGCCCTGTCCCTGCTGAAGAAAAGCAGGCCCAAACCATGATGCTGCCACCACCATGTTTGACAGTGGGGATGGTGTTTTCAGGGTGATGAGCTGTGTTGCTTTTATGCCAAACATAATGTTTTGCATTGTTGCCAAAAAGTTTGATTTTAGTTTCATCTGACCAAAGCACCTTCTTCCACATGTTTGGTGTGTCTCCCAGGTGGCTTGTGGCTAACTTTAAACAACACTTTTTATGGATATCTTTAAGAAATGGCTTTCTTCTTGCCATTCTTCCATAAAGGCCAGATTTGTGCAGTATACGCCTGATTGTTGTCCTATGGACAAAGTCTCCCACCTCAGCTGTAGATCTCTGCAGTTCATCCAAAGTGATCATGGGACTCTTAGCTGCAACTCTGATCAGTCTTCTCCTTGTATGAGCTGAAAGTTTAGAGGGACAGCCAGGTCTTCGTAGATTTGCAGTGGTCTGATACTCCTTCCATTTCAATATTATCGCTTGCACAGTGCTCCTTGGGATGTTTAAAGCTTGGGAAATCTTTTTGTATCCAAATCCGGCTTTAAACTTCTCCACAACAGTATCTCGGACCTGCCTGGTGTGTTCCTTGTTCTTCATGATGCTCTCTGCGCTTTAAACGGACCTCTGAGACTATCACAGTGCAGGTGCATTTATACGGAGACTTGATTACACACAGGTAGATTCTATTTATCATCATTAGTCATTTAGGTCAACATTGGATCATTCAGAGATCCTCACTGAACTTCTGGAGAGAGTTTGCTGCACTGTAAAGGGGCTGAATAATTTTGCAATTTTTCAGTTTTTTATTTGTTAACAAAGTTTGAAATATCCAATAAATTTCGTTCCACTTCATGATTGTGTCCCACTTGTTGTTGATTCTTCACAAAAAATTACAGTTTTATATCTTTATGTTTGAAGCCTGAAATGTGGCAAAAGGTTGAAAAGTTCAAGGGGGCCGAATACTTTCGCAAGGCCCTGTATATAGCGTGGACAGTTTACGCAACGCTTTACAACTTGAGGGTAGACAGTAAAAACACAATACACTACAATACAGTAGGAATCAGAGGGCCCTGCTTGTTAGAGCTTACAATCTAAGAGGGAGGGTCAAGAGATACAAAAGGTAATGTGGGAGATGGTCTGATGGTGAAAATAAAAGTACAATTGTTAGGTTGTTGATAGGTTTCTCTGAAAAGATGTGTGAGAGATAGTCAGGCAGATTGGGGTAGAGCATTCCAGAGGATGGGAGAGGCTCGGGAGAAGACCTGAAGGCGAGCATGGGAAGAGTTTACAAGGGAGCTAGAGAGCAGGAGGTCCTGGGAGGAATGAAGAGAACGAGTCGGTTGGTATTTTGAGACCAGGTTAGTGATGTAGCTGGGTGCCAAGTTATGGATGGCTTTGTAAGGTATGGTTAGTAACTTGAATTTAATTAGTTGGTTGAGTGGCAGCCAATCTAGGGATTGCCAAAGAGGGGTAGCAGACAAAGAGCGGTTTGCAAGGTGGATGAGCCTGGAAGCAGCGTTCATGATGGGCTGAAGGGGGGATAGCCTTTTTAAAGGTAAGCTAATGAGAAGGGAGTTGCAGTAATCGAGACAAGAGATGATCAGGGAGTGGATTAGAAGCTTTGTGGTGTCGTTGGTTAGGAAGGGGCACATCTTAGAGATGTTGCGGAGGTTGAGGGGGCAAGCTTTGGACAGTGACTGGATGTGTGGCCAAAAGTATAGTTCAGAGTCCAGGATTACACTCAGGACTACAGGATTATACCTATATCTATTGTTATAATATTTAGGCAAACTCTAGAAAGATATAAAAGTCACAATAATAATGCTGTTCTGTAATCATTATACCTTCAATAAATATATTTTTAAGCAAGCAATGCAATTACCTGAATTTGACCTGGTTTCAGACTCTTGCAGCTTCTATGCAGGATAGCTGGAGTGTGAGAGAAAATAATAATACAAGGAGCAAATCAGTTTATGTGCTGAAAGATGAGCTTATCACTGTCCTGCATTTCAACTATCTTCTCAGTCAGAGACTATGGTGGGTTCAAGATAACCTGGGCTCAGAGAAAGTGGGTTCAATTATGCTGGCCATCAGAATTAAAATATCTAGTTGCAGTAAAAATGACCTTGCCTTTTAAAGAAAAAATGCGGTGATCCAGAAAAAAACAAACATACAAACTCACCTTCTACATATGCTGCATCTTTGGTCTGATGCTACAGCTGTCCAATGGCAGCTCTAAGCCCAAGAACTGAGCAATTACATGTCTGCTGATCATTTAGTTCTCAGTCCCCTCTGAGCAGAGAGTGGTGACTATCAGCCACCACTGTAGCCAGCATTCAAGTCTCATTATCCTAGTGCGGATTTCCCACATTTTCTACCTATCAGCCACCACTCTCTGCCCTGCCAGTCCACAATTTACTAAAGTGCTGGGGTTGGGAAGGGGAGAAAATGGCTGGTTCAAGCTCTCATCTGGGTGCTGAGAGGCTGAGCCAGCTGCCGATCAGGTATCTGGGTGGATCCAGACTTTATTGTCAGGAGCCTTCCAGAGCCTTGAGCCATTCTGTGGCGTTAGCTGACAGTGGGCTTTAGTGTGCTGTCAGCTGATTCTGGGTCACCAGAAGAGCACAAGCAAATGCAATTCTGTGACCCAGAAGTGAAGTATGGCCAAGAAAGCAATGGTCATACTTCTCTTTAAATGGAATATTTTTTCTAGTTATTTTGGGTTGGAGTTCTGCTTTATAACAAATCCTTATAACTTTCATTATTAGCATTGTGTTACAGCACAAAGTTTTTGATAACGACCTAATTTTATTGAGTATTCAGTAACTAAGGCAATACAATCTTTTTGTAAAAGCTGTTCGTTTCTGGCAGTCTCCAGCACTGAAATGGTTATACCGAAGCTCATCTCCTTGAGTCTAGGTCATGAAATGAGAGGCATCCTTCACTATGGATGATACACTCTTATCTTCCTGGTTAAAAGAAGGGCTGAACTCTCCCCCAGGAATACACTGACTGAGGTTTGGGGATAACATCTCCGCAATTTTTTTTCTCTTTAGCCCTTTCTGACCTCAGCAGTCCTCCGAGAATCTAAAGTTTCACTGCAAAAGCCCACTTTGCAAGTAACTTTCTGACATCTCTTTTCAAAGGAAGTGAATTCTTAATCGCATTCTTTGTAATTGAGCCTTGGGATCTCAGGAACTTGCAGTGCAGGATGTAAAACGGTTACTCAGTCTAATTTTGGAGCATTTATAAAAATAATAGTTTTGGAAAGGATGTGAGACATTTTATGATTTTTCTTTGTCAGCCTTTTAAAAGAATTGTATTTTTTTTTTTTACTTTAGCACTGAAACACACGTAGAAGCTCGCGCATCGACTTACACTTTCTTTGTATAATGGGATCAGTATATTCAAAGGCCATTTGATTATTTTTGCATAAATGCCATAGTGCAAATCACAAAGGGAATTATTGAGCATACAGTGTAAGAAAACAATCGTTGAGGGTTTAGATTGAGGAGCACTACATGTGGAGCGTATGATGGACATTTTGGTTGGTTTCAGTGTTTTCCAGACACTGAAGATATACACCGTAGGGAGCAGCGATCAGAGAAAAATTTTCTTTTTTTTTTTGTCATTTAATTGAATATACAAATGCTGATTTATCCATTCTGTAGAGAATTAAACAATTCATGATTTCCAAAATTCCTGAATTGACTTACAAATCTGCGAAATAAGCAAATTTACCCTATAATTTGCATTAAGCGGCCTAGTTTTGTCTAGCTTGATTCTTTATACTGTATATCACTTAGGAGAAAAGCAATAGCACGTGTCACTGTCCTCTTGCTGACTTTATTATAATGAATATCAAGTAGGGTTGCATGGTAAAGATGTGCAGAATAAAATACACTAAGCCCCTAAATAACCAATACCCATGTAGTGTATCTACAGGACCTTATAAATTCTTTATAGCTTGGTATGGAATCTAATCTCACAATACTCCACCAAAAAATTAATGTGTTTAATGGAAACCTGCAAACGTTTATTCTATCTGAGATGAACATGGATGGGAGGGAAACAAAAGAAGGACATAAGCCTACAAAGGGTCAGCTCAGAGAGAAGCCCATTAAATGTGATCATATATGGTTACGAAGTATTAAACAACTTGATAGTTGTAATCATTTGCACCATGTGTAGCCAATGGCAATTAAGAGACTGGCTTCTGCATGAAAAGTGCTCTGATAAATAGTTTTTTTTCCATCTGATGTACTTTTTATTTTTTTGTTTTTCTATTTTTTTTTTACACAAGAGCATTTCCTTGTGTATTGTACTGTCAATAGAAGTTCATTGAATCTAGGACTGCAGCATATGTCCTCATAGCTATGCTTTCACTGATTATCGAAACCATGATGTAGCAAAACTTCTGTAAAATAAAACAATTTTTATGTGCTCTGAATAATACCTTCTATTAATAATAATGGAAATGTTTTTACAGATCACTTAAGTAAATAAAATGAACAAATGTCTATTGATACTCACATAACACCAAGTTTCTGGTTACCTCACCTAGGCACAGTGACAACATCACATGATTCTGGAAAAGCTAAGGATCCCAAATATAGCAAGAATGCACTTATAATGATGATGAAGTCTTTTATAATGCTTATTAAAACTAAATCATATTGGTTTTACCACTTGACAACCCTCTGTACCAATTTTGTTTTCCATCAACCGAAAGGTGGCAACCAACCAACCTTCATTCTGCAATGGACTGGCTACTGTATATTGCAAGCATGACCCATTTTAGCTTGGAAAAGGGCATACTTTTGCATCTTCTTCTTGGATCTCAAAGGACCTTGTCCCATCATTGACCCATAGTCTAACTTGTATGTATCTGCAGCTAATACAATCTGCTGTCACACACCCTGAGCAGTTTACAGTAGAAACAAATCTTACTAAATAAAGAAAAGGCTGCAAAATTTAATTATGGTATTGTAAATAATTGCCCCTCCCTTTTTTTTTTCATTTGAGTGATTGGGATGTTAGATTACTCTCCAAAGGTTATTTAAAAAAAGTTGGCAACAACTGGGATAGTGGCACATTAAAGTGAAACAACAGCCAAACCCTCTTTTGTGTTGGATAAGGTAGGAAAAGATTTGCACCTTTGTTAACTTTTACTGCTATCTGTATTCCCATGGCAGAGATTTCCCTTCACTTCTTTCCCTGTTGACATCTTTTACCAGGATCTAAAGAAAGGGGAAATCTGCCCAAAAATGAACACTGCCCCCCCCCCCCCCCCCCACACACACACACACACCACTAAAAATGTCTTATTTGTATTTGTGTAGGGGAAATTCTCACTCCTTGTCTTAATGATATGACAGAAAGTGAGAGAAAATCTCCCCAGTAGGGATCACAGTTAACAATAAAAATCTTGAAATGGTTGAGTTCCTTCCCAAAAACAAGTTTTAGATTTTAGTTTTAGTTCCGCCTTAACCTTTACTTCAGGGGCTCCGCCATTACGAAGAAGCTGCTTGCACGATTTAGATCCCAGAATTAGGTCCTATTTTATTACAGTCCCCCTTTAGAACATCCACATTCCCAGGGTCATTGCTGAATGCCATCAATTACAAACAGAAGACTTCAATTTCTGTGTTTAAATTGAATTTCTTTGTTGTGCTAATTTAAGTAATTATGCAATACTAAATCTTTAAATTTAAATGCAATAAGGCCAAATTCATTAGTTATGTTCCAAGTCCAAAAATCAGTATCATACTATAGAAAAACATTGCGATTATTATTAGAATTATTAATATTATTATTATTTTTTTTTTTTCTTAATAGATAAAATGATCCCAGTCAATACTTCTGATGATCACACTGTCTGTAATACATAATGTTAACTACAGTTTACTGAATAAGCACAGTATTCTTGTGTGAAACACGTCAACTATCTGTACCTGCTACTGTCCGGTGTGTCACTTTGGAATATTACAATGAATGGACTCTACAATGAATGGCTTAAGCATGGTGTGCAGCAATTTCTTTATTTGATACAATTTACTGAAACTCAGAAGAATTCTAGGTTAAAAGCTATTCTTATGTTCCTGTAACTGGCATTTCAAGATTTTAAAAAAAGATACTTGCAATTTTTTTTTTTTTTACATAAATTTGCATTCATAGATTACTTGAAATCAGACTTCAAAGGAATTCAGAGTTTAACAAGAGGTAATAGGAGCATCCTATCTATATCACATCATCAAACTGATAGCGTGGGTTTGGGAATTTGCTATAATATATGTGCAAGATAAACTAGGGGTCATTTGTTCAAAACGCCCCAAGCTATTCCCTAGAACAATCAATACAATGTTCAATTATTTATTTTATGCAAGTTGTATAAGCTCTATATTCCAATAATGTATTTGAAGCAAAGAATGGTGAGCACTTGAATAATGTAATTTCAATATAAAAAGATAGACAATAATGTAAGTAAGCTATTATATTTTATTAATAACTAGACATTAAGCCCGTTAAATTAACGGGCGCTAGAACATATGGCTGACTGAGCGGCTCTCGCTTATCTCTTTTTTTTTCTAACAACGCGAGAGCCGCATGACATAGCCAGCTCTGCACATAGCGTCCCTGTTGCCCTAGCAACAGAGACACGCGCAGAGCTGACCGAGCAGTTCTCGCGTGAGAGCGCGTACAGGAGAATGCGGGGCTGCGCGCATGGTGCAGGGGAATGCGGAGCTGCGCGCACGGTGCAGGAGAATGCTGCGGGGCTGCGCGTGCGGTGCAGGAGAATGCTGCGGGGCTGCGCGCACGGTTCAGGAGAATGCTGCGGGGCTGCAGGCACGGTGCAGGTGAATGCTGCGGGCACGGTGCAGGAGAATGCTGCGGGGCTGCGCGCATGGTGCAGGAGAATGCTGCGGGGCTGCACGCATGGTGCAGGAGAATGCTGCGGGGCTGCGCGCATGGTGCAGGGGAATGCTGCGAGGCTGCGCGCATGGTGCAGGGGAATGCTGCGGGGCTGCGTGCATGGTGCAGGGGAATGCTGCGGGGCTGCGCGCATGGTGCAGGGGAATGCTGAGGGGCTGCGCGCATGGTGCAGGGGAATGCTGCGGGGCTGCGTGCATGGTGCAGGGGAATGCTGCGGGGCTGCGCGCATGTTGCAGGGGAATGCGGGGCTGCGCGCATGGTGCAGGGGAATGCGGGGCTGCGCGCATGGTGCAGGGGAATGCGGGGCTGCGCGCATACTGCAGGAGATGCATTGCTGCGGCATGGTACAGGAGTACCATGCCTGCAGCACTGCATCTCTTGTAGTATGCCTGCAGCCCCGCATAATGGCAGGCAGTGCGGTAGTGGAGGAGTCTCACTTACCTGTTCCAGATATGTACTGGGGAGGATGGGGGAGCTCCTCGGTGTCGGAGGCCGGGTCCCGGGTATTGGGGGGTCACCCCCGATAATGGTGCGGTGTGAGGGCCGTTGTACTGCTGATAGTTTCAGCCACCGTTCTGAATTCGTATGCTGGGGAGGCAGAGTTCCGATCACTTGCCTTAGATTTAAAAATGGCGCCACCCGGCGCCAACACGTCATTGCGTATGCGCCGCCGCTCGGGAAAGCTCGAATACGTTTGGCTATTTCCAGAAATAGCCTAACATGTACGGCTTTTACCGAGCAGCGGCACATGTGCAGTGATATGTTGGCGCCGGGTGGCGCCATTTTTAAATCTAAGACAAGTGATCGGAACCCCGCCTCCCGCCTCCCCAGCACATACGGAATTCAGAACAGTGGTTACTGAAGCTATCGGCAGTACAACGGCCGTCACACCGCACCATTATCGGGGGTGACCCCCCAATGCCCAGCCTCCGACACCGAGGAGCTCCCCCAGCCTACACAGGTCAGTGCCCACCCCCAACTCGCCCCCAGTCCCAACGACTGTCCTGTGGCACATGCGCAGTAGCGCATTTCCACGGACACAGGGAAATCTGAAATGTGGACTCAGGGACACATGGGTTTTATTAATATAGATAACAAGCATAATGTTACATAACATGGCACATATTGCAGCTGGAATTACCAAAGAGTGGTGCAGGCATAAAGGCTGCATCAGTCTTCTAAACTGAAAAAAAAAAAACAGAGCAGATCCTGCTTCTAATCAACAAAGGAGGATTTGTTCATTTGGAACATGACTATTGTACTGGCCAAAGAAATGCATCTTGGATGTTAAATATGTTTCCCCTCTCTTGTGTGGCAGGCGCTGGGCCCTTTATAAGAAGAAGCAGGGGTTAATGTAGCTGATGGTTGTTGATGGGACTTTGGAGACACAGGCCAGAAACAACTGGCTATGCTCTGTGGCGCCCCTCTGTTGTCTAAGGCAGGCCCCATACATTATACAATTGTCTTACAATTTTCTTCAGATTTACCTTAAAGTATGTAGTACAAAGGCCTGCCTAATAGGATACAATTGAAAGTGTTGTTTGACCTCATATTATATGGTTTTTGGTAAATCTAACAGAAAATTGTACAAGAAAATTTAAAATGTATAGCCAGCCTTAGAATGTACCTTTTTTATGTTTTTAGACTGTGTTAACTCAACAAGAAACATTTTGAATTTTCTTTTGCTCTTATGTACTCCATTTGCTGCCTACAAGCCTTTTGAGTTAAAGAAAGCAATACCTCATTTTAGCACGCCTGTGTCCTGAGTTCTTGCTGACCCACAATCTTTATTATACTGTATATATAGGTTCTGGGGGGGGGAGGGGCCTATATATAGTGTTGCCTCACATAAACTAGTGCAGGTTGACAACTGCTTCTTTGTCAATGGAGAAAATGAGCAGTATTTTGTTACATGCAAGAGGTCTATGGCAATCTTCTGTAATACGCAAGTATTCATATGCACTTATATGGGATAAAAATGCTGTACATACAGTGCCTTGCGAAAGTATTCGGCCTCCTTGAACTTTGCAACCTTTTTCCACATTTCAGGCTTCAAACATAAAGAAATAAAACTGTAATTTTTTGTGAGGAACCAACAACAAGTGGGACACAATCATGAAGTGGAACGAAATTTATTGGATATTTCAAACTTTTTTAACAAATAAAAAACTGAAAAATTGGGCGTGCAAAATTATTCAGCCCCCTTAAGTTAATACTTTGTAGCGCCACCTTTTGCTGCGATTACAGCTGTAAGTCGCTTGGGGTATGTCTCTATCAGTTTTGCACATCGAGAGACTGAAATTTTTGCCCATTCCTCCTTGCAAAACAGCTCGAGCTCAGTGAGGTTGGATGGAGAGCGTTTGTGAACAGCAGTTTTCAGTTCTTTCCACAGATTCTCGATTGGATTCAGGTCTGGACTTTGACTTGGCCATTCTAACACCTGGATATGTTGATTTGTGAACCATTCCATTGTAGATTTTGCTTTATGTTATGGATCATTGTCTTGTTCGAAGACAAATCTCTGTCCCAGTCTCAGGTCTTTTGCAGACTCCATCAGGTTTTCTTCCAGAATGGTCCTGTATTTGGCTCCATCCATCTTCCCATCAATTTTAACCATCTTCCCTGTCCCTGCTGAAGAAAAGCAGGCCCAAACCATGATGCTGCCACCACCATGTTTGACAGTGGGGATGGTGTGTTCAGGGTGATGAGCTGTGTTGCTTTTACGCCAAACATAACGTTTTGCATTGTTGCCAAAAAGTTTGATTTTGGTTTCATCCGACTATCTGACCAGAGCACCTTCTTCCACATGTTTGGTGTGTCTTCCAGGTGGCTTGTGGCAAACTATAAACAACACTTTTTATGGATATCTTTAAGAAATGACTTTCTTCTTGCCACTCTTCCATAAAGGCCAGATTTGTGCAGTATACGACTGATTGTTGTCCTATGGACAGAGTCTCCCACCTCAACTGTAGATCTCTGCAGTTCATCCAGAGTGATCATGTGCCTCTTGGCTTCATCTCTGATCATGATTGTGTCCCACTTGTTGTTGATTCTTCACAAAAAATTACAGTTTTATATCTTCACGTTTAAAGCCTGAAATGTGGCAAAAGGTCGCAAAGTTCAAGGGGGCCGAATACTTTCACAAGGCACTCTAACAGTGATGTGATTATTTCCTGAACTTTACTTAAAGTAAAGTGACATAATCTGCTGCAATCTACGACCCGTGGGAAAGAAATAGAAAATTGTTTGCACTGTTGTTTGGAATCCTAATTTCCTTTTATTACTTGTCAGGACAGTGTACACATGTGATTCTAGGGTAAAGCACTTTCAAAAGTTATTACTGAATACTGATCTTTTTTTTTTTTTTTTAATACCAACTTTTTTATTGACAAAAAAAGGTTTTCTTACAAATATTTGAAGCAACAATAATGGAACATACATATGAGAAGTAGTCAATTATGCATACACTGAAAATGTGTGTTCCTATCAACAGATAGTTATCTTATGTGGCATATAACAAAGTGTCATTTCAAATAACTATTATAAAAACAATAAAAAAAAAAAAGATAAAATAATGGAAACAAAGAAAAAAAATATAAAATTCAAAAACAGCATTAGGGTACAATCATATGGAGGTATCTGTTTTCAATCTATGCTTTAACCGCTTGGCGACCGGCTGCTTTGTATTTACTGTGGCAGTGTGGCGCTATTGTGTGAAATGACGCACCGGTACGTCCTTTTGTTCAATAGCCACTAGATGGCGCCATTGCTCCCCAGAGGCATGATCTCCCCATGATTGGCTAGCACGGATGTTTATCAGCGGGTCCGGTGGACCCGATGTCCACCGGCCACCCATGATCATCACCTGTGATTTCCCCTCACTTCTTTGCACACTACAAATCCCACCGTCCAGAGTTCCTAATCCCTCTTTGGGGCAAGCAAGAGAGGGTGGATATGTTCTTAAATACAGTGGGACCTTAGAGAATAAACATAGCCAGCTTCTAACAGAATATCAGCTCACAGCAGAAAAAAAAGGAAATTCAGAGATTTGGAGGAGGCTGAGAACAATAGAAGATACTTGTTTAAGTTAAGAATTCAATACTGAATATTTTTTTAAAACCAGAGTTTAGTGTCACTTTATTATTTAGGACAGGACAGCATATTACATTTCCTGTGTTACTTTCAACTCACCAGCTCCACTGGGGAACCCCTGCATTTTGTTTAATTTAGGTCCAAGTACAACACCCATGGCAGTCAACATCTTCACAGGATTCTTCCTGGAGGGGAGATCCTAGAGAACTCCAAATCTCTAGTCACAAAGGCCTGGGAACAAGATAGATAGACGTTACACTTGCATCCTCACTGAGCAAAAGTCCAAGAGGGAAATCAATGTGCCAGGAAGTATCTCTGGTATTTAAGAACTCTCCCAGCATGCATCAGCAGGCTGCTTAGCCTGCTAATTGGCTAAGACATTGAATATCTTAAATATGAAATGAGGTAGGGTGATGGCGCTGCCTAGAATAGACTATTATGGTGGACAATATCAGTGATGAGGTAAATTGCACTAAAAATCAAGTGATAGAAAAAAGAGCACTAAAATCCAACTGTATAGTGAAAACTAAAGAAGAAAATGCAGATGTACTGATTGGGTATATAAAAGTGGTGAGTGCAAATATAGGTGAAAGAATACAGTGGATCTGAAACAGTGAGAACAATAAATGTAAATCAAATATACAAAGTGTAAAACCTGGATCATCTAAGTCAACATTATGAATGAATTGGTGATATAAAAATGTACATAATATAATATAAAAAATATTGGACAATTAAAGTGCTCAGTGCATAGTGAAATGTCCCAGATAGAATCACACACTGGGGTATACAAGTGCAGTGACCAAAGATATATATAAACAATATATATAAAAATATATGAAAAAATAAAAAAATCCAAATTCAGTGATAAGTGCCTATAAGGCAAGTGTTGTGACCATAAAAAGAATAAATAAAAAATATATAAAAAATATATATGATGAATACAGTTCAGTGTTGATAACCGGTGATATTATATATAAATATAGTGAACACAGTTCGGTGTTGATAGCAGGTGATGGTTTTCTTATACCAGAAAAACAAGGAGTGCCCCCGTGGTGGGCGGTGAGGTGCTAAGTGACCCCTCTAGTGAATGATGCACTCACCAGAAATACCCATCCCACACAGTGGTATAGAGCGGGTATATAGATGTATCCTGTGGCCAGAAATCCTCTGCAGGTCCTAGGTGGGGGTGTCCTGGAAGGGTCCTATCGGAAAGGAAATTCCCCAGAGAAAGGTGGCCGGGATCTAATGAGCTCCTGCCAATAGGAAGTGGGCTTCCAGGTATCCACAGAGTGTCACTCGTGTAGATGTGTCAGGGTATAGGGAATAACGAAAGGCACATAGCGTGATACCGTCTATACAAGTTTATTGAGGTAGAACATCAAAGAGGTACTCACATTTGTGCAGTAGTAAGTAAGCATGTAACGGGCAGTAGAGCGCAAATCGGTCCGAGCCTCGATTCCAAAAACCGGAAGTGATGCGACACCCACGCGGGAGCGCGCCTCCGGGGGCGCGCGCTCGCTCCCTAGACCCTCACAAGCTAGTGACGTAGCCCTACGTCACTTTGCCTGTGAGGGGCTGACTGCCGACGTAGATCGGCGTTAGGCAGTCGGCAAGTGGTTAAATACTGAATGTTGCCTCTAGCAGACTTGGCTGGAACCAACTCAAACAGTCCATAAGTCCATACTTATAGAACACCAAGAAACACAAAAAGACAATTTGGCTTTCTGCTTCCTACAAAATCCCAAAAATTCTAAACAATTTTTTTTTTAATGTATAATAATATCACACACATAATGTAATAAAACATGCTTTTTTTTTTTTGTAAAATAGGGAGAAGTTAGATTCTCTGCCAGGTTATTATTAGGGATTAGCTTCAGATTCAACTCAACCATGAGTTCAAACTGGAGTTTGTTTACCGTTCAGCCAACAGGTGAACTGAATGGCTGAATTTAGTGCAGCTAGAATTCTATTATTTAGTGGTGGTATTAGGCCGGCCACACATGGAGCAAATTTCTTTCAAGAAATCAAGAAATTGATTTAATTCCCCCATCAAAACAGACAGTGTTGAAGTGGAAATCCCTCCTGCTGGGCCATTGCCTTCTCCTGGCGGGGGAGGGGGGGGGGGCAGGAGAAGACAATGATTACTGCTAGTGGCTATAGCAGCCACTAGCGATAATCGCAGGTAAATCCCAGCATGTTGGTTTTACCCAAGTTGAACAATCGATCAACTTGGTACATTCAGCATGTCCATACACGGATTGAATCTCAGCCTATTCCTGCTGAACCGGTCGCATACAGTGAATGACCTGCCTTACTCAGATGACATCATTGAATTTCTCTGACAGTTTTAACACACCAACAGCACCATGGAACTTTCATTTGAGATGGCAGTAGCAACAGGAGATGGGCAAAGTAGCATGGATTGCCCTAATATCATAAAGTCATTTTGTTATTTTTTTCCCACTTTTTGTAAATGAGTAACAAGAAGTACTATGTAATATATACTCCTTTAATAAGGGGGAGGATTGGATGTCTGGGGGCCTCCTTATATTAAAGGAGCATCTAGATTCTGATAAGCCTCCCATCATTGACCCCACATCCAGTGGGCCAAGGATGTGGAGATGATTTTACCACTTCTTTTCCAAGCCTGTTCTGACACTTTGCTCCTACATGTAAAAATCTAGTTTTTTTTGCTATAAAACTACTTATAACCCCAAAACATTATATATATATATATATATATATATATATATATATATATATATATATATATATATATATATATATATATATATATATATATATATATATATATATATTTTTTTTTTTTTTTTTTTTTTTAGCAGAGACCCTAAAAATGGTGTGTGTTGCAATGTTTTTATGTCACATGGTATTTGTGCAGCGGTTTTTCCAAATGCAATGTTTGCATTTCATAAAATGCAAAAAAAAAAAAAAACAGTTAAGTTAGCCCAATTTTTTTGTATAATGTAAAAGATTATGTTACACTGAGTAAATAGATACCTAATATGTCACGCTTTAAAATTGCGTCTGCCCGTAGAATGGTGGCAAACTATGATGCCTAAAATTCTCCATAGGAGAGGTTTAAACACCTTTAAAGGTTACCAGTTTAGAGTTGCACAGGAGGTCTAGTTCTGGAGTTATTGCTCCCACTGGTGTTCATGACAATACCTCACATGTGTGGTGCGATCACCGATTACATATGCATGCGGGAATAACGTATGTGTTCTCATTTGCGTGTAAGCTCGGTGGGATGGGGGAGCTTTACATTTTTTTTTAATATTATTTTATTTTTGATAAACAACATCCCTTGTGACAGCATGGGCTATGACAGGTCCTGTTTATGGAAAGATTTTATTTTTGATAAACAACATTCCTTGTGACAGCATGGGTCGTGACAGGTCATGACAGGTCCTGTTTATGGAAAGATTTGGGGTCTATTAGACCCCAAATCTCTCCTCTGGCCCTCCATGCAGCCAATCAGGCCAAGTTCGGTTTGATCGGCTGCTTCTCTGGCCGCTGATGGCCAGGTAAACAAAGGGGCTGAACCGGAAGTGACGAATACTCATCGCTCCCAGTTTCCAGAGTTACAGAGAGAGGGGGGGACGAAGTAAGTTCCTCTGTCTCTGTATCAGGCAGCCATTGCTGCCGGCCGCATCGTTTCAGACCTCCGCGATGGGACTGGAGATCCCGGGAGAGGCTGAGGTGCAAGCGGGAGGGGGGTGGGACCCCTTCCACCACCTGCTGAAGTGATCGAGTGGCTAATTAACCACTCAGATCACTTCTGCCAATAAAAGAATCACCAGCTGAACAAAATGATACCAGGATAATGCCTGTAGGTGCAGGCATCATCCCGGTATTACCACTGAACCCCCAAGGACGTATGTTCTAAAAAATAACAGCATTGGGTCACTCTCAAAATCCATACTAGACCCTTAACTCATGAATCTTTAGGGATCTTAGCTCAGTTGTATTCAAGCCGCTACTTCTCATTTTTAAAGACACCTCAGTGACTGAAACAGTTCTTTCCGCAGGTTCCAAAAATTTGCCCCAAGAAATTAAGTCTTCAAAAGACTCACCAACTTTTTCTACTGTCCTGGTACTGCAGAGCCTCCAAAAAATGTGATAGGTAGTCAGAAAATTAGATGCATAATTTATGCCATTGGAACACCCAGAGGTGCTTTGATTTTGTGCCCCTGTATATGGCTGGGCTGTGAAAAAGTCTCACACATGTGATATCACCATATTCAGGAGGTGTAGCATAATGTGTTTTGCGGTTAAATGTTACGTATGGCTATTATGGGTGTTAGAACAATCTTATTAATTGAGGAAAATTGTGTAAAAAATATGTTTTTATTTCCTTTCCTGCATTTTCCAAAAACTTGTGGTAAAAAATACATTTTCAAAATACTCACTATACATTGGAGTGTTTGCTCTTCAAAATGGTGTCCTTTGTGGGTGTTTCCACTGCCCTGGTGCTCCAGGGCTTTCAGAAATGTGTTAGGTAGTCAGGAAATAAGATAGTTACATAATTAGTCTGGTTAAAAAAAGACACAAAGTCCATATTTATGGACTTTGATTTTTTTTAATTAATTCAACCAAAAAAAGAGGAAAACAAAATGCAACATCAAGTTCACTATATGGACCAATTATGTAATTTTTTTCATGTTGATCATATCCCCCCTTAACCACTTAAGCCCTGGAAGATTTGGCTGCTCAAAGACTAGGCCCTAATTTGGGATTCTGCATTGCGTGACTTTAACGGACAATTGCGCGATCATGCAAAGCTGTACCCAAACAGGTGGTATTTGATCACCTGTGCAATTTTTATTTTTTGCGCTATAAACAAAAAAAGAGCGACAATTTTGAAAAAATAACAATATTTTTCACATTTTTTTATATGAAATTCCCCCAAAAAATGTAAAAATCTAATTTTTTTAACACTTTAGGCCAATTTGTTTTCTGCTACATATGTTTGGTAAAAAAAAAGTTGCAATAAGCGTATTTTGATTGGTTTGTGCAAAATATTATTGCGTTTACTAACTACGGGAAAGATTTATGTCATTTTTATTTTTTTTTTTTTTTTTTTTTACTAGTAATGGTGGCGATCTGCGTTTTTTTTTTTTTGTAGGACTACGACATTGCAGTGGACAGATCGGACCCCTGACTGACATTTTTGACACTTTTGGGAGTACCAGTGACATTACTACAGTAATCAGTGCTATGAATATGCACTGTTACAGTCAAAATGACACTGGCAGGGAAGGGGTTAACTTTATTGGTGATCAAGGGGTTAAGTGTGTCCTTAGAGGCGTGATTATAACTGTGGGGGGGCGTGGCTTGTGATGTAACCACAGAGACATACGATCCTACATAGCAGGCTTGTATAGTCTCTAAACTTACATCAGGGAGAATGACAGACGGCTGTGTTTACAGCAGCCATCTGCCTTTCTCCCTCTCCAGCGGGAGATTGCGAGTGACCGGTGGACATCGGAGCCGCCAGTCACTCGCGCGTGGATGCCTTTGAACGAGCGGGGGCGGGAGTGTGCCTCCGGAGTTGTGCGCTCGCCCCCTACAGGCGGCTGAGCGAGTGACGTACCCCTACATCACTTTGCCAAGCAGCGGCTGCCTGCCGCAGTATATCTGCTGTGGGCGGTCGTTATGTGGTTAATCTCCTCTCAACAAGAGAGAATACATTCAGTTCCTCTAATCGTTCCCCATAGATGAGCTCCTCCATTCCTCTTATCATTTTGGTTGTCCTTCTCTGCACTTTCTCAAGTTCTCGAAATATCCTTTTTGTGAACTGGTGCCCACAACTGAACTGCATATTCCAGATGAGGTCAGATGTGTAATTTATGTATAATTTATGCTCATTGAAAGCCCAGAGGTGCTCCTTGGATTTTGGGCCTCTCTTTGCATCTGTGGTATGATATGATATGATATGATATGATATGTGGTATCCTCATACTTGGGATGCATAGCTGATTGTGTTCTGGAGTGAAATGTCAAGTGTGTCTATGTTGTGTTTGAGAAATAACTTGTTAAAATGGCAAATATTTTGGTAATTTCTTTATTTTCCATGCAATTGTGACAAAAAAATACTACTTTAAAAAATTCACCAGGCTTCTTACTAACTACCGTAGACTGCCTACTTTCCAAAAAGGGTAGTTTGGGTAGTATTTATACTGTCCTACAGGCCTCAAGAAATGAGAGAGGCAGTCAATACAATACAATCTAAATTAAGTTTTAGATTTACATACCATAATTTGTAGACTCTAAAACATTCAGACAGACTAAATAATATACAATAATTTGAGTCAATTTTTAATTTGTAGCAGAGTACATTTTGGGCTACATTTATGAAGAAAGATTATTTATCTGCAAAATTATATGACCAAAATTAAGAAAAACATGCTTTTTCTGCATTTTATGTATTTTTTCATTTATATAGCATCAAATAAAAAAAAGGGTTTAATGCCATGAAAAAGCTCTATCTAATGTTTAAATTTTTTTTTTTTTTCATGAGGTGGCTACAATGCCTATTTTCCAGGCCAATATGCAAGAGGGGGTAAAACAAATGTACTAATGCCAGTATTTTTTAAATTTCATTAAAAGCACTGACATTTACAAATTGTATGCATTAATACGGAGACAAGATGCTTTGCTGAGGGGGTTCACCATGGTAGGAAACTCCACCCCAATTTTGATGGCATATGATCTAATAATATTCAGGTGGGAGGGGGCACATGCTTATCCTCCTCCTTCCCCATTTTCCTGACTAGCCATGCTGCATGCTCGGATTAAGGGTCTGTTCAAAATGTTTAGTGACATCACACATTTTATTTATTTATTTTTTTAGGTACCTCTTTAAAACATATACCAAATTTAAAGGGTCTGCTATGTATTTAGGGAGGAACACTATGCAATTAGTTTTTTCTTTCTTTTGCATTCCTGCTGTGGGATGTGATACAGCAAAAGTGACATTTACAAAGAAAAAAAAAGTAATTTGTGAAAAAAATGATGAGTGTTTAAACTCAGCATATTGACATTTTATTGCCTTAAAAAAAAAAAAAAAAAAAAAAGAGCAAACAGGGTTTCTTTTTGTTTTCATCAATTGTAAGTAATACATTTTCCCTTTGCAATTTTAAAATGTGTAATTGAATCTTTTGAGAATGTGCAATCAGCACAATGTGTTAACAATAATTTAAGTTTATAATGTAGGTAAAAATCCAGTTCCCCTCTTCCATTTTCTTTCCCTTCGTGGGTTAGAATTAGTTATGTTCTCTTTTTAATGTATTGGCAAAAAGCTTGGAGAAATCAAACTTGTAGCCGTATTCCCTTAGCTAAGCATTTTTAGAAGAAATAGTAGAGCAGCACCACATTACCTATGCCCTTAGCAAATGTATAACAATATCAGGCTAAGAGATGATACACATGCTCAGTAGGGATTATAAGCAATTACCTGCCTCTTGCTAGCTAAATAGCATTTATCTTCAGGAGACAATAAAAGATTGAGACAGATAAGGCTCCGCCACTGTTTACTGTCTGCATTTGGGCCCTGATTCCTTTTTCCTGTATGCGAACATGCAAATAAACATCTCTGTTACAGGAATTGTCTCTTCTGAGAATGCCATTAACATGGCTGTCCTATATGTCAATACTTTACCCAGTGGGTATTTAGAGCATCACAACAGCTAAGAAAGAATCGCAGTTAGAAACCACAAAGTTAATGGACTCAAGTAATCCACATATTCTTAAATGAGTCCATTTAAGTAAATTAACCATACAGCAATTGCACACATACAGTGGATAAACTGCTCTTAGGAGGTAAGAGCCGCTGTCTATGGTTCTGAAATTTTACAAAGCAAAAGCAGATTTAGTAGTATTAAAACAGACCTATGTTTAAATTGGAATTTAAGTTAATAACCTTGTCAGTTTTTACTGTTAACCATCATTAAGTAAGCACAGAACAACACTAAAATAACCATTTGATAGGCGTGTGAAAAAAAAATCACCAAAAATCATAATAATAAAAAACAGAAAGTAAGTGCAAAAATAGGTGTTATGTCCTCAAAAAGCTATAAATTAAATAAACATGAAATGCATTGGTGAATGCGCTGCTCAAGCTGTTAATAATCATTAAGTAAGCACAGAACAGCACTAAAAGTACTATATAATAGGTGTGTGAAAAAAAATCACCAAAAATCATAATAATAAAAAACAGAAAGTATATGCAAAAATAGGTGTTATGTCCTCAATAAGCTATAAATTAAATAAACAAGCATGTAGACTGCAAAAATATTACATATATAAAGTGCAAAGTGCAATCCAAGTAAAACGTGAATTATCCATATTTAGATAGCAACCACATTTTTAACAAATTTGTATAAATATGTTGTGCTGAGGAAGCGATGAATTGCATTGGTGAATACGCTGTTCAAGCTCAGTAAGACTAAAAGAGAAGGAGGCCTGCATGCCTTAACTGGTGCTAGTATATTACCTAAGAGTGGAGCTCAGTGGAACCTGATGCTGGGAAGAGACTTGAGCAGTGGAAGGGTTGTGAATGGTCTGAGGATTTGAGCGGCTGGTTGGCTGATTGCTGCATCCTGCTGCAGCACACACTCTCCACAGGAAATCTTGTTTTGATGCTCCTGTTTGTTTGTAGTGTGAATTGTTTTGTGCCTTTTTAATAAGAGTATCTAAAAGTTATCACACAGTTGGAGTTCTCTTGTACTCTTTTTATGTAACCATCTGGGGGATTTGTGAAGAGAGAGCAGAGGAAGTGGCGGATAACAGCTTAAGTATCTAAAGCCATGCTCAAGCCCATTCTCAAAGAAATGCCTGTGCGCAAAGGAATCCTTGTCTTCAAAGGAATGCCTGTGGACAGCTTTAGGACCTTGCGTGCATCTACGCGAGCACGTGCACATGAGAATTAGCATAGTGTGAGCATGCTTGTTTGATAGATTTTGGTGTTCAGTGGTCTTTTTTAAAGCCCTACAGGACTCAAGTTCATTGCTGAGTGGATGTCAGCTCCTTCTGCTTGTGACCTAATCCTGTGTTTATTTGTATATTTTGACCCGGCTTGCTGTTCCTGCTCATTCCTGAACTTCTGTCACTGACTAGACCTTGGTTACTGCTTGTTTTTCTGGTACTTCTGCTCACCTAAAGCTGACCCTGGCCTTGCTCTGCTCCTGGTTCCTGACTCTGTAATCCTGCTGTCCGCTTGTTGCTGACCACTGCCTTTCTGACTATGCACCCGAGATCCAGAATCTGCTTGCTGCCAGCTGGTCTGCTTCAGCTCCGCATCTACTATCAAGATATTCTGATCTAGATCTCCTACAGGCACTCATGCCACTCTGTTCCCTGTTATACTCTGTCATCATCCCCAGGGGAAACAGGACAAGAGGTGTAAGGGTAGCCCTCTCGTCAACTTGGCCTTGACCAGCTACTGTATGTGGCAGTATCTGACATGAGCCTTGTTTGGCTAATCTGCTCTCAGATAGACATAGGAATCTGTTATGTGCAACTCTAGATTGTGGAAGAGGGAGCTATGATATCAATGTACAAATACTGTACTGGCGACCCTAGCATAAGGAACAAACTATTCAGAGAAAGGAGATACAATAAGACACGTGGCCACTCACTAAAACTTGAGGAAAGGCGGTTTAACCTTAAAGTGCGTAAGGGGTTCTTCACTGTAAGAGCGGTAAGGATGTGGAATTCTCTTCCACAAGCAGTCGTATCAGCGGGGAGCATTGATAGTTTCAAAAAACTATTGGATGGACACCTTAAAGACCACAACATACAGGGGTATACAATGTATGGTTAAAAGCAAACACACACACACATCATAGGTTGAACTGGATGGACTTATGTCTATTTTCAGCCTCACTAACTATGTAACTATGCGACATTGAGGTGGACAGATCGGACCCCTAACTGACATTTTTGACACTTTTGGGGGGACCAGTGACATTACTACAGTAATCAGTGATAAAAATATGCACTGATACCGTAATAATGACACTGGCAGGGAAGGGGTTAACACTGTGGGTGATCAATGGGTTAAATGTGACCCTAGGGGAGTGATTCTAACTGTGGGGGGGCGTGGCTTGTGAAATGATCACAGATACCTGTGATCCTATATAGCAGGATCACAGGGGCTCTGTGATCATTCCAGAGAGAAGAACGATCAGCTGTGTTTAGGAACTCATACCTGGCAGATTTATTTTAATAAAAGATGAGAGCTTTGCCTATCCTCATACTAGTTTTTGAGCAATGAGCACTATACCATTAGCTGTGTTTCCTTCAAATAGCTTAATTTTTACCTGTGATCCTATATAGCAGAATCACAGGGGCTCTGTGATCATTCCAGAGAGAAGAACGATCAGCTGTGTTTACAACAGCTGACCATTCTTCTCTCTCAGCGAGGAACGATCGCGGGTGTCAGGCGGCAATCGGAGTAACCTGCCCCGTGCATCAGAGTCCCTGCTGCCGAGTGGGGGTGGGAGCAGGCCGCCGGCGGTGTGCGCTCGCCCCCTAGCTGCAGGCGCACGACTGACGTAGGTCTACGTCGGTTTGCGCAGGAGAGTCACACAGGTGCAGTAAATCGGATGTGGGCAGTCGGAACAGGTTAACCAAAAGTGGATCCGCCTCTGCTGCTCACCGCTCACATTACCCATTACAGCCGAGCTCCGAGATGGAGCCGGATATGATGGCGTTAGATGCTGAAAGTGATGTATAGGCCAGTGGAACGCATACTCACCCGCATTTCCGGGTCTACGAGTGTAGCGTGAGTTCCACAAATATTAGAGGTGGCCTGTAATAGCGCCATAGGTGCCTCCACGCTACTTGTAACTTGTAATATGTTGGTGTAGAATGGCAGCGTTAACAGAACCCCTCTATGCAATTCCACCTATACAGGAAGAAACGGCGGTGGGTACACTGATGGGAGTGTATTGCCTTGATATGAAACAATATGCATTGTAAATTAATATGTGACATGTACACTGTACTGTAAACTGTTATGTTGCATGCATATTACATAATGTTTCCTGTTACAAAGGGTAAGTATTGCTCTGTAATTGGACTCTGGAATAATATACACCACCAATGATGTTTGAGGGGTAGGACACACAAGTGAGGGTGGTCCAGGTTGTAGGCATACAGTAAATGTGTAGTGGGTCACTTATTTCTTTGGCTCTGAGGAAGAGAGTTCTCCCGTGAAACACGTTAGCCTAGCCATTACGGATGCCATTTGGTCTCCCTGCAGCATTGAAGTAGTCCAACAGTCCTGGAGGCTACCTGCTTATATAGTGCTTTGACATAGGTATTTACTACATGCCTTTGTGAGTATTATGTATGATTTTTTTTTAACTTTCAATAAAGGGAATTGTGCTAGGTCGGTGCACCCTTCTCTTGTTTTTTTGTTTTCAAGTCCAAGCCCTGCCTGTCATCTGGTTCAAACAATTCAGACGCAAGCTAAGACCCTATATCACTAGTTTACAGACACTATAAGCTCCTTCCACACCAGCAACCAGCAGTTTTAGACACCATAATGAAAAACATCATCGCGTGGTGCCTATTCTGTATGCCATGGCAATGACAGGATTTTTTACTCATTTTTATTTTTCAGTGTTTGGTTGTTGTTTTTATTTTGTTTTGTTGTTTTCATTTGTTTTTTATTTTAAAAGTAACAAGGGGTACTAGTATACATTTGTGGTGGGGGGGGGGAGGACATCTGGGGACCTTCCTATTTTCTATTTTGATGAGGGCTTCTAGATCCCAATAAGTCCCCAATGCAGACCCCCTCCCCCCCAATGCTAGGGGCATGTAGCCCTAACATAATAACTGCCCCCCCCCCACACCCTTTATTTGCTTGCCAGGATGCATGCCTGGTTAGGGGGGTTTATAAACTTTTAGGGGGAACCCAGCTTATTTCTTTTTGCTGCACTGGCTGGGAGAAAGATGCCTTGCAAGGTCCAGAAGGCTTGGCTGCCCTGTTTTGCAAGATATTCTTCCAATAATGAAGACGTGGGACCTGGTATGGTTCAGAATCCACACTGACCCCCCTTTTCTGACCATCTAGGCTGCATTTCTAGATAGGGGGTCTTTTATGAACATTAAGAGGGGCCCACCACATTATTAACTTTTTTTTTTTAAAGTGTGTTGGCGCTTCAGAGGGAAAAAAAAACATTCCTAGGGAGTAGCAAGCATAACGCTAGAATTTGTTGTAAGTCTTGTCAATTCAGGTAGCATGTGCACTATTTTTATACAGCATGAGACTTTGAAATTACAGCCCATTTCTTACTGCTTTTCTGATAGTTCTCATGCCAATTGGCTTCTAGTGTATGTAATCCAGCTGCAGGAAGAGACTGCTTTCTATTGCATTTGTCAGCATGCTAAAGTCATCCAATGACTTTCTTGTGAAACAGACGCCTTGCCATAGCTCCTAAGTAAAGTTCTATACTATTATAAATCCTAGATATTTTTCTACAATATACAATGTTTTGACATATAATATACTTGTGAATACAAGCTAATTCTTCATTTCAATTGTAAGTGTCAGTTAATCATTATATAATAGGAACTCATACCTGGCAGATTTATTTTAATAAAAGATGAGAGCTTTGCCTATCCTCATACTAGTTTTTGAGCAATGAGCACTAAACCAATAGCAGTGTTTCCTTCCAATAGCTTAATTTTTAATTTCGATGCACACACCATGGAAATGAGATGCTTGCTTCTCTCTACAATGTTAAAAATATTTTAAATTGTAGAAATACTTAGAATTTACTTTAAACATTCTATTTTTTTTATTTTTTTACTTTATATGTTACAGTCAAGGTAGTTGGACTAGCACTGAAAAAGCAGAGTCAATTAAAAGTAAATTTGCTGTAAAAGCAATACTCACAAACCAGGCACTCCTGGGGTGCCCGTAGGGTGGAGGGATAGAAGTAAGCCTGTGAGGCTCCCCAGCGGTTGTTCTGCTGCTAGCCAATGAGCATAGGAAGGGTGCTGATATGGACAAAAGTACATGAGGAAGGCAGCGCATAAACCACACTGGGATGCAATGGATAAAGGAGTCAGATTAATATCCAGTAAAGAAAGGATTAACAGTTTATTGGTATTGATAACCAGAAAACAAAGTGCATAAAATGCTTACATCCCCTTGGGCTGGAGTGGACAAGGGCACCTGGCAGCAAGAAACACAAGTGCGAGGAGGTCAGTCTCCCAGGACTGCTGAGCAGTGTGTGCACAAAGCCGGAAACCAGCCTGCGCAAGGATGGAAGGACTCTGCTGTAGTTACGGAGCGGTGACATCAGCCGGACAGGCGCCACTTGTGGGAAAACACCAGGAACCAGGGTGGAACAAAGGCTACATGGTTGCCATGAGTACATGTTTCGCATCATCTTGATGACTTGATAAAGTGCATGGTGCGAAACATGTAGTCATGGCAACCATATAGCTTGTGTCCCACCCTGGTTCCTGGTGTTTTCCCACAAGTGGCGCCTGTCCGGTTGATGTCACCACTCCAGAACTACAGCTGAGTCCTTTCATCCTCGCGCCGGCTGGTTTCCGGCTTTGTGCACACACTGCTGGATGTTCACCTGACTCCTTTATCCATTGCATCCCAGCGTGGTTCATGCGCTGCCTTCCTCATGTAAATTTGCTGTAGAACACATCTTCAATCTGGGGCTGCCCCCTGCAGCACTTGTTTTGCATTACCACATGTCCTCATCCAGCATCGTTCAACCCATTTTCCTTAGCTATCATGGACCTGTCTCCAGTCTATGACTGGACAGAGAAGGAGAAGCAGCACTGATATCTCTCACTGTGCTTTTTCCTCCTATCTTCGTGTTTCTTTTCAGCACATCAACTGATTTGCTGGTCATGCTGCTTCTTCCTCCTAGCTTTGTTTTATATGGACTGCAAGAGGCCGACACCCTGTCAAATTCAAGTACTTGCACCACTTGCATTTAAAGCTGAACTCCAGGCATATACTGTACATATAAAGGACACACATAAATGTACCTCTGTATTCATTGTGACATGATTAAGTGTATTTCTTATAAATGCAAGTAATGTACCTGGATTTTATCCAGTATCATCCTCTTGTAGTCCTTGTGCAGCAGAGCTCAGACTGGTAGAAGATGAAGCATCATGAATATGGTTGAGCGAACACGGACTGTATTATTCGGGTCCGTACCGGATAATTGGATTTTTGTTACCCGGACACGGACCCGAAAACTTTACTGTATATTCGGGTTTAAAATCCGTGTTCGGTAATTTTATTTCCTGTTTTGTATTTAATGGTGCGGTTTTAATGGCGCAGTTTCAACAGCCAATCAACAAGCGTTTAACTGGTGTGCCTTAGAAGCCTACTAATGGCATGGCTGTGATTGGCCAGCTGAAGCATGTGACCCAGGTCTTTATAAGCTAGAGACACAGCGCGGTGCGCGTCAGTCTGTTCTAGTGTAGGGAGAGAGCACACACAACGGTGCTGGCTGCTGCTGATTAGGGACAGAGACAGGAAAAAAAAAACATTGTGGCTGAAAAGAATGAAGGGACAGGTCGGAGTGTAGGCAGGGAAAGATAGAAAAGCATTTTAGGGACAGGCTGGAGAGAGTAGGCAGGGAGAGATTAGGAGACACAGGACAGAACAATCGTCCGTTAGCGATCTACATCAATTTTGCTGTGTGGGGGGTGGTGCAGTGAACAATCTTTTTGCCCTCACTTGAGCCCACTGAGGAGGAGGAGGAGGAGGAAGAAAAAAAAATATTTTTATCAGTCTGTTGTGTGCAGCGTTCAGCTATATTTTACTACACAGTGCTGTTCTAATCTTCTATTTAAAAATTACAAATTTAAAGGGGATTTTTTTTTTCCCCTACATAGCCTGCTGCTGACAGTGACATAAAACATAAGACACTGCTGTGTTCACATCTGCTATTGAAAAATCACCAATTAAATACGTTACTGTGACATACAGCCTTTACACACAGTGCTGTTCTAATCTGCAATTTAAAAATTACAAATTTAAAGGGGAGTCTGTGTTTGTACGTGTGAGATACACCGTTTTATATACTTTTTTCTATTCCGCTATTCAATATACACCCTTTTGGGGTGAAAAGAATTAAATTGCGGCATAGTCTGTATCGGTACGTGTGAGATACACCTTTTAAATTTGTTTGGCGCATCTCCTTCCACCCCCGAGGATTGCAGGGCGCTTCAGTTTGCCTCCTGTTCCGAACTCCTCCTACTCCTCATCCTCATCCTACCTTTAGGGTACAAAAAATTGTAATCGGGGCCTCGTCTGTGTTTGTACGTGTGAGATACACCATTTTATATACTTTTTTCTATTCCGCTATTCAATATACACCCTTTTGGTGTGAAAAAAATTAAATTGCGGCATAGTCTGTATCGGTACGTGTGAGATACACCTTTTAAATTTGTTTGGCGCATCTCCTTCCACCGCCGAGGATTGCAAGGCGCTTCAGTTTGCCTCCTGTTCCGTAGTCCTCCTACTCCTCTTCCTCATCCTCATCCTCCCTTTAGGGTACAAAAAATTGTAATCGGGGCCTAGTCTGTGTTTGTACGTGTGAGATACACCATTTTGTATACTTTTTTCTATTCCGCTATTCAATATACACCCTTTTGGGGGGAAAAAAATTAAATTGCGGCATAGTCTGTATCGGTACGTGTGAGATACACCTTTTAAATTTGTTTGGCGCATCTCCTTCCACCGCCGAGGATTGCAGGGCGCTTCAGTTTGCCTCCTGTTCCGAACTCCTCCTACTCCTCTTCCTCATCCTCATCCTCCCTTTAAGGTACAAAAAATTGTAATCGGGGCCTAGTCTGTGTTTGTATGTGTGAGATACACCGTTTTATATACTTTTTTCTATTCCGCTATTCAATATACACCCTTTTGGGGTGAAAAAAATTAAATTGCGGCATACTTTGCATATTTGACTGTGAGATACACCCGTTGTATTTGTATACTGTTTTTCTATTCTGCTATTTAATAAACACCCTTTTGGGGTAAAAAAAATTAAATTGCGGCATAGTTTGCATATTTGACTGTGAGATACACCCGTGGGATACTGCTGTTGTTTTGTTCCGCTATTCAATAAACACCTTTCTAGGGCAAGATCATAAATTACAGAAATATGAGGAGAACGTCAAATAGGGGCCGTGGCCTGGGTCGTGGTGCTGCTGGTAGAGCTCCTGTTGCAAGGAGAGGACGTGGTCGATCTGTGCCAGCTACACGCACAAGTGAAACAGAACCTGTAGGCGACAGAACCTGCAGCAGTATTTGGTAGGGCATCATGCACCTCTACAAGTGTTGAGGCAAGAACAAGTACAGGCGATAGTAGATTGGTTTGCTGACAGTGCCTCCAGTTCCTTCACATTGTCTCCCACCCAGTCTACTGCAGAAAGGTCAGAGTTGGCACCTGCAGCCGATGTCCAACCGTCTTTCACCTCACCCCCCTTTCAAATCAGGCAAGCAGTCTGAGCCCCAAGTCATGCAGCAGTCTCTTCTACTTTTTGATGACTGTCAGCAGGGTTTCCCAGGGCCATCCACCTAGCCCTGCCCCAGAAGTGGAAGAGATTGAGTGCAGCGATGCCCAACCACTTATTTCTCAAGATGAGTACATGGAAGGACCATCGCAGCACGTCTCCGATGATGACGAAACGCAGGTGCCAACTGCTGCGGCACTCAGAATTGTGGGGACCGACAAGGAGGGCAGGGGTGAAGACTGGGTGGAAGATGATGTGGAGGACGATGAGGTCCTCGACCCCACATGGAATGAAGGTCATGCAGGTGACCTGAGTAGTTTGGAGGAAGAGGCAGTGGTCGCACAGAGCCACCAGCACAGCAGAAGAGGGAGCAGGGTGCAGAAGCGGAGCGGCCGTGCCCTAGACACTACGCCTGCTACTGCCCAATGCAGCAAGGGACCGAGTGCACCAAAGCCAGCTCAAAGGAGTTCTCTAGCGTGGAAGTTCTTCAGAAAATGTGCTGATGACAGGACACGAGTGGTTTGCACCCTGTGCAATCAGAGCCTGAAGCGAGGCATAAACCTTCTCAACCTGAGCACAACCTGCATGATCAGGCATCTAAGTGCAAAGCCCGAGCTGCAGTGGAGTAGATACCTTCAAAACCAAGAAAGGTCTCTGGCTCCTCCTGCTTCCTCTTCTGCTGCAGTCTCGGCCTCTTCATCCACCTCTGTAGTGATACCGGCACCTGCCACCCTGCAAACAGACGATCTGTCAGCAACACCACCACCTGGGTCACCAACCATCTCCACAATGTCCCGTGGAAGCATTCAGCTTTCCATCTCCCAAACACTTCAGAGGAAAAGGGAAGTACCCCCCCTACCCACCCGCGATCCCTGGCCCTGAATGCCAGCATTTCAAAATTCTTGGCCTTTGAAATGCTGTCATTCCGTCTGGTGGAGATGCACAGTTTTAAAAGCCTTATATCGGTGGCTGTCCCACAGTACGTCGTGCCCAGCCGCCACTACTTTTCCAGGCAAGCTATCCCTTCCCTGCACAACCAAGTGGGGGAAAAAATCCGGTGTGCACTGCGCAACGCCATCTGTGCCAAGGTCCACCTAACTACCGATACGTGGACCAGTCAGGGGCGTTATATCTCCGTAACGGCACACTGGGTAAATGCAGTGGCGGATGGGCCTGAGGCGGATAGCAATTTGGCGCATGTCCTTCCACCACCGAGGATTGCAGGGCGCTTCAGTTTGCCTCCTGTTCCTAACTCCTCCTACTCCGCTTCCTCATCCTCTACCGCCTCCTCATCCGGTCAGCGTAACACCTTCACCACCAACTTCAGCACAGCCAGGGGTAAACGACAGCAGGCATTTTTAAAACTTGCCTGTTTGGGGGAAAAACCACACACCGCGCAGGAGTTGTGGAGGAGCATGGAAAAGCAGATAGATGAGTGGTTGCTGCCAGCGAGCCTCAAGCCCGGCCTGGTGGTGTGCGATAATGGGCGAAATCTCATAGCAGCTCTGGGCCTAGCCGGTTTGACGATCAATCCCTTGCCTGGCGCATGTGCTGAATTTGGTGGTGCAGAGGTTCCTTAAAAATTACCCCGATATGTCAGAGCTGCTGCAGAAAGTGCGGGCCGTCTGTGCGCACTTTCGGCGTTCTCACCCTGCTGCTGCTCGCCTGTCAGCGCTGCAGCGTAACTTTGGCCTTCCCGCTCACCGCCTCATATGTGACGTACCCACAAGGTGGAACTCCACCTTGCACATGCTGGAAAGACTGTGCGAGCAGCAGCGGGCCATAGTGGAGTTTCAGCTGCAGAACGCATGCGTGAGTCGCTCTGTGGAACAGCACCACTTCACCACCAATAACTGGGCCTCCATGCGAGACCTGTGTGCCTTGTTGCGCTGTTTTGAGTACTCCACCAACATGGCCAGTGCCGATGACGCCGTTGTCAGCTTAACTATCCCACTTCTATGCCTCCTTGAAAAAACTATTCGGGCGATGATGCGTCAATATAGATTCCCTCCGGCTTTGCTGGGGGTTTCTTTGCACCTTAGTCACAGGTATCAACCCCAGTTATATTCGTATATTTATATATACCATATATTCCATACTTGATACATATTTATTTTCACAGGCTTATATGTGATCATCTAATGGCTTTCCAGTTTGCTCCAGCGGTGCTGGCTGGTGGTGATGGCTCTCTCCCCTCTGCATACCTCGGGAGCTGCGATGTGTGACGGGAGCCCTGCCCTTCCCCCTATGCTCTTTGAGCACGGCGGATCGGGTGGGCGGTCCCGACACACATCGGCGTCACGCCCTGCGCCGACATGTGGCGTCATCTGGCTGCTGTCCCATCCGGTGCATAAGAGGAAGCCGGCTGGGCGGTATGGCGTCTGCCTCCGCTCTGCGGCTCCATATCTTCGCACCTCGTGACGCTGGACGCTTGATGGTCGGCGGGCTTGGGCGTTATTGCGTGTCACACTCTCCTTTCTGGCTGGATTTACTCCTTTTACAGGTTATCTCATATCATCTTTCTACTTTTACTACTCTCACACTAATTCCCCTCCCTAATTACTCCGCTCTCCATTCAGTCACCATTACACGCTTCCTTAATCAGGCACAGCTATCAGTCGGGTTTCTTCCGACTTTATTCACATCTATCACTTCATTCACATTTTTATCACCATCACATTACCCCCCCTTTTTTCTGCCTTTACTAGCTCATTTCACCACATATCACCCCCACACCCATTCACTTAATATAATTTCCAGGTTTAATATGTTTTGGCATTTCCCTTACTACATTTCCCTTACTATATATACCATTTACTAGCATTATGTTCTCCACATAGTACATAGTCATGTAGGTATTTTATTACTATACATACTAACTAAGTAGCCTTATATCCCCTATATAGTACATACTCATCTATTACAGCTAATATTTATACTCATCTCATACAGATATACTTTGGCTACTGTTATATATTTATCATAACCATGACCATTTTATAATCTTTTCATTATCTCAGTCTCTCATCACATCCCCCCATTTCACCACACTTTATTTTCCATCCTCACACCATCTTTATTTTCCTTCACCACACACATCAGTTCAGCAATATTAAGTTGTATACTTAATACAATTAATTACCACTAATTATTGCCATTTACTCTATCCAGTTATACTCCGCTTACCCAGCAACATTTTTACAAATTTACTTTATATGTGACACCTTCGCCTTACCCGCGGACCCCTCGTGCCCTCAGCTCCCGGGGGAGACATCAGGGGTTGTTGCCCCCACCCCCAGAACCAGTCACTGTTGGAACCACTGTGTAAGTGTTGGGGTTATGGGGACCTTGCTTCCCATTCCCCCCTCTTTTCTCCCCTTCCCCCCCAATTTCCATATTACCATCGAATGCAATGTACTTATACGCTTATACTCATTTACTTATAGATATGATCATACACCGACTCTGAAGAAGTGGCGTTAGTCCACGAAACGCGTCAGTCAATGGATGTTATGATGTCATGCTAATACTCTGTACTACTGTTTCATTGCCATGTTGGTTCTTTTGAGATTGTAATTGTTGGGGTGTACACCATGTACTTTATTACTTTATGGTTACTATACCATGTCAGCCTATACGTGCAATACATTATGATTACCCCTTTTTTATGTATCAATAAATATGATATAACAATTTTTTACTCAGTCATGTCTCTCATTCAAAGTCCCAACCTTTTTTGTATTGTCTCAATTGATATTAGGAATGGAGGCGCACGGCTAATCCCACCGTGCGTTTCATTTAAAGTCCCGCCTTCTCCCCCCCCTTGTCTTACCTATTGCTAGGAGAAGAGAGTAGAATGGAAGTGAGATCTATGTTCAGTGTACAATCAAAGGCTGCGGGATAGACAAGACCTGTGTGTATTATTCAACTGCAGCAGAGAAAAACCAGGTCTCATCTCTTGACAGACTGGGCTCTGCTGTAGGATAGGACTGTGTAAATATCAGGACTGGATGGACAGAAAAGTAAACACTCAGAAGGTAAAACAGGCCTCCTATGAATGTTTCATCTGTGAATTTAACTGTTTGTAATGAAGGGCCGAACACTCCCTGGTTCGGTTTGCACCGGAACTCCCGAACATAGTGCATGCAGGGTTGGTGACATCACATGGGGCGGTGTCACCCGGTGATGTCGCCAAGTGGTCCTGCCCCATACCTATTTAAGAACTGTCAAACGGCAGAGCAGCCAGTCAGAGGTTTGCCTTTGTCATGGGCAGACCTTTTTTTTTTTTTTTTTTTTCCGAGTCCTGCGGGGCTGTGGGCATTGTGATTGACAATGGATCTACATTGGGGGACATAGTTTTTTTTTTTCTTTAAAAAAAAGAATTGTCAAAAACTGTATCTATATTTTTTTTCTTTTTTTTGGTTGAGTAGGGGTACAGTGAATACCATACTCATTCACATGGGGGGTATCTTGGGGCCCCCTTGTTAAAGTTGGCTTCCAGATTCCAATAAGCCCTCTGCCAGCAGACTCCCAGAACCACAGCCCAGGATTGTGGCCCCCCCACCCCGAAGCACCCCCTATTTTGAAGGCATGTGGCTAGGTATGGTTAAGGAGGGGGGCACTCACTTCTTCCCCCCCCTTTTCCCCTTTCCTGCCCTGCTGACTGCCTGCTTGGATAAGGGTCTGGTGTGGATTTTAGGGTGGACTCCACACCATTTGTTCTTAATTTAGGCATGGGGTTACCCTTAAAATCTATAACAGGCCCAAAGGATCTGGTATGGATTAGGGGGGACCACCACGCTGCTTTTATTTCACATTTTTGTATTGCCAGCAATGTTTTTTCTTTTCATTCAGCTGTCAGCCTGTTGACAGCTGATGACTCATCCGTTGTTAAGGCTTCCCGGCTCGCTCCTTAACAACCAGCTATTCACTGTGCCCTGATTGGGCAAAATCTTGCACCTGACCAGTGGTTGACCAGCCAATCAGGGCTTACAATGTACTGTGCGGCACGCACTGCATTGTGGGCAGCTCAGCGGGATGTTCGGGTGTTCGCCAGAGGGTGCGATTATCAGGGCAAACTTATTCTTGGTCTTAACTATTTGCCCAACAATAACAGTTTGTATGTAGTTCAGATTTAAAAAGAAAACAGACATATAATCCGTTAAATAACACAGACCTGCATTAGCTTAGCCTTTTATATGTATCTAGAGTTTTAACATAAGTGGTGCAGAAATGTTTAATAAAATATTTATCCACAGCCGTTGAGTGAGCATTCCCTCTTCAATCTGTGTCAACTGATAGATGGAATGAATTTCCATTTCCAAATCCAAGACAAATACTTTATCCTCACCAAAAGCCTTTTATTCGTACTTGCAAATTTGACACTATGCTCAAATTCTCTCAGCAACCTAACATTTCTTATATGCTATGAATTAGAATGCTATGGTGGAGAATTCAGGAAATGCTTAATCTTTGACGTGTACAAAATACATGTAAATTTACCAAATGCCCATTCCTACGGCATCATTACATGCTGAAATGGAAAACACGTCTGAACTGCGAACTCCCACTTACAGCACGGAAAATATATGGAACAAGCTCCATCTACTCCCCATATAAAGAAAAGTTGTATAAAATTAAATTTCACCGGTTTAATTTTTTTTGCAATTCATTTATTTATAAATGTATTAACATAAAATTTCAATTTTGAAACTCTCTACCTGATCTACCTGATCTACCTATCTACATCTAAAGCTAGGTACACACGAAAAAAAAAACAAATGACTGTAGGGATCTCTCCTACTGAGACATCGTATCCTGACAGGGGATTTCCCTCCCCCTTCAAAAGCAGCCCTGTAGTGCGGGTATTGAGCTTCCTATTTGGATTTGTATATTATGAAAATATCCTAACAGTTATATACAGTATCTCACAAAAGTGAGTACACTCCTCATATTTTTGTAAATATTTTAACTTTTCATATGACAACACAAAGTGCCGGTTCACATTTCAGCGATGCAGGAACGCTGCGAATATACAGCGTGTTCCCGCATCGCATCTGCACCCCTGGAAGTTCACACTCCCTTGTGCGATACGCTGGGGGTGTCAATAAAGAGTTAACGACACCCCCAGATCAGATCTGAAAGTTCACACAGAATCGGATCGCACTTGTGTGAACCACCATGTGATCCGATTCTGCTGCGGACCAAAAAAAAGGGTCCTGTGCAAGTCGGGTGCGATTGCGGTGCGAATTCAGCCATGCAAACTGTATGCATGAATTTGCACCGCACAGAGATCGCATGTAATTTTAGGAGCAGTGCGCTCCGAATTACATGCGATCTCTGTGATCGCAGAAATGTGAACCGGCACTCAGGAAATTACACTTTGCTACAATGAAAAGTAGTGAGTTTACAGCTTGTATAACAGTGTAAATTTGCTGTCCCCTCAAAATAACTCACATACAAAAAGGGAAGATTGCCCTGGGACTTTAGATGAAGCGAACACAGGTGGCCACTCAATGAAGTAAATGTAATCTCAATTTAATGATTAGTAACAAAAAAATTACATCACGTAACATGGTAAATAAAATGTTAACCAAGCCAAACCAGGTATAGGCACAAATATAGTACATGCTTGAAGTTAGTAACTGTATTGTTGCATGGTTGTGAACAGGCATCTTAATAACTTTGACGCGTTTCCCGAGCAAACTGCTCGCTTCTTCAGAAATGGATGCACACATGCATGTCTGTGAAAAAACATATGCAGAAATAGTATTGTAACAACAATCCAAAAATTAGTTATTGATGATGTTTGCAGGGTACGAAACCCATGAAGGATCCCAAGTCAGGGACCCATACTTACCAGTTGAACGGGCCTGGACAGCGAAGAGACACTGAACTCCAGTGGCGGCATGAATGCCTGAACCGGAAGCTGATGGAAAGGGACCCAAAACCACCCAGCTGGGAGAGGATTAGGGACAGGGAAATGGTGTAGGTGTGTAGAGTGAGGTGCCAAATGTCCATGATCACTGACTAAAATAAATATATGTAGGTTATAGCAATGTAAGAATAAACTGCTAAGCTTAAAAAGTCCATTATCTATTGAGCATGTAGACTTGGCCAATAGTCTGACCTGGTCATTCTCCCATCTAGGTGCTTATTTGGATATCCTCAATTAACAAGGTGGCATCATAACTAGAGTTGAGCGGACATCTGGATGTTCGGGTTCGACGGGTTTCGGCCGAACTTCGCAAAAAAATTTGAGTTCGGGACCCGAACTTAACCCGAACTTGACCCCGAACCTGAACCCCATTGAAGTCGATGGGGACCCACATTTTTGAGCACTAAAATGGCTCTAAAAAGTCATGAAAAGGGCTAGAGGGCTGCAAATGGCAGCAAAATTGTGTTAATAGCATGGCAAGTGCTCTGCAAACAAATGTGGATATGGAAATAACTTAAAATAACATAAAATACATAAAAATAAAAAATAATAATCTTGATCTAGGAGGATGAGGTCCATATGGAGTAGGAGGTTGAGGTGTAGGTGGAAGCGGCGGTGGAGGAGGACGAGGTAGCCAACACTGTTTTTTGTTTTTAATTTTATTTATTTATTTTTTTAATTAGGGTACACCCCAAAAGAGTGAGAAAGATCAAAAATACAACAATGGCTGGGTAAGGCCGGTATACATGTCTATTCTGCACAAGGTTGGGAATGCCACCAGCAGCGCATCTACCAGCGTGCGCTTGTACTCGTGCATCTTACGATCACGCTCCAGTGAGGGAATTAAGGATGGTACATTGTCCTTGTAACAGGGATCCAGCAGCGTTGCCACCCAGTAATCAGCACAAGTTATAATGTGGGAAACTCGGCGGTCGTTGCGGAGACACTGCAGCATGTAATCGCTCATGTGTGCCAGGCTGCCCAGAGGCAACGAAAACCTGTCCTCTGTAGGAGGTGTATCGTCCGTGTCCTCTGTATCCCCCCAGCCACGCATCATTGATGGCCATGAGATGGTCTGGGTGCCACCCTGCTGTGAACATGGTTCCTCTTCCTCCATCTCCTCATCTTCCACCTCGTCATCCTCCATAACTGTGCCCTTGCTGGAAAATTGTGTACCGGGCATTTGTGGGTGCAGGAACCCACCCTCGGAGCCACTTGTGAATGACTGCCCTGAAAGCCTTGGAAATTATCCCTCTTCCTCCTCCTCCTGTGCCACATCCTCTTCCATCATCGCCCAAATCGTTTTTTCAATGAGGCATAGAAGTAGGATAGTAACGATGAGAACGGTGTCATCTGCACTGGACATGTTTGTGGTGTACTCGAAACAGTGCAACAAGTCACACAGGTCTCGCATGGAGGCCCAGTTATTGGTGGTGAAGTGGTACTGTTCCGCAGAGCGACTCACACGTGCGTGCTGCAGCTGAAACTCCACTATCACCTGCTGCTTCTTGCACAGTCTGGCCAGCATGTGCAAGGTGGAGTTCCAATTTGTGGGCATGTCACATATGAGGCGGTGAGTGGGAAAGCCGAAGTTATGCTGCAGCGTTGACAGGCGAGCAGCAGCAGGGTGAAAAAGCCGAAAGTGCACACAGACGGCCCCCACTTTCTGCAGCAGCTCTGACATATCGGGGTAATTTTTAAGGAAGCTCTGCATCACCAAATTCAGCAAATGCACCAGGCAAGGGATGTGCGTCAAACTGGCTAGGCCCAGAGCTGCTATGAGATTTCGCACATTATCGCACACCACCAGGCCAGGCTTGAGGCTCACTGGCACCAAGCACTCATCGGTCTGCTGTTCCATGCTCCTCCACAACTCTTGCGCGGTGTTGGGTTTTTCCCCAAAACAGGCAAGTTTTAAAACTGCCTGCCGCCGTTTACCCCTGGCTGTGCTGAAGTTGGTGGTGAAGGTGTTACGCTGATCGGATGAGGAGCTGGTAGAGGATGAGGAAGCGGAGTAGGAGGATTTAGCAACAGAAGGCAAACTGAAGCACCCTGCAATCCTCGGTGGTGGAAGGACATGCACCAAACTGCTATCCGCCTCAGGCCCAGCCGCCCCTGCATTTACCCAGTGTGCAGTTAGGGAGATATAACGTCCCTGACCGTGCTTACTGGTCCACGTATCCGTAGTTAGGTGGACCTTCCCACAGATGGCGTTGCGCAGTGCACACCTGATTTTGTCCCCCCACTTGGTTGTGCAGTGAAGGGATGGCTCACCTGGAAAAGTAGTGGCGGCTGGGCACGATGTACTGTGGGACAGCTACCGCCATAAGGCTTTTAAAACTCTGCATCTCCACCAGACGGAATGACAGCATTTCAAAGGCCAGGAATTTTTAAAGGCTGGCATTCAGGGCCAGGGATCGCGGGTGGGTAGGGGGGTACTTTCTCTTCTGCTCCAGTGTTTGGGAGATAGAGAGCTGAATGCTTCCATGTGACATTGTGGAGATGGTTGGTGACCCAGGTGGTGGTGTTGCTGGCTGACCCTCTGTTTGCGGGTGACAGGTGCCACTGTCACTACAGAGGTGGATGAAGAGGCCGAGACTGCAGAGGAAACAGGAGGAGCCAGAGACCTTTCTTGGTTTTTGAGGTGTCTACTCCACTGCAGCTCATGCTGTGCTCTTAGATGCCTGGTCATGCAGGTTGTGCTCAGGTTGAGAACGTTTATGCCTCGCTTCAGGCTCTGATTGCACAGCATGCAAACCACTCATGTCTTGTCATCAGCACATTTTCTGAAGAACTGCCACGCTGGGGAAATTCTTGGAGCTGGCTTTGGTGTGCTCAGTCCCTTACTGCATTGGGAAGTAGCAGGCGTACTGTCTAGGGGATGGCTGCTCCGCTTTTGCACCCTGCTCCCTCTTCTGCTGTGCTGGGTGCTCTGTGCAACCACCGCTTTTTCCTCTGAACTACACAGGTCACCTGCATGACGTTGATTCCATGTGGACCTCATCGTCCTCCACATCATCTTCCACCCAGTCTTCACCCCTGCCTTCCTTGTCGGTCTGCACAATTCCGAAAGCCGCAGCAGTTGGCACCTGCGTTTCGTCATCATCTGAGACGTTCTGCAATGGTACTCATCTTGAAACATAAGTGGTTGGGCATCGGTGCATTCAATCTCTTCCACTTCTGGGGCAGGGCTAGGTGGATGGCCCTGGGAAACCCTGCTAACAGAGTCATCAAAAAGCAGAAGAGACTGCTGCATGACTTGGGGCTCAGGCTGCTTGGCTGATTTGCAAGGGGGTGAGGTGAAAGATTGATGGACATCGGCTGCAGGTGCCAACTCTGATCTTTCAGCAGGAAACTGGGTGGGAGACAATGTGATGGAACTGGAGGCACTGTCAGCAACCCAATCTACTATTGCCTGTACTTGTTCTAGCCTCAACATTCGTAGAGCCGCATTAGGCCCGACCAAATACTGCTGCAGGTTCTGTTGCCTACTCACACCCGAGAAAGGTGTTTCACTTGTTTTTGCACTTGTTATTTCATCGTGTGGCTGGCACAGAGCAACCACTTCCTCTCCTTGCAACAGGAGCTCCACCAGCAGCACCACGACCGGGGCCACGTCCCTTATTTGACGTCCTCCTCATATTTCTCAAATTTAGGATCTTGCCCTAAATGGGTGTTTTTTGAATAGCAGAATAGAACAACAGTATCTAAAGGTTGTATCTTGACAGATGCAGCTAGGGCAATAAAATTGTGGACTTTAGCCCAAAAAGGGTGTTTTTAAAAACCCAGAAAATTATAGCTATATAGCTTACAATGTACACTGAATAATGCGCCAGAGGCCCCAGATGGAGGGTATTGCCAAAAATGGGTGTTTTTTTTAAAGCCTGAAAATTCTTGAAGTATTTCAAGCATGTTTTTATCACAGATGCACCAAACAAGGGCTGTAAAATTGTGTATATTGCCCAAAAAGGGTGTTTTTTTACTAACACAATTTGACAGCAGTAGATAACGCTTTAATTTTATATGTACAGATGCAGCAAGGGCTGTAAAATTGTGGATTTTAGCTCAAAAAGTGTGTTTTCGAAAACCCAGAAAATTATAGCTATATAGCTTAAAATGCACACTGAATATTGCTGCAGAGGCCCCAGTTGGAGGGTATTGCCAAAAAAGGGTTTTAAAAAATTTCACAAAAGCACATATGCAGTGCTGCTGCTGGAGCTTGCATAAAATGCCATTAGTAGGCATGGCTGTGATGGCTTTTAAGGGCACATGAGTTAAACGCTTGTTGATTGGCTGCCCTGCAGCTTTTTTTAACGCGCCATTAAATTGCCGAACACCAAACTTGATACCGAACATACAGTAAAATGTTCAGGTCCGGGTACCAAAAACCCTTAAGTCCGGTACCAACCCGAACTTTACAGTTTGGGTTCGCTCAACCCCAATCATAACCCCAGTATAAAAACCTCACGACTGTAAGAATTTAATATTGACATTTGTTAAAGTGAGTCAGTCCAAGATAAGTTATAATTTCAGTCACTGCTTCTTGATACAAATGAATAGATGGTAATTTATCACCACTAGTGACAGCTACCTACCTTTTACTACCACACCTTCTTTTAATGGACATCTGAATATATACAGCAAATATGTACAGTATCTCACAAAAATGAGTACACCCCTCACATTTTTGTGAATATTTTATTATATCTTTTCATGTGACAACACTAAAGAAATGACACTTTGCTACAATGTAAAGTAGTGAGTGTACAGCTTGTATAACAGTGTAAATGTACTGTCTCCTCAAAATAAATTAACACACAGCCATTAATGCCTAAACCGCTGGCAACAAAAGTGAGTACACCCCTAAGTTAAAATGTCCAAATTGGGCCCATTTAGCCATTTTCCTTCCCCGGTGTCATGTGACTCATTAGTGTTACAAGGTCTCAGGTGTGAATGGGAAGCAGGTGTGTTAAATTTGGTGTTATTTCTCTCAATCTCTCACACTGGTCACTGGAAGTTCAACATGGCACCTCACGGCAAAGAACTCTCTGAGGATCTGAAAAAAAAGAATTGCTGCTCTACATAAAGATGAACTAGGCAATAAGAAGATTGCCAAGACTCTGAAACTGAGCTGCAGCATGGTGGCCAAGACCATACAGTGGTTAAACAGGACAGGTTCCACTCAGAACAGGCTCACCATGGTCGACCAAAGAAGTTGAGTGCATGTGCTCAGCATCAGATCCAGAGGTTGTCTTTGGGAAATAGACGTATGAGTGCTGCAAGCATTGCTGCAGAGGTTGAAGGGGTTGGGGGTCAGCCTGTCAGTGCTCAGACAATATGCCGCACACTGCATCAAATTGGTCTGCATGGCTGTTGTCCCAGAAGGAAGCCTCTTCTAAAGATGATAAACAACAAAGCCCACAAACAGTTTGCTGAAGATAAGCAGACTAAGGACATGGATTAAAGGAATTATGTCCTGTGGTCTGATAAGACCAAGATAAACGTATTTGGTTCAGATGGCGCCTCCTTATGTGCTACTGATATTAGTGAATTATGATAACTTATAGTAAAATATATATTACCACAAATAAAGTGCATTCAGTGCAAACAATTTATATCATCAATTAATTGCATTCAATTACAAAATGAATAATTAAAAATGTTCACAGTGGTGTTAAAAGTGTGTGTTCATCCAGTGAACCCTGAGGTAGTCACCTGACTGTGACGACACACATTGGGTGGAGCCGGGTGACTGCTGAAACAGGAAGTGACATGGGAGCTGCTGCTCTACAGTTTTTTAATACAGGCTGATTTATGTACTTCACTTGTAAGTGATTTTCTTTTTATTAAAATATACTGTTGGAACGTTCTACGCTATGGGGATCTCCTCTGGTTTTTGAGCCCATTGCATGACGGACATACACATTTTTAAAGGGCCACAAACCTCCTATATGCGATCTCCCCAGGGAGAAAAAGGAAACTCTTAAGCAGTATCTATATTTTTAGTGAAAATTTAAGGCGCCCCCTGCCTAAAGGGAAAGCGGAATTGGACCTTGATCCTAGCAGGTCCAACTTGGGAGGTGAGAGCATAGGAGAGACAGCGTTGGGAATAACTAATCACTGTGGCATATTGATTATATCCATAGAAGATCACATTGGAATATTTCTCTGTCACTGCATGAACATACATTTTGCCACAATAACATTTATTGACTGCACAATAGAAGAGACATTTATACATGACTGTGGAAAATTTCAATTATTCATTTTGTAATGTCATGCAATTAACTGATGATATGATTTGTTTGAACTGAATGCACTTTACATGTGGTAATATATAGTTTGCTATAACTAAACCCTGGGCTGTATGGAGAGTGATGTCACAGTCACGTGACTGAGCGAGACACCGGAAGTCTTTCTCATAGTCTCTGATATAAGGGTGGAAGTGACGTTGCGGGCCATCTCCTGTCTCAGTTCACGTCCATCGTAGAAGGAAACGCGTCAGAGAGGAGCGCCGCGACGTCACGATCCATCGCCGCGGACCGCTCTGCAGGCGGCCGCGGCTCTCCAGTTCATCTCTCCGGTAAACATTGCCGCTTCTGTTACATATCAAGTCCACTAATTGTAAGTGCATTACCTTCTGTGTATTAAACTTTGTTGGAAGATAATACACTATTAGTGGTTTTCTTTTATGATATACTGGGGGGACCTTAACACACCGACCAAAGCGAACTGATCCAGGCATTCCAGGGAGTGGAGAAGACACTCACTACAGGCGGAATCTATATTTTGGCCCAGATTTAAGATCCATCTGGTAAGAGGCTGACCTGCTCTTTCTGAATTTGGAGAAAAGGATTTGGGGCTTTCTCACCTTTCCTGGGTACATATAGTGGCACTGGATCTGATGATACATACGCCCTTGTATTATCCCATCTGGTAAGGGGCTAATTCATTCACGGTGGAGGTCTTCGCTGCACATATCTATTGTGTTGAATTTTGCACCTTGAAGTTATCTCACATGCATGTTGGATGTTTTATGAGTTTGGATTTTCACATCCTATTCATGGATTTTTTTAAGGATACGGATAAAAATAGCTATATCCCCGTCCCTAGTTGCCGCCATCCACAATGGTTGGGAGCAATCCCAAAAGGGCAATTCATGAGGATTCGCCGGAATTGTAAAAAGGATAGGGATTATGTAACCCAGTCAGATCTGCTGATTAATAGGTTTACGGAAAAAGGGTATAATAAAACCGACATACAGAAAGTGAGAGACAAAGTAATGAGGATCCCCAGAAAGGATTTATTGAAAGATAAACCTAAACAAGATAACACCAAAGGAGATCTAGTCATACTCACCGGCTTTAATCGCAATTACAAACAAGTGGAGGCCATTGTACGCAAACACTGGCCCATTCTTCAGAAGGACAGGACTTTGAAAAGTTTACTTCCTAATAGACCTCAGTTCATATATCGAAAAGTCCCTAACTTGAGACATAGTTTAGCCCCTAATGTCGTTAACCCCCCAAGAAGACTGGCTACCTTTTTAAATCGTAACGGATTTTATCCCTGTAAGAGTTGCAAAGTATGCACTACAACTAAAAATTACAAAAAGATTTCACAATTTAAGTCCTATGCCACAGGACATTCTTATAACATCAGAAAATTGTAAGATTCTGGTACCTTCGGTACCCTTATTACCCATTTTCCTTTTCATATTGCGTCCCACCTTTTCAGTTAGGTGGAACGCATATACCTTTAAGCCGCATGACATCATCACTGAGTGCCGCTCTGAGCGGCTATTTTAATTGCCGGCTTTCTCTCACAGGTTGTTCGTTCAAACCGCATGCTTAACAGCCTTGTCTTATGCTGCCGGAGCCTCCAGCTATTCTCTTTACCTGGAACAGACCGGAACCTCGCTACTGATCCCGTATCTCGCTACCGGATCACTCCCTTACTACCGGACCCTTCTACTTACTAACCTCACTAGTGATAAGTACCCCACAGGGGATTCCTTCATAACAAACTTACACTATCTACTTCTGCACATTAAGGACTGTTACTATCTATGCATTACTAATCCTATCATCTGCACTGTTACATAGATTGCTAGCTCCTTAGTCTACTACCATCTATCCTTGCACTGGGTTAGTCTCTCCTGTATATGTCATCTGCTGTCCTTACCACCTGTTACTATACATGATTACTAACCTTTCTGCATTCTACCTATTACCATCTACTACTCTCCTGAACATTACTATCAAGTGCTTATCATTGCTATCACTGTTCACGCCTGTCCCTTCAGCACATCACCTCTATACTGTCATATACATCCTATCACTCCAGGAACATCTTATTGAGTGTATGTATATTTGCATGCTGAAGCAGGCGGGTCCACAGTGATGAGTCTGGAGAGATGGATCTGGTAATTCAACACATCTCTACATGACTACTGAGTGGAGATTCTGCAGCTGCAAATCCAGCTCACTATAACAAAAACGCAGGAGCGTTACAGATTGAACGAACCCAAAAAATGGATTCAGCAGAATTACCCACTCAAGTGATACAATTAACACAAAAAGTAAATGCATTAATACTTGCTCTTACTGAAGTAAAAGATGAAAATCAGACTCTGAGACAGCAGATAGCCCGTCTTTCACAGCTTACTGCTGCTCAGCCCCCTGAACCTAAAATAAACCCTCCTCTAGTGTTTACAGGTGATCGGAAAAAATTTTGTGAATTCAAAAACGCATGTCAATTGCTTTTTTTGCTAAAACCTTGTACTTACCCTACTGATCAAATTAAAGTCTGTACCACTATTTCATATTTGACGGGTGATCCACGGGCTTGGGCAGACTCTCTCTTTGAGAAAGATGATCCTCTTCTCAACTCCTATCCTTTATTCCTAGCGGAACTCGCTAGCTTATATGAAGACCCCAATAGGCAGAGTACTGCTGATATCCAATTAAGGGCTTTAAAACAAGGAAGGAGACCTGTTGAAGACTTTGTAGCAGAGTTCAAAAGATGGACCCTTGATTCAGGGTGAAATGATACATCTCTGCGAACTCAGTTCAGACTTGGGTTGTCAGAAGCCGTTAAAGACGAGCTCGCCCGAGCGGATTTACCTGGCACTTTGGATGCCTTAATACAACTCAGTATCAACATTGACAGGCGACTGCGAGAAAGAAAGGCTGAGAAGATGGGAATGCCATCGTCCAGTCCTTCTCGGATTTCGGCCGTTGACCCTACTCCTATGGAGGTAGGAACCATACGCCCACCTTTATCGACTACTGAACGAGCCAGGAGAAGATCCAGAAATCTCTGCATGTACTGCGCCTCCCCGGATCATTTGATAAGCGTCTGTCCCCTTGTCCGCAAAAAAGAGGGTGAGTGTTCACATGTCTTGCTAGGGGGATTAACGACTTCCTTTTCTAATCCCTATCTCTTTATTCATTTGACATTACAGTGGGACCAAACTAGGATCACCACCAAGGCTATGATCGACACAGGATCTTGTGGGAACTATATCGATACACGTTTTGTTACTTTAAATAAAATACCTATTATTTCAAAACCTAAACCTGTCTCTGTTAGTTTCATTAACGGTATTCCGTTATCTTCTGGTCCAATCACCAATCAGACACAAGCACTCCTTGTCACTGCTAACGAGTCCCATATGGAGACCACCACTTTTGATGTACTACCTTCACCACATTTTCCCATTATTTTGGGACTCCCCTGGTTACACATACATCAACCAACCATAGATTGGAAAACACGGACTCTAACCTTCCCTTCTCACTATTGCGAGAGCACGTGTAACCTCCCGTCTTATGGAAAGATCCTGTCTGTGGTGTCAGATGAGATTACACCACACTATGCTACCAGGATCTGTCTGAAGTCTTCCTTGAGAAAAATGCTCAAGTGTTGCCTCCCCATAGGGACTATGATTGTTCTATCGATCTACTCCCTAATAGCAAATTGCCTTTCGGTCATGTTTATCCTCTTTCATAGGATGAACTTTCTCATCTCAAGGAATACTTGGATGAGAATTTGGCGAAAGGGTTCATCAGACCCTCTACTTCTTCCACAGCTGCAGGACTTTTTTTTGTCCGCAATAAGGATTCAAGTCTTAGGCCTATTATTGACTATAGGCAATTAAATACCATTACGATAAAGGATCGCTATCCTTTACCGCTCATCCCTGAACTCATTGAACAAGTGCGTGGGGCTACCTACTTTTCTAAATTGGACCTAAAAGGGGCATACAACCTAATCCGAATCCGTGATGGAGATGAGTGGAAGACAGCATTCAGAACCAGATACGGATTATTCGAATATCTTGTGATGCCTTTCGGGTTGTGTAATGCTCCCGCAGCTTTCCAACGATTCATAAATGACATCTTCAGAGACTTACTTGATGTCTGTGTCGTGGTATATCTGGACGATATACTTATCTATTCTCGATCTTTGTCTGCACATATAAAACATGTAAGACTTGTGTTATCCAGATTACTCGCACACAATCTATACATGAAATTAAAAAAATGCCTATTTCATAAAGAAGAAATATTATTCCTAGGATACATCATATTTAAAACCGGAATCAAGATAGATATGAGCAAGATATCGTGTATTCTGGATTGGCCTATAAAAACAACTCGTAAGGCATTACAGCGATTCCTCGGATTTTCAAACTTCTATAGGAAGTTCATCAAGAACTTCTCTGCTATTGTGAGACCTCTCACACAACTTACAAGTATAAAGAAACCATTCAAATGGTCAGAAGAAGCAAATGGAGCTTTTCGCTTGTTAAAATCAAGCTTTACTTCTGCTCCCATACTACGCCATCCAGACCCATCCCTCCAATATATCCTGGAGGTAGATGCGTCAAACATGGCAGTAGGAGCAGTTCTCTCCCAACGACCAACAAATACTTCACCACTCCACCCAGTTGCTTTCTTCTCTAAATCACTAAGCAGCCCAGAGGTGAATTACCCAGTGGGTGAAAAAGAGTTGCTTGCCATAAAACTGGCACTAGAGAATTGGCGACATCTACTTGAAGGTACCCGATTACCAATACTCATATATACAGATCATAAAAATCTTCAATACCTTCAGACTAACAAAACTCTTTCCCACCGGCAGGTACGATGGTCATTATTCTTCCTAAGATTCAACTTCCTAGTGACCTACACGCCTGCAGACAAAAACAAAAAAGCGGATGCGCTATCACGATTAACCGAAGATAACTGCGCCGAAATCCCTTCTATTCCTATAATACCCTATGAACGTATTATTGGTGTTGTTCGTTCCCTGAAGGAAGAGATTTTGCACAGTATAGGACTGGATTCACCTCCACCACAACTAAGTACTGATGCAGAAGGCTTCCTCTACTACAACGACAAACTCTACATACCCCCTACTATGCGCACCAAGATCTTGGAATTGTCACATGATGTGCCTATGGCAGGACATATGGGTATGACTAAAACCCTTAACTTGCTTACCAGGCAGTTTTGGTGGCCTGATATGAAGACGTCTGTACAAAAATTTGTTTCTTCATGTGACATCTGTGCAAGGTCCAAAATTGACACTACAAAACCATCTGGTCTACTTTGCAGTCTACCAATACCCCAGGTTCCATGGGAAGTTGTGTCCTTAGACTTTATAGTAGAACTACCACCTTCCAAAGGATTTAATACCATTCTAGTGTCAGTGGACCATCTGACAAAGATGGCACATTTCATTTCTATTCGCAGACTACCTTCATCTAAGCAAACAGCGGAATTACTAATGAAACATGTGTTCAAGTTACACGGAATTCCAAAGACTCTTTTATCCGACCGTGGTTCACAGTTCATCTCCAAGTTTTGGCAAGCTCTATGTCATATACTACGGATTGAGCGAAAGCTCACTTCTCCTTACCACCCTCAAACCAACGGACAGACTGAAAGAGTCAACCAGTGCATTGAACAATATCTACGTTGCTACACCTCATACCTACAGGATGATTGGGTGGACCTCCTCCCTCTGGCGGAATTTGCTTATAACAAAGCAACCCACAGCACTACCAAGCAAAGTCCGTTCTACTTAAACTATGGGTTTCATCCCACACTTCTTCCACCACGCATCCTACCATCAAGTAACCCAGTAGCCTCGGATTATCTTACCCAAATAAAAGACTCTCTGGGTTTACTTAATACCACCATCTCACACGCTCATAGTCAACAAAAAAGGTACTACGACCTTCGTAGGAAACCCTCTCCTCAATATGCTATTGGGGACCTCGTTTGGCTATCGACGAAAAATTTAAGGTTAAAGATCCCTAGCAAAAAGCTTGGACCTTTATTTCTGGGACCCTTCCCAATTAAGAAACTCATTGGAAAAGCTGCAGTGCAACTCACTTTACCGGCAGATCTCAGAATACATCCCATCTTTCATGTGTCACTACTGAAACCACATGTTCCTAACCAAGGAATAAGGCCTACCATCTTGCCTCCACCTCCAGTACAAGTTGAAGGCGGAGAAGAATTTGAGATTAGGGAGATTTTGGATTCTCGTATCCACAGAGGAAAACTCCAATATCTCATAAGATGGAAGAACTATGGACCCCAAGACGACACCTGGTTGGACACTTCTGATGTTCACGCACCCAGGCTTATACGAAGGTTTCACTCTAAATACCCGGAGATACCAGTACTATAGGCCTTCTGGAGCCGGCCTTAAGGGGGGGGGTACTGTAAGATTCTGGTACCTTCGGTACCCTTATTACCCATTTTCCTTTTCATATTGCGTCCCACCTTTTCAGTTAGGTGGAACGCATATACCTTTAAGCCGCATGACATCATCACTGAGTGCCGCTCTGAGCGGCTATTTTAATTGCCGGCTTTCTCTCACAGGTTGTTCGTTCAAACCGCATGCTTAACAGCCTTGTCTTATGCTGCCGGAGCCTCCAGCTATTCTCTTTACCTGGAACAGACCGGAACCTCGCTACTGATCCCGTATCTCGCTACCGGATCACTCCCTTACTACCGGACCATTCTACTTACTAACCTCACTAGTGATAAGTACCCCACAGGGGATTCCTTCATAACAAACTTACACTATCTACTTCTGCACATTAAGGACTGTTACTCTCTATGCATTACTAATCCTATCATCTGCACTGTTACATAGATTGCTAGCTCTTGAGTCTACTACCATCTATCCTTGCACTGGGTTAGTCTCTCCTGTATATGTCATCTGCTGTCCTTACCACCTGTTACTATACATGATTACTAACCTATCTGCATTCTACCTATTACCATCTACTACTCTCCTGAACATTACTATCAAGTGCTTATCATTGATATCACTGCTCACGCCTGTCCCTTCAGCACATCACCTCTATACTGTCATATACATCCTATCACTCCAGGAACATCTTATTGAGTGTATGTATATTTGCATGCTGAAGCAGGCGGGTCCACAGTGATGAGTCTGGAGAGTTGGATCTGGTAATTCAACACATCTCTACATGACTACTGAGTGGAGATTCTGCAGCTGCAAATCCAGCTCACTATAACAAAAACGCAGGAGCGTTACAAAAATTCATATCCTGCCTCAATAACATTCTAAAGAGATTTCCCAAACACAGCCTGTCTAGGCATTTCTGGACTTATAACAATCGTGATCCCAGATGTCTGTCCGTCTGTGCCATTGACAGGATAGAACCCCATTGGAGGGGGGGGAGGGGAACCAGACCCAACGTATTTCCATGAATGAAACGGAATGGATATACCGTTTGAATACTTTGCAACCTTTAGGCCACAATATAGATATTGATCTAAATTGCTATATTTCCAACTATTGATTGTGTACAGACATTAGACATTACTAATTTAGTTATTTTTGTACCAATTACTATGGGTATACAGTTGGAATTATAGAAACAGGTATCATGTCTATAAATATAACTAAAAACATTTATATTTTTAACCCTTTTAATATAATTAAACAATTTTATCCATAATTTATTCATGAATTGGTGGTATATATTATGTATCCTATCCATTTATCAATATTTATTGGTTTTATTATCTTGATTGAATAAAGTTAGCTTCCTGATGTGTTTGATAAAATTTATCCCGTTTTTAATTAATTAATTCTCCATGTCGCGTATTAGAATTAGATATTTAGAAATATAAAAGCCTTATCTGGCTAATGAATTGATTTTAAAACATTTTTTAATCAGAAGTTTGAGCATCATGTCATGAAAATCGTGGCTTATGAGCCATAAGGTTCAATATTATACTGAACATTTTTACTATCACACATTCAATTATGGTTATTGTATTTTATGTGTATATTTGGGTACACAATTCCCTCTGCCACCAATCTCCTATATATATCTTTTGCATATGTTGCCATTTTGGTGGTTGGAAGAATGGATGAGGATTATCAAAACTATTATTGTAGTTTCCGGAAGTGACTAAATATGTTGTATGTTGTCTCTGATGGTTGGTTTGTCTGTGGATTGCGTTTGCCCGGATGTTGTCAGTAAGGGCGGAATAACCTTATGGGTAAGGTGCCTGCCCTTCTTCCGGGACATTGCGATTGACATACTGGCCGTGTAGACATCCCTTTCGGTGGGTGTCTATTATTGACAGACCGCACTTCCGGGTTAGTGTTACTGTCACGAAGAGATCATTTCCGGTGGGCGTGTCTCATCGGGGCTACTCAGGCTGATTGGCCGAAAGAGGGTATTGTAACTCCTATTTAGGACATCAATGGAGTGATTGCGGTGACATGACCCTTGAGAACGACGGCCTGTGAGCCGACAAAACCGGTCAGGAGCATAGGAGTGCAATCACGCTGTTTTTTCTGCCATTTCCGGGACCGATTGATACGGTTTTGAATAACGCGGAAGCGGTAACCTCTCGTGTCAATTTAGGATCCTGTGTTGAATGCCCATATATCTATCTGGCGAAAGAGGACACCCTTGGCGCGTTCCCCTGGCAATGGGGAAGGGTTCAGAGTAGCATCCATGAAGGCGCACTCAAGCTGAAGGCAGGGAATAAAGTGCTTGTAGAGTGCCCTTGAAGTGAGGTCCAAATCCCCACCTCTCAAGCACTGCAAAAATATATGGCCAAGAAACTGTGTCAAAGGCTTTTTGGATATCGAGGGAGAGGAGAAGACCCCGCTGAGGGGGTCCCCCATCCCATGCCGAGCCTAGGATAGAAATTATATCAACCGCTAGATGGATTTGATCCTTCCATTGTCTGCCTGGGATTAACCCAGACTGGTCCTTATGGACATAAAGAGAAATGAAGGAATTCAGTCTATTAGTAAGGAGTTTAGTGAGGATTTTGGTGTCATTATTAATGAGGGAGATGGGTCTGTAGTTGGAGATGTCACTGGAGTCTTTATTGGGTTTGGGAATGACGGTTAGCAGAGTGGAATTAAGGTCTCTATGCAGGGGATCACCAGACTTGGGGGAGTTGAAAAGTTTCACTAAATAAGGGGCAAGGGATTCAGAGAAGGTTTTATAGTTCAGTGGCGGAAAACCGCCAGGGCCTGGGGCCGAAGCCGTTTTCAAAGTTTTGATCACAGCTAACACTTCCGATTCAGAGAGCGGTTCTTCTAAGCATTCCCGATGTTGGTCAGAGAGTTTGGGCAGAGGGACCGCATCCAGAAAATCCCCTACCTTAGAGGGGGAGTCTGGACGCATTTCGTATAATTTAGCAAAGAAATCTTGAAAGGAGGCCATGACGGGGAGAGGATTTTGGGATAAAACCCCGGAGGGTCATCTTATCCTGGGGAAGGCATGTGATTGAGGCTTAGGGGATAATTTAGAAGCCAAGCGCGTGCCAATTTTATCGCATTCTGAATAAAATCGAGCATTAGTCCAGCGAAGATGCTTCTCAGCCGCAGTGGTGAGAGCCAAATTCAGGGCAATTCTGGCAGCATCTAACTGTTGTAAAGAATCCGCAGTAGGATTCCGTTTTTGCAATTTACAAAGTGATTGAAAGGAATTTTCTAGTTTAATAATGTCAGCTTGTCTCTCATTTAGCTTTGAAGTTGAATAATATGCCCTCGGGTGACCACCTTATGGGCTGCCCAGAAGGAAACAGGGGAAATGCTATCAACGTCATTTAACTGAAAGTATTCTTTAATTCCCTTATCTATCATGGTACAATTAACAGGGTTGGATAAGAGGGTCTCATTAAGTCTCCAATAGGTGGGACCCGGAGGGTGGGAGTGTATTAGAAGGGTTAGGGAGACAATAGCATGGTCAGATAATGGCGTTTCGCGAATTTCCGACTTCACAGTATGGGGAATAAAAGAAGAGGGAACAAAGATGTGATCAATAGGGGCATAGGTGAGGGGCAGAATAGTGAGCGTAATTCCTAAAGGTAGGATGATGCTCTCTCCAGATGTCAACAAGGCCCAAGGAGGATATTGTTTTGGCCACCCGGAGGCTCTGCCTGGAGGGTTGCTTAAACAGAGACGTCAGGGGTCTAGATTTATCAATGCTGCGGTCAAAAGCCAGCATTGATAAATAATTAACATGCCATAATTAACATGCCTACTGTGTGCTGGGTGATAAGGTTAGCCAGATCCTTGTAAACATTTAGCTTGTCCCGTGTTGGGAGCGTATTAAGAGAGGATGGTAAAAGACTGCCCGTCTATATCCCCTATTAAAAATATATAATGCCCATCTGGGTCCCTCACTATCTTGGTAGGGGAAAATTTAATTTTACCGGATAGGAAAATAGCCACCCACTTAGTCTTAGTATCAGAATTTGCCATAAAAAATAACGGGCATTTAGAATGAACAAAGGAAGGGTTATATGTAGATGGGAAGTGGGTTTCCTGCAAAAGCAGGATATCGTACTGTGAGGTGTGATAATATTGAAATAACGTATGCCTCTTGAGCGGGGGGTTGAGGCCCTGGACATTATGGGAAGCCAGGCGCAGCGATGGCGGTCGTAGATCAGAGGAACAAAAAACAGACAGATAGTGCAGCGCTAAAAAACTCTCATAACAATAAATCTGGTATGAAAAAAAGTTCAATAATCAGGTAAAGGTCTAGGAGTGACAGTCCGTAGATGTGCAATAAATCCTAATGAAAAGATCCAAAAGGAGCCAGGTGCAGATAGAAGGAGAACTACACACAACCCTCCACCTTCCAGAGTGGCCTCTCACCTCAGATCTCTAATAACAGCCAATGCAACACATCCCACGGGCAGACAGCAGCACCTCCAGACTCAAATATATGAACCTTTCTGGGTAACTTCTCCTCCAGGTGCATGAAAAGCATGGGGAAAAAAAATGCCCAAATAGTGTAATCCTGATAAACTTTTATTTAAATGAAATCAAAAAGATAAAATGGCCTCTTACACTGTGCTGAGATAATAACAGCATATACGATAGCTCCGGCGGGAGCAACGAGACCCGCTCGGTCCTCGCTGGTCTCTTCGTTATCAGCGGGTGACGTCAGACGCTTCCTCCTCCCCCCCGCCGCGGCGGGAGGGTCGAGTCAGAGGACTTTTCAAGTGACCATTTCAAAGTTCTTATTTTACTCCCTTCCTGTGCCTCCTTTTTCCCCACTTCTCTTTTTGTTGGGGGTCCCCTTTGGTGGAGCCGGGGTCCCAAGGGATCTTCCGGTAGTAATCTCCCACCCCCGTGTGGGGGAGTGGGGGACACTTTTTTTTTTCTTTTGTGATTTATTACGCATTGTGCCTTGACATTTGCTGTGATAGCCCGGTAGGGGGGCAATTCCCCCTTCTGTGCTATCGTTATAGTTTTCTGAGTCTTTGCCGGAGTGGCTGTCATGCTCCTCCACCTGCTCCAGTGGTCTCACGAGATGGCTATCTTGAGCCCCATTGGAGCAACTCCGGGTTCCCCAATTGGAGTCAAGGTGTGTTCTTCCTGGTTTACTTCGGGGACTTCCTCTCCCTGTAGTAATCCCAGGTGTGACTGTTTGTCACTACTGTATTTATCTGTTGATTGTACTTTTGCTGCATGGTATACTATTATTGTTTTACTAACTGCTGTGCTTCTTCCTCGTCTATTCCGTTCTTTCTCTGCCCTCCCTTCTCTTCTCCTCTTCTCCCCTATTCTCCTGGCATCATCCTTCACTGCTGACCTCTTCTTGCTGACAGTCTGGTTCCTACAAGTCCGGCTCCAGTCTCCAGGTTCCCTCTCCCCTGCTACTTCTGAAGATCCTCCCACTGAGATGATTTGTACCTGTCTTCATGGCTTCCTCTGATCTACGAATGGAGAAAAATATCAGCGCTCAAACCTAAAAATGGCTAAAAAGCAGCTGGACACTTAAGGTTCAGTGACAAAACCTCAAAGGGACAAAAAACAGACAGATAGTGCAGCGCTAAAAAACTCTCATAACAATAAATCTGGAATGAAAAAAAGTTCAATAATCAGGTAAAGGTCTAGGAGTGACAGTCCGTAGATGTGCAATAAATCCTGATGAAAAGATCCAAAAGGAGCCAGGTGCAGATAGAAGGAGAACTACACACAACCCTCCACCTTCCAGAGTGGCCTCTCACCTCAGATCTCTAATAACAGGCAATGCAACACATGCCACGGGCAGACAGCAGCACCTCCAGACTCAAATATATGAACCCTTCTGGGTAACTTCTCCTCCAGGTGCATGAAAAGCATGGGGAAAAAAATGCCGAAATAGTGTAATCCTGATAAACTTTTATTTAAATGCAATCAAAAAGATAAAATGGCCTCTTACACTGTGCTGAGATAATAACAGCATATACGATAGCTCCGGCGGGAGCAACGAGACCCGCTCGGTCCTCGCCGGTCTCTTCGTTATCAGCGGGTGACGTCAGACGCTTCCTCCTCCCCCCGCACGCGTATCGCCTCCGTGGGTGGAGGCTTCCTCAGCGGTGATGGAGATTGGCTGAACGTTACCTCATAAGTAATTCTCCTCGTCCGTTGATTGGCTACACAACGGAAGAGGTTCCCATAGCAACCCTGACGCCAAAACCCGGAGGATTTCAGGCTACGGCTGCTATTAACATGGGGAATAGCTGCTATACTCATCAAATAAGAGGCTGAAAACCTCTAATAAAACAAAGGGGCACATCTAATGCCGCAAATATTAATGGCAAATAACACCATCAATATTAAAATGGAATCAATCCAATAAATCTAAAATATAAAGGAGCGTAAGACCATAATGCACCCGCTGATACTAGAGATATATATACATAAAAGCATATTATAAAATACAATGTAAGATACATATTCAGAGCATACATAAAATACATATATTAAAAATATCAAGAGACAATACAAATGACCAATAATCAACGATCTGATATGAAACAATTCAGGTCGAAGTCGGTGTTCAAACCTCGGGGGACGGCAACTTTTGTTTCGAAAATCCAAAAGGATTCCCTTTTGCTCAATTGGCGAACAAAATTGCCTCCCCTCCAGTGTTTTTTTACCTTCTCAATGCCCCAAAACTTAAGGTCTTTGGGGTCTTTATTATGAAAATTTTTAAAGTGCTGATAAAGGTAATGAGGCGATTTTCCTTTCTTAATACACCTGACGTGCTCTGCTAATCGAACTTGTAGTGCTCTGGAGGTCCTACCTACGTATTGTAACCCACAGTTACACTCCATCATGTAGACTACTCCAGTGGTAGAGCAAGTAATAAGATCACTGATCTTGTATTCCCTCTTTGTGGCCTGGGCCACAAATTCTTTACGCCGTCTTAGATTATTCTTAGCAGTGCGGCAAAGAACGCATTTTCCGCATGCATAGAACCCTGAAAGGAAGGAGAACATCTTATTTTGTGTTTCCACTGGGGGGTCCATGACCCCTGGGGCCAATATATTCCTAAGGGTAGGGGCCCTTTTGTAATCAAATCAAGGTCTCTCTGGCAGGTTTTTCCCTAAAACCTTATCCTGCAACAAAATGGGCCAATGTTTATTGAATATCCTCTCCACCTTTTTATATTGGACGTTATAATCTAGAATGATTCTAACTTCCCCATTAGGGGCTTCACGTTTGGAACCACTAGATAGCAATGTATTTCGGTCAACCGTTTGGACACTTAATATATCCTTCTCAAGTTTACATTTATTGTAACCCTTCTGTACAAACCGTTTAGATAGTACATCAGCCTGTGTGACGAAATCGGCCTCAAAGAAGCAATTGCCCCTTAGCCTTACAAATTGCCCCTTTGGAATATTGCAAAGCCAAGAGGCATGGTGACAGCTATCTAGGGGAATGTAGGCATTCCTATCTGTCGGTTTGAAAAAGTTACTGGTGGTAAATTCACTGGTTCCTTTTGATATGACAAGATCCAGGAACACCACACTCACAGGGCTAGTGGTCCACGAGAGAACAATGTTCTTATTGTTACTGTTGAGTTTATTCATAAATGACTGTAGACCTTCTGGTTCACCGTTCCATACCAGGAACAGGTCATCTATGTATCTCCTGTAACACACTAACTCAGGGGGGCGGTCACGGAACACAATCTCCTCCTCCCAGTGGGCCATGAATAGATTGGCCACACTGGGAGCAAAACGCGCGCCCATGGCCACGCCCCTGTTCTGTAAGTAAAAGGTTTTATCATACCAGAAATAGTTCCTAGAAAGGCAGAAATACAAACTGCTCAAGAGAAAACTTCTCAATTTCCTTGGTAGACTAGACGATGAAAAAGCCCATTTAACTGCCGCCTCTGCCTCATCATGGTCTATAATAGTATACAGCGAACCTACATCCGCTGTTACTAAGATAGAGGCGGGGGTACACGGCAAATCTTATAGGATTTGGATAATATGTTTTGTATCCTTTAGGTAAGCTTTAGTGGACACTATTAGTGGCTGGAGGTACACATTGATAAATTGGCCCAACCAGGACGTCACGGAGTCGATACCGTTGACTATAGGCCTCCCCGGTGGGCACTCTTTATCTTTGTGCACCTTCGGTAAGAAGTAAATAATTGGAGTCCTACAGAAAAGTGGGTCTAGATAAAGGGGATTCTTTTTTATTAAGAACTCCCTTTAGCTTACCCGACTCCACCAATTTGCCCAATTCGCCCTTAAATTTTAGTAAAGGATCACCTCTCAAGACCTCATAAGTATCACGATCTGCGAGTAGGCGGTTCATTTCTTTTTTGTAGTACTCCGAACTTAGTACCACCAAACCACCCCCCTTATCGGCAGGTATGATCACAATTTGTTTATTGTCCTCCAGGGATTTAATCCCCGCTTTAATAAATTGTGGGTACGATACCTTTTTAATCCTAAGGCTTTCTAAATCTTTACAGACCATGTTTTTAAATACATCTACAAACTTATTATTTTTGTTAAGAGGATTAAAAACCGATAGTTAGTAATGAGGAGCCTGGGTTTACGGAATTCTTTACGATGGGGTTTGACAAGCAGTATTTTTTGACGTTTAATGTTCTTACAAATTTTTGTATACTAACATACGTCTGGAATTTATTCAAATTCCGTACTGGAGCAAACTTTAATCCTTTATCCAAGGTCTTAAGCTCTTCTTCCCCCAAAGTAACTCCACTCAAGTTAAATATCCCAGCCCCTATCGGGATCTTTTTCCTTTGGACCCTCCTGCCTCCTCTATTTCCTCTCGGTTTCTTTTGCCGGCCTTGTTCCCTGGGGTCTCTTGTGACGGGCCTCTCCACCAATTGTCCGTTTTGCTCTGAACAGGAAGGGGGGGTGGGGCAATCGCCTGTCCCCCCCGATTCCCTAAAAAAGCCCCATTATCATGGACTTCCCCCAGGGGTTCAAACCTATTATGCGTCTCCACCTGTGTGGGAAATTTGGTGGTTCCCTCTATTGGGGTATCCTCCTCTCGGGTGATTAGGCTTCCCCCCTCTACCTCGACCCCGGGCGGGGACTTGCCACCCGGAGTTTTGGGGGTACTGGAAAAAAGGTCTTGGGGTCATATCATATTGGTTGTTCGAATAACCGTTATGATTGTTATTATAATGATTATTAGATTGACCTCTCCCTCTCCTCGGGGTATTATTATTCTTCCCCCTTCCCCCTTTACCTCCCCTCTTCCTCCCCCTATTTCCTGATCCATACTGGTTATCATATTGGTAGAAGCTGGGTTATCCACTAGAGAAGAAAGTCAAATTATGGTGGGATATTACCACCTTTGAATACTACATTAAAACTAAGCTCATCCCAAGACGTCTGAGGTGGGATGTACCACCCAATGACGGTTTGTTGGATGAGGAATCCCTTAGTGAATGGAGGGAATTCTTCTTGAAAAAAGGAGAACAGTTATTAGAGTTCTTGTTAATGAGGAAACGTCTTAAACTAAAAATCATTGATGCTCAGATTAAAGAGATCCAATAAGCACTGGAACCTTTTAAAGATAAAGATGAGTTCACTAAGTGTTCAGGGACTCTTCAGAGTAGATTGATGAAATGGGATAATGAGACCCAAAATAAAAAGAAGAAATAATTTCTAAGGGATTTGGATGATTTTAAGAATAATGATATTTTTAAATGGCAGAAAAACCCTATTGTGAATGACCCCATGGATGAAGAGGAGAGTAGTCAACAGGACCCTCCCCCACCACCCACCCCTGCCCCAGTAACGAGAAATGTCCCTGCTGAGAACTGGAGGGCACCCCCCACTCCAATCTACCAATATGATAACCAGTATGGATCAGGAAATAGGGGGAGGAAGAGGGGAGGTAAAGGGGGAAGGGGGAAGAATAATAATACCCCGAGGAGAGGGAGAGGTCAATCTAATAATCATTATAATAACAATCATAACGGTTATTCGAACAACCAATATGATATGACCCCAAGACCTTTTTTCCAGTACCCCCAGAACTCCGGGTGGCAAGTCCCCGCCCGGGGTCGAGGTAGAGGGGGGAAGCCTAATCACCCGAGAGGAGGATACCCCAATAGAAGGAACCACCAATTCCCCACACAGGTGGAGACGCATAATAGGTTTGAACCCCTGGGGGAAGTCCATGATAATGGGGCTTTTTTAGGGAATCGGGGGGGACAGGCGATTGCCCCACCCCCCCTTCCTGTTCAGAGCAAAACGGACAATTGGTGGAGAGGCCCGTCACAAGAGACCCTAGGGAACAAGGCCAGCAAAAGAAACCGAGAGGAAATAGAGGAGGCAGGAGGGTCCAAAGGAAAAAGATCCCGATAGGGGCTGGGATATTTAACTTGAGTGGAGTTGCTTTGGGGGAAGAAGAGCTTAAGACCTTGGATAAAGGATTAAAGTTTGCTCCAGTACGGAATTTGAATAAATTCCAGACGTATGTTAGTATACAAAAATTTGTAAGAACATTAAACGTCAAAAAATACTGCTTGTCAAACCCCATCGTAAAGAATTCCGTAAACCCAGGCTCCTCATTACTAACTAGTTCCTTTAGCCCAGCCATGCCTAGTACTAACCTAAGGAACAAATCGGTTTTTAATCCTCTTAACAAAAATAATAAGTTTGTAGATGTATTTAAAAACATGGTCTGTAAAGATTTAGAAAGCCTTAGGATTAAAAAGGTATCGGACCCACAATTTATTAAAGCGGGGATTAAATCCCTGGAGGACAATAAACAAATTGTGATCAGACCTGCCGACAAGGGGGGTGGTTTGGTGGTACTAAGTTCGGAGTACTACAAAAAAGAAATGAACCGCCTACTCGCAGATCGTGATACTTATGAGGTCTTGAGAGGTGATCCTTTACTAAAATTTAAGGGCGAATTGGGCAAATTGGTGGAGTCGGGTAAGCTAAAGGGAGTTCTTAATAAAAAAGAATCCCTTTATCTAGACCCACTTTTCTGTAGGACTCCAATTATTTACTTCTTACCGAAGGTGCACAAAGATAAAGAGTGCCCACCGGGGAGGCCTATAGTCAACGGTATTGACTCCGTGACGTCCCGGTTGGGCCAATTTATTGATGTGTACCTCCAGCCACTAGTAGTGTCCACTAAAGCTTACCTAAAGGATACAAAACATATTATCCAAATCCTACAATATTTGCCGTGTACCCCCGCCTCTATCTTAGTAACAGCGGACGTAGGTTCGCTGTATACTATTATAGACCATGAGGAGGCAGAGGCGGCAGTTAAATGGGCTTTTTCATCGTCTAGTCTACCAAGGAAATTGAGAAGTTTCCTCTTGAGCAGTTTGTATTTCTGCCTTTCTAGGAACTATTTCTGGTATGATAAAACCTTTTACTTACAGAACAGGGGCGTGGCCATGGGCGCGCGTTTTGCTCCCAGTGTGGCCAATCTATTCATGGCCCACTGGGAGGAGGAGATTGTGTTCCGTGACCGCCCCCCTGAGTTAGTGTGTTACAGGAGATAAATAGATGACCTGTTCCTGGTATGGAACGGTGAACCAGAAGGTCTACAGTCATTTATGAATAAACTCAACAGTAACAATAAGAACATTGTTCTCTCGTGGACCACTATCCCTGTGAGTGTGGTGTTCCTGGATCTTGTCATATCAAAAGGAACCAGTGAATTTACCACCAGTAACTTTTTCAAACCGACAGATAGGAATGCCTACATTCCCCTAGATAGCTGTAATATTCCCCTAGATAGCTGGAATATTGCAAAGCCTCTTGGCTTTGCAATATTCCAAAGGGGCAATTTGTAAGGCTAAGGCGCAATTGCTACGGTTTGTACAGAAGGGTTACAATAAATGTAAACTTGAGAAGGATATATTAAGTGTCCAAACGGTTGACCGAAATACATTGCTATCTAGTGGTTCCAAACGTGAAGCCCCTAATGGGGAAGTTAGAATCATTCTAGATTATAACATCCAATATAAAAAGGTGGAGAGGATCTTCAATAAACATTGGCCCATTTTGTTGCAGGATAAGGTTTTAGGGAAAAACCTGCCGGAGAGACCTCAATTTGTTTACAAAAGGGCCCCTACCCTTAGGAATATATTGGCCCCATGGGTCGTGGACCCCTCAGTGGAAACACAAAATAAGATGTTCTCCTTCCGCACTGCTAAGAATAATCTAAGACGGCGTAAAGAATTTGTGGCCCAGGCCACAAAGAGGGAATACAAGATCAGTGATCTTATTACTTGCTCTACCACTGGAGTAGTCTACATGATGGAGTGTAACTGTGGGTTACAATACGTAGGTAGGACCTCCAGAGCACTACAAGTTCGATTAGCAGAGCACGTCAGGTGTATTAAGAAAGGAAAATCGCCTCATTACCTTTATCAGCACTTTAAAAATTTTCATAATAAAGACCCCAAAGACCTTAAGTTTTGGGGCATTGAGAAGGTAAAAAAACACTGGAGGGGAGGCAATTTTGTTCGCCAATTGAGCAAAAGGGAATCCTTTTGGATTTTCGAAACAAAAGTTGCCGTCCCCCGAGGTTTGAACACCGACTTCGACCTGAATTGTTTCATATCAGATCGTTGATTATTGGTCATTTGTATTGTCTCTTGATATTTTTAATATATGTATTTTATGTATGCTCTGAATATGTATCTTACATTGTATTTTATAATATGCTTTTATGTATATATATCTCTAGTATCAGCGGGTGCATTATGGTCTTACGCTCCTTTATATTTTAGATTTATTGGATTGATTCCATTTTAATATTGATGGTGTTATTTGCCATTAATATTTGCGGCATTAGATGTGCCCCTTTGTTTTATTAGAGGTTTTCAGCCTCTTATTTGATGAGTATAGCAGCTATTCCCCATGTTAATAGCAGCCGTAGCCTGAAATCCTCCGGGTTTTGGCGTCAGGGTTGCTATGGGAACCTCTTCTATTGTGTAGCCAATCAACGGACGAGGAGGATTACTTACGAGGTAACGTTCAGCCAATCTCCATCACCGCTGAGGAAGCCTCCACCCACGGAGGCGATACGCGTGCGGGGGGAGGAGGAAGCGTCTGACGTCACCCGCTGATACCGAAGAGACCGGCGAGGACCGAGCGGGTCTCGTTGCTCCCGCCGGAGCTATCGTATATGCTGTTATTATCTCGGCACAGTGTAAGAGGCCATTTTATCTTTTTGATTTCATTTAAATAAAAGTTTATCAGGATTACACTATTTGGGCGTTTTTTTCCCCATGCTTTTCATGCACCTGGAGGAGAAGTTACCCAGAAGGGTTCATATATTTGAGTCTGGAGGTGCTGCTGTCTGCCCGTGGGATGTGTTGCATTGCATGTTATTAGAGATCTGAGGTGAGAGGCCACTCTGGAAGGTGGAGGGTTGTGTGTAGTTCTCCTTCTATCTGCACCTGGCTCCTTTTGGATCTTTTCATCAGGATTTATTGCACATCTACGGACTGTCACTCCTAGACCTTTACCTGATTATTGAACTTTTTTTCATTCCAGATTTATTGTTATGAGAGTTTTTTAGCGCTGCACTATCTGTCTGTTTTTTGTCCCTTTGAGGTTTTGTCACTGAACCTTAAGTGTCCAGCTGCTTTTTAGCCATTTTTAGGTTTGAGCGCTGATATTTTTCTCCATTCGTAGATCAGAGGAAGCCATGAAGACAGGTACAAATCATCTCAGTGGGAGGATCTTCAGAAGTAGCAGGGGAGAGGGAACCTGGAGACTGGAGCCGGACTTGTAGGAACCAGACTGTCAGCAAGAAGAGGTCAGCAGTGAAGGATGATGCCAGGAGAATAGGGGAGAAGAGGAGAAGAGAAGGGAGGGCAGAGAAAGAACGGAATAGACGAGGAAGAAGCACAGCAGTTAGTAAAACAATAATAGTATACCATGCAGCAAAAGTACAATCAACAGATAAATACAGTAGTGACAAACAGTCACAACTGGGATTACTACAGGGAGAGGAAGTCCCTGAAGTAAACCAGGAAGAACACACCGGGACCCCAATTGGGGAACACGGAGTTGCTCCAATGGGGCTCAAGATAGCCATCTTGTGAGACCACTGGAGCAGGTGGAGGAGCATGACAGCCACTCCGGCAAAGACTCAGAAAACTATAACGATAGCACAGAAGGGGGAATTGCCCCCCTACCGGGCTATCACAGCAAATGTCAAGGCACAATGCGTAATAAATCACAAAAGAAAAAAAAAAAGTGTCCGCCACTCCCCCACACGGGGGTGGGATATTACTACCGGGAGATCCCTTGGGACCCCGGCTCCACCAAAGGGGACCCCCAACAAAAAGAGAAGTGGGGAAAAAGGAGGCACAGGAAGGGAGTAAAATAAGAACTTTGAAATGGTCACTTGAAAAGTCCTCTGACTCGACCCTCCCGCCGCGCCCTCCGTGGGAGGAGAGGATGCAGCCAGCTGGGAGTAGGTAGGCCGCGGAGAGTCCGTGGTTAAGGGTCGCGACAGGTCCCTTCTGACAGCGGTGCCTGGCATATAAATGTGCCCGGGGGGGTCCGGAGGCAGGGGGGAGAAATGGTGGGGTGATGTGTGCCGGGATCAAGCCTGCAGGAGCACTTAGATGCTGGAGTGGGACAGAGCTCTGCGGTTAAGCGTCCATGCAGAGCCGCCGTGCATGCGCACTCATCTGCTGGCTTTTAATGGGTTAAATCCAGCAAAGTATATGTCACCTCACGAACATATCTATTTTATTTACATTTTTATTAAGTGCCGGGAGTACAGCTACTACTATACATTGAGTACTCTGAAACTGGACATTTGGGTCTTGGATACAGCAGCTGTTCCGCCCATCCTTCCTCATGAAAGGTTTTGTATTATTTGAACCCTTTTACAAAATAATATGCCGCACTAAATGCAAATAAATCCATCCTATCCTGTGTATCAAATCATATACTACATACCCATATACCTACTATATATCACCAATTGCAATAATACATAACAATATATACCATTTAAATAAAATCAATCAACAAATCCTGTATCACATTAGTATAAAAGTCAAAAACACAATAACAAATCACAAACTGTGAACAAAGAGAATCAAAAAAATTGAAAACAATATTTTGCAAACAAATGACAAATGAGCTGAATTTTTTCTAGGGAATTAGCCCTGTCCTGGCTTAGAAAGGGACATGCTTTTCATAATGGGAATAGGGTGAGCACACGGTGGGAACAGTGCAGGCAGATGGAGAGTGGGGGTATGGGTAAAAGTGCAGTTATAAAGGAGGATACGAGGAGAGAGGGGCAATCGAGGCTTAACCATATATCATAAAAAATGTCCATATAACACTAAAAATGTAACAGATGTGGACAGGCAGCCAGCTGGCAGAGAAGAAGTAGCTCTGTGGAGACATCTCCTTGGCGACTGCTGTCCGCCTCTCCTGTCCACAGACCCAGAGCTCTGGATACCACCAGGATGGCCGGAAACATGGGAAACCGCGGACTGCCCACTCCCCCATGGCGTGATTGTATTACATGCTAAATTCATCTGTTTTTCTGTGAGTATAATCACAAATACATGTTTTTACTGGATGCTACACTCAGACTGGCGCTGCTTGTTTCCCAAACATGCTCTGCATAACCTTTTAAAACAAAGTTCTATTTAAGAAGGTGAAAGTGTGCTCAATGGAGAAGGGGAAGGTTACAATCGTTTTGGCACCAGGGTACATTTATGACTTTCCATATTGCATTAGAACATGCAATCTATGGACAATATAATTTATTGCAATATACTGCCTTCAGGTTTTTGATTCTCTATTTCACATTTAGTGACTTGTTATTGTATTTTTGATTTTTAAACTAATTTGATACACAATTTGTTGATTTACTTCATTTATGTGGTACATGTACTATTGCAAATGGTAATATACAGTAGGTGCATGGGTATGTAGTATATGTTTTGATGCAATAGATAGAATTGATTTAGTTACATTTAGTGTGGCATACTTTTCAAATACACATTTTGTTGGGTGATTTTTTTATTTATTTTTTTACTTCAAATGCCAGCTGCTTAGGGTTACGGTAGGTAAAGGCTGAAGAGCAAGATAGCTTATAAGAAACAAGGTTATCTGTGAATGAGCAGCTGAGGGGAGGGGCGAGCAGAGAGACTGCTTTGAAGTAGAATGCATTTCTCCTGTTGGAGTGACTAGAGTATAGCTATAGCTGTACTTCTGGTACTCTGTAAAAATGTTAATAGCAACTGAAAGATAAGATAAGATGAGGCAGCATATACACTATAATGTCAAAAGTATATAGGACACCTGCTTTTACACACATATGAACTTTAATGGCATCCCAGTCTTAATCCGTAAGGTTCAATATTGAGTTAGCCCACCCTTTGCAGTTACATCAGCTTCAACTCTTCTGGGAAGGCTGTCCACAAGGTTTAGGAGTGTGTCTATGGGAATGTTTGACCATTCTTCCAGAAGTGTATTTGTTAGGTCCGGCACTGATGTTGGTCAAAAACGTCTGGCGGGTTGAGGTCAGGACTGTGCAGGCCAGTCAAGTTCCTCCACCCCAAACTCATTCATCCATGTCTTTATGGACCATTCCTTGTGCACTTGTGTACAGTAATGTTGGGACAGGAAGGGGCCATCTCTAAACTGTTCCCACAAAGTTGGGAGCATTAAATTGTCCAAAATGTCTTAATATGCTGACGCCTGAAATGTTCGCTTCACTGGAACTAAGAGCCAAGCCCAACCCCCGAAAATCAATCTCACACCATAATCTCCCCTCAACCAAATAATTTGGACCAGTGCACAAAGCAAGGTCCATGGAGCAATCCTTTGCATGGGACCCAAGCATTAAGCCTGGTACACACTATAAGCATTTTTCCGTTCAACCCAGCGGGTTGAAAGAGAAAAAACTTTCAGTTCCGGTCAGAGCCACTATACTAACCATTCAACATTAGTACAGCAATCTCCCCTGCTGAGTTGTTGTGTTCTGACAGGGGGATGTTGGGGATGTCCCCCTCCCCCACCAGAACACTCCAATCAGGGCTCCCAGCTATTGGCTGAGAGCGCTGATCGGGAGCAAGTCGACTGCTGGTTTTCCAGCATGCTCATCCGACAGAAGCCAGCCAAAGGGCAATCTTCTATCGGACCAGCTGTCATACACACAGGCTGAATGTCAGCCGGTTTTTATTGAAGCTGCTGATGTCGCCTGGCATTCGGCCCACGTGTACTGGGCTTTACATTGCTACAAATTGGATATAACTTTTTGGGCAAAATTTGTTCTGTGTCTGTAAAGTGAAAAGAAAAAGCAGCAAGGTTTTAACACACATAAGAACAGGTCATTACATGTTCTACTATATTTTTTATAGTTACGTTTATTTAATGTGCAACACAAGTGTAAAAACAAATAATACATTTATTTTTTCAAGATAGCAGGTTGCATAGAGTATTACGCTTTTGTAAATATTCTTGTCCATAATACTCATTAGTTTGCAACAAAAACTGCTGTTGATTTCTTTCTTGTCAAAGAAACAAAAGAAACAAGGGCCATTTGGGTTCGGCAGGTACACATGGAAAGTGACAGCTGAGCAAGTCTAATTGAAACAAACAAGTTTTTTTTTTCCTCTAATGCTTTTAAGGAAAGGAAACAGCTGGTGGCTGAAGGTTTTAAATGACTAAAACAGGGAACATTCTCAATGCCATTTTCCTAGCTCAGGAAAAAAAAGAATGATCTGAGCAGCAGACTGAATGAAACACTTTACTAGACAGGAGCTTTGTCATGTACAAAAGTGTGACTTGACATTGGTCATTATTTTGTGTTTTCTTTCTTGATTCTTTATTACTAGTAGAAAAACATTCTCACAATGGATATATGACAATAGGAGACTATGACTGTGGTTATTTCAAAGTGACTTTGGATTTAAAACCAAAAACAAAACAGTAATCCATTGCAGCATACCAGTTCTTTGATGTTGGTGGCTGCATTAGTTGCTTTTTCTTTGGATTTTTTACTTTATTTTACCTGGAGATTAGATCAATGATACACTTCCTTTCCTAGGATGGCTACGCGCACTTATTACACTATATAGCTGGAGGGTCCAGAGTTCCCCCCTTAGGACTATAAACACATCTTCTTCTCCACATCTCCTTTACATAGGGGGCAGGGGAATTAGTAGTATACAGAAGCTAGCTTTTAAATAAAATTACACTGCATTATATATAGCATTTTGATTTACAGGGAATGTCAAGGACACCAAATTTCTGGAAAGATCAACAGGTATTTTCTATAATTTTTTATAGCCTGAAAATAAAAACCAAAGTAGCCACCATATCTAGGGACTAGTAAACAGCAACCCAACCTACCCATTTAGTCAACACTGTTGATCCACCAGCCACACTCTCTTTTTGGTGGTATGGCTCCACCGCCACACCATTACTTGCTTTTCTTTTTCACCATTTCTTGCCCTTTTTTTTGCCATCTGCACCTTATTCACCTTATTTCTTTTCCCAGTGTTCATGCACTCTTTTAACACCTCTTTACTCTTCACTTTCACCCCCACACTCACCTATTGGATAACATTTTCAGCTGCTTGGCTCCCTGGCATGGGGTTTCCATCATCACTCACCACTACGATACTATGATTTATAGCTATATATTGGCTTTAATTTCATTACTTTATTATGCTATTATCTTTCCAGATATTTACTTTGAATGTGTGGTTGAGATTTTTGTGATCCCTACTTGATGATTCAAACTACCCAGGCAGTTTTCACATACTCTATGCTTGTGTGTAGGCCTGGCCCCCTCAGCTCCCATGTCAGGCAAATCCTCTAATGCCGTGCTACACCATACACTCTGTGACTATGACTGGAATCCATCTGTGAGTTTAATCTTATAAGGGTTGGATTTATAGAGCTGCTTATCAGCGACATATTAGATCATCTTACATATATACATATATGTGTATAAATATTATATATTTTTTCTAGACATATGAATTGCCCCTGCTCCAGATGAAGTGTTTTCACACGAAACGCATCAAGCTCTCTAGGAAGCAACTCCACTGTACCATTTCTATTTCACTATGTACTTATTGCATTGTTTCTACTATCTGTATGTACTGTTTATATTTGTGTTGTCATCTGACATGTATACACATTTATGATTCATCCATGTCGATGTTTTTACTAAATCACTTATGTACAATCCATACCCTTTCATTTTATCCTCCATGTACATTGCCAATATCCCCTCTTTTGTACCAAAAAATATGGCAATATTTACTTGACTTTTTTATTTTTTGATTTGTCTATAACCACTTTAGTCACGAAGGGCCACACACCTCATATAAAGTCCCACACTGTTCTTATTTTATTTTTATTTATTTTATTTTTTTAACCTATCCATTTAGGGGTTTAGATAAAATAAAATAATAATAAATATATACCACGCGATAACATCAATCTGCCTTGATTTCAGTTGATTATTTTTCTGATTCATTTACAATTTTAGAGGAAGTAACTTGGTCATACAAAGCATTTCGGTTAGTATTTCTATATAAAGGTGATCCTAAATGTTTGCCTTAAACCGTTGCCAACTCATATCAACTTTAGCATCGGGTATGTGCCAAAGTTGGATCTAAAATATGACCTTTACTATTAAAGTGTCAATCCTCAATGATAGACACAAGGATTGCCCAGTCAAAGAAATAGCACAGTGGCTTTGGACAGGTAGTTTAAGCAACTCGCCCACCCCCAATAAGCTCTGGTTAAGCGCTGGTAATGAGTAAAATGGCCCAATAGAACTCCAACTCATTCATCACATTACAAGCAGTGGGGAAAAATGATAAGATACCACACAGAATGAAAAAAAAAAAAAAATTGAACACATATATAGCAAAAATATATAAACCTACAGAGGTCTGTACAATATCAAGTCTCATCTGGAGTAAAAGTGTCTCCTCACTGGTTTTTGGCTTCCAACTATAGACTGAATGAATCTCACAGATAATTCTTATAGCACAAGACTTAGTGTTTCTGTAGGACCCCCACATAACAGTTCTCACCCTCTGATGATTTAATTATTTAAACTGATATAAATCATTGTAAAAAAACCCCTCTGCATTAATATATATTTACATTTAAAAAATAGGTTCATTCACTGTCTTTATTGACACATCAGTCAAAAATGTGGGTAAAATATTCCTAGAAAGATCATTACAAACATTCTATGAAAAGAACAATAATTTAATTTATTTATTATATATGTATATATTTAGCAATTTAGGATTTATTTGCTTTTTTTAGCCACTTTACCTTTTGTACCTTTATACCCCTTTAGGACAAGAGCAATTTTTATATTTCCACCATGTTTCCACAACCTGTTTATTAAGCAATAATTGTGTTATTATTTAAGCTAGCAAAGTGATACCTAGAGGGGAATTTAAATAGGACTTGAGCAGCTCAGATATAAAGCAACTTCTCGCTTTCATTTTTTAAAGCTTAAAATGCATTTGTGGTCCAAATGTAAAAGCATATATTTATTTCCATATCGTAGTTCAATTATTTCTGATCTTGAATTTTGAAAACTTACTTTATGAAGATCCCCAAACATTTGCTTCTTTGAGTTCTGTGGCACATATTCATTAACCACTTAAAGACCAGGCCTATCTCTGACATTTGTGCTTACAAGTTAAAATCAGTATTTCTTTGCTAGATTTTTTTTTTAGAATCTCTAAACATTATATACATTTATTTAACAGAGACTCTGGAGAATAAAATGGCGGTCGTAACAATATTTTATATCACAGGGTATTTGTGCAGTGGTCTTTCAAACGCAATTTTTTGAGAAAAAATACACTTCACTGCATTAAAAAAAAAAAAACTAAACAGTTAGTCCATTTGTTTTGTATATTGTGAAAGATGATGTTATGCCATGTAAATAGATAATTTACCATGTTACGGTACAAATTGCAAGCACTCGTGGATTGGCGACAAGCTACAGTACGTAATCTTAAGGCGATGCTTAGAAAATTTTTAACAGTTATCAATTTAGAGGTAAAGAGAAGGTCACATTCTATAATTATTGCTCTTGCTCCAATCATTGTGGCAATACCACACGTGTGTGATTTGAACACTGTTTACGTTTGAGGACTTGACTTTTGTATGTGTTTTCTTTGGTGCACAAGCACACAGGGACAGGGGCACTTAAAAAAAAAAAAAAATTATATATATATATATTTTTTTACACTGTCCCATAAAAAAAAAAAAAAAAAGAATCTTATCACTTTTATTGTAAATCTCCCTTGTGACAGAAATAGGCAGCGACAGATACTCTTTGGGGGGGGGGGGATCAGGATCCCTCCTCTGTACTTCAAAGAATAAAATATGGCAAAATCAGTGTTTTTGAATACTGTGGATTTTTTAAAATTGGTGCAGTTGGCTGCCGAGTGATCAGGATGTGACGTTGTGACATAATTTCTAGGTTACTACATTGGAGACCCGATCAAAGCGGATTCCAGGTTCATTTGAGTCCCTGGCCAGCCAGTGGACATGGCAACTGGTCGCTCAGGTCTGCTAGGGGGACATCCCCTCCCATTGCTTTTGATAACGGCAGAGCGGCTGCTTAGTCGCATCGGTTTTCTCCTGAAAGCCGACTGCCTGCTCTAAAAAATGGTACTGGGGTGATGCCTCTATCTGCAGGCATCATCCTGGTACAACCACTTCCTCAAAATGATGTACAGGTACGTGATTTTGCAGGAAGTGGATAAACCCTGTGAGTAGTCACTGCTGTGTCACACAATTTACAAAGCCTTCTTTTTTAACTACAGTGGTGCTGAGAGAAGGAGTTTCAAGAGGTGGCATCAGTACAGAAATCACTGGTTGAAGGCTGCAAGGTACCATGGGATATGTAGTCTTTGAGAACTTGAAAGTAAATAGCAGAGAAGAAGCTGCAAAACATGTAGAGAATCCAGGACGTTGTAGAAAGAGATGGTCAGCTGGCAGGTAACACTTGCAATATGAAAGGACTGTGAAACATAACTAATGCAAAGGCAATACTGATGGTATAAAATAAAAGTGTATGCTGTCACTATATGTAAGCAGGTGCAGTTGGCTACTCTGCCCAGAACAGTGTGGTACAGTAATAGGAAATTATGCCAGTGGGTGTTAGTTTCCCTTGTAGACAAGGCCTTTCTGTAGTAATTTCATGGGTGTAGTTATGTGAGTGAACTGGATGCAAAGTGACACTGTTATTTTTATAGTTGATTGGTTTTAAATAAAAGGTTTTTATGCTAGGAGTGTTTTTTTTCCTTCACTGTGGCATATTAATCTGAATTGTGGCGTGGATTGTGAGATGGTATGTTTGTTCATCCACTTTTGAGTTTTACACAACTCTTCCAGACAGAACAGTCCTACCTGGCCAGGAAGGGGGCTTGATCTTTCTCTTCTACAGTTTTTTCCACCCACACCTTGTGACAGGACAGTGAAAGAACTGCAGCACACCTGATTGGCTCATTGGGCTACCACTCCCACCCCCGTCTTAGCTCTGCTGTACAGTAGACTGCATGTGGCTGGAACCAAGTCATATTCAGATTCCTATGTATACATTTGAATGAATGATTACAGAGCTGCATTCATTTGTGCTTTTTATATCTGTCTGTAGCCTTGAAGGCAGTGCTGTATCTTGGCCTAGGCCAACAAGGCCCAGGCCTAGGGCGGCACTTTGCAGGGGGGCAGCACATAAGGCTGCACTGATGGCCACTGATGAGGTGGCACTGATAAGCTGCACTGATATGCCACACTGATATGCACTGATGGGTGCTAATATGCTGCACTGATGGGCACCAATTTGCTGCTTTGATGGCCATTGATGATGCTGCAATGGTGGGTACTGATAAACTGAACTGATGGGCACTAATTAGGCTGCACCGATAAGGCAGCACTGATATGCTCCACTGATGGACACTGATGAGGCTGCACTAATGGGGACGAGGCAGCACTGATAAGCTTCACTGATGGGGCTGCACTGATATGCTGCCCTGATGGGCACTAATAGGCTGCACTGATGTCCACTGATGAGGCGTCAGTGATATGATGCACTGCTAGGCTGCACTAATGGGCACTGATAAGCTGCACTAATTGGCACTGATAGGCTGCACTGATGGGGCTGCACTGATGGTAACTGATGAGGCCACACTGATTTGCTGCACTGATGGGCAGTAATGAGGCTGCACTGATGAGCACTGATGAAGCTGAACTTATGGGAACTGATGAGGCTGCAGTGATGGGAACTGATAGACTGTGGTTGTGGCCTGTGATTTACAGATGACAGGGCGGGTCATAAATAGGAAAGGGTGTGGCCTTTACAGGAAGGGGTAGGTCATATTTAAATTAGGGGGTGCCCAAGTTTTTCAGGCCTAGGGCAGCACAAAACCTAAATACACCACTGCTTGAAGGGTAAACCAAAAACAACTATATACTGTATATTGCCAGTCCTTAGATAGCTCAATAGAAAGCACAAGCAACCTTATCTTTTACTGTATAGGTTCTTTTTAAAAACATTTCTGAAAACAGGCGAAAGAACAAAGCAAATGATAAGCTCATTTGTACAGAATATTTATTTTAAAATGTAAAATGTGCCTGTCTTTTAACCTGCTTTTTTTATGATCACATGGTAAAAAAAAAAAAAAATAACTTTACTGACCTTTATGTTAATTACATGTTAAAAGGAAAAGACAATTATTTTAATTGAAATAAAAACATTTATAATACAAAGAAAAGTTAGCTACAACAAAAAAGAAAATGACATTTAATAATAAAATGCCATGTAAGAAGCAACAATTATATGTTTTCGTTTGCTTTCTCTCAAAGTATAAATTTACTTTTAAAAGTACATTAATATAAAAAAAAAGCTTGTAAGAAAATCTGCAAATAAAGCTTCCATCATTTTTTTTTTCAGTACTTTGAGGCCTGGCTTTGTTTGCATTCAGTCCATCAGCGATTGACACTGTATAGCATTGAGACATAGACCTGCAAAACAGAACTGAGAGTAAGAAAGGTCTTTTGGATGTGCATTCTGCTTTCCATGGCAGGTATTTCCAAAGTGACATGAGATGGAGATTCTTTCTGTACAGTGCAGATTGCAGACAAGCAATATTTTTAATGCCCTGGGCCTATGAACACAGGCAAAGCACAAGGGAAATTAAGTATGAGAGTTATGTCCTCCTGGCCTGACCGATCAAAACTGCTGAATGTTAGGGACCCAAAAAAAAGACTGGATGAAGTTGCTGGTGCTGAAAAGGGAGTGAGGAATGATGAGTATATTTCCCTGTTAAGCTTTACTAACCTTTTAAAGCAAATTTAAATTGTAAAATACTTATCTGATTCAATATGGCCTGCACACAGCATGCACCTCCATGTACCTACAAGTACATTTTTAATGTAACCATCTTAGGTGCATGATATGCAGATGCATCATGCGTGGGATGACTACAGCGCCTTTCTCTACTCCTGCCCAAGCCTCATTTTAAGCCATCCATCACACTATCAGACCAAAAGTGAGGTTTAGAAGGTGAAAGGAGTCAGAATAAGGTGCTCAACTCAACTCATCTCATCTGGCCCAGTAATGCCTCGTACACACGCAACGATTATCGGCCGACCGATCGTCCGACTTTTGTCCAGTGTTGTTGTGTTGGTTGAAATGTGCTCTAGACTGCACACGAATTTTCTCGGCCAACAAAAATCAACTTCAGAAGTGATGTCATGTGCTGGTTTACTTTCAGTGTGTTTTTTCTTCTCTGAGCATGCCCAGTCTTGCTCATCAGATTTTTGTCTGCCGAAATCTGTACTGACTGACTGAAAATCGGCCGTTCTGTTGACGGCCAACAAAAATTTTATAGCCTGCACACCAGATTTTGTTCGGCCGAAAAGTCGGAGTCGGTTGTCGAAAGCATCATACTAACAAGCCGAAAATCGGCCGATCGGACGTTGGCCGAAAATTCACGGCCAACTATCGATGCGTGTGTACGAGGCATTATAGTCATTCCAGGCATCCAAAGTGCTTCCATTTACATAGAAATAGATTGCTATGTGTTGATTATATACTGACTTGGGTAAATATTTTTTACATTAGGGTTGCTTTAAGCAAATCACACAGGGTTTAAAATATCAGTCAGCTCACCCATGTACAGTATCTCACAAAAGTAAGTACAAACCTCGCATTTTTGTAAATATTTTATTATATCTTTTCCTGTGAAAACACTGAAGAAATTGCACTTTGCTACAATGTAAAGTGTACATCTTGTTTAACAGTGTAAATTTGCTGTCCCCTCAAAATAACTCAACACACAGCCATTCATTTCTAAACTGCTGGCAACAAAAGTGAGTACATCCCTAAGTTAAAATGTATTAATTGGGCCCAAAGTGTCAATATTTTGTGTGGCCACCATTATTTTCCAGCACTGCCTTAACCCTCTTGGGTATGGAGTTCACCAGAGCTTCACAGGTTGCCACTGGAGTCCTCTTCCACTCCTTCATGACAACATCACGGAGCTGGTGGATGTTAGAGACTTTGCACTCCTCAACCTTCCATTTGAGGATGTCCCACAGAGGCTCAGTAGGATTTAAGTCTGGAGACATGCTTGGTCAGTCCATCACCTTTACCATCAGCTTCTTTATCAAGGCAGTGGTTGTCTTGGAGGTGCGTTTGGGGTTGTTATAATGTTGGAATACTGCCCTGTGGCCCAGTCTCCAAAGGGAGAGGGTCAATGTTCTGCTTCAGTATGTCACAATACATGTTGGCATTCATGGTTCCCTCAATGAACTGTAGCTCCCCAGTGCCGGCACGCCTCATGCATCCCCAGACCATGATATTCCCATCACCATGCTTGACTGTAGGCAAGACACACTTGTCTTTGTGCCACACACGCTTGACACCATCTGAACCAAATACGTTTATCTTGGTCTCATCATACCACGTGACATGGCTCCAGTAATCCATGTCCTTAGTCTGCTTGTCTTCAGCAAACTGTTTGCAGGCTTTCTTGTGTATCATCTTTAGAAGAGGCTTCCTTATAGGATGACAGTCATGCAGACCAATTTGATGCAGTGTGCGGCATATAGTCTGAGCACTGACAGTCTGACCCCCCACCCCTCCAACCTCTGCAGCAATGATGGCAGCACTCATACATCTATATCCCAAAGACAACCTCTGCATATGACGCTGAGAATGTGAACTTAACTTCTTTGGTCAACCTTGACAAGGCCCGTTCTGAGTGGAACCTGTCCTGTTAAACCAGTGTTTCTCAACTCCAGTCCTCAGGGCACACTAACAGGCCAGGTTTGCATGAAAAGTGAAATACATCACAGGTGATATTATTAGCTGCTCAGTGATTGCAGTATTCTAGTCTGCATCTCCCCAAGGTAATACCTAAAATCTGGCCTGTTAATGTGCCCTGAGGACTGGAGTTGAGAAACACAGTGTTAAACCATTGTATGGTCTTGGCCACCATGCTGCAGCTCAATTTAAGGGTCTTGGCAATCTTCTTATAGCCTAGGCCATCTTTATGTAGAGCAACAATTCTTTTTTTAAGATCCTCAGAGAGTTCTTTGCCATGAGGTGCCATGTTGAACATCCAGTGACCAGTATCAGCGAGTGAAAGCGATAACACCAAATTTAACACACCTGCTCCCCATTCACACCTGAGACCTTGTAACACTAACGAGTCACATGCCACCGGGAAGGGAAAATGGCTAATTGGGCCCAATTTGGACATTTTCCCTTATGGGTGTACTCACTTTTGTTGCCAGCGGATTAGACATTAATGGCTGTGTGTTGAGTTATTTTGAGGAGACAGCAAATTTACACTGTTATACAAGCTGTACACTCACTACTTTAGATTGTAGCAAAGTGTCATATCTTCAGTGTTGTCACATGAAAAGATATAATAAAATATTCACAAAAATGTGAGGGTGTACTCACTTTTGTGAGATACTGTATGCAGACCGTGTGCTCAGTCTGTGGCCTTCGAAGCCAGAAAGAAAGGAAAAACTTGCATCTTTATTTGGTCCATTAAAAGCAGGTTCTAAAAGAAAACCATTCATAAGAATAGCAGGTTGCAGCTTTGGAAATACATGTTTTGAACACTGTATGGAAGTTCACTTGAAAAATATAATGTCACATTATTGTTACTTTGTATGTAGTCTGTTTCATTCATTAAAGTAATTGTGGTTTTGCACAGGGCAGCCTGCATCCTTCTCTTCTCGGGTCCCTCTTTGCTGCTCAAGGCCCCTCCTTCCTCTCGAGTGCCCCAATAGCAAGCAGCTTGCTATGGGGGCATCCAAGCTGTGCTGCAGCTCCGTGTGTCTATTCAGACACGGAGCTGCTGTTCGGCCCCACCCCCTCTGTCTCCACCTCAGCAATTAGAAATTGCCAGCAGTCCACCTCAAAGCCCTAGTCGGTTTTGGCCTATACCCCCTTGTCACAGTCTACTACCGCCCCCAAACAACATCACATAGTTATTGGGGATTTTGCAACGGGCGATATACCCCCACCCTCTCACTCTAATTCGATCACTTTTTTAGAGTTAGGTCACCCTTGCAAACAACGCTTAAAAAGAAAGCACACAGAAGAGGGTGTAGAGGAGGACTTAGAACCCACCCTCACCCAAAACAAATTCCGGAAACTGTAAAAATATTTAATCTTTCATCTTTCTCCTTATCCACTCAAGACACTTCCCTTCTTAGCAGAGGCCTCTCCTTTGCACCTACCATTGCCCCCAATTCCTTCTTATTATTCAAAGACTTACATAAATTCATCAGCAAATGAACCCTGACCAGATTCTATAACATACAGTCTAACAAAACCACTCCAGAGACCACCCCACTCACTCCCGCTATGTCCAATACTGCTGGGGCCCATGCAGAGCTTCCCAGCAGTCCTATTGGTATCCATGATATCTCCACGTATACAGAAGTCCTCTTCAGTGACATAGAATCCGAACTACTCCTTTATACCACCCCTCTACCTCCCCCCCAGTACAACATGCCTCACTATGCCCCAAATCCACCTTTTATCCAACCCGCTCCAAGGGCCCATATATTGAAACTTTCTATAGGGTCGTATTTTCGGAAATTCAGAAAATGTGTGAAGAAACCTTCCAGACTCGTAAATACCTGCCACAAAACTTAAGCCGTGGTGAACGACTATCCCTAAAAAATTTCACCGAGAATCCGGATATCATCATAAAACCCGCCGACAAAGGCGGTGGTATAGTCATCCAAAACAAAACTGATTACATCAATGAATCCCTTAGATTACTGTCTGATAGAAACACTTATGTAATATTGCCGAATGACCCATTACCCAACTTCCAAGTTGAGGCCGAACTACTCATCACCACTGCCAGCCACCAACACATCATTGAACCCAAGGAAGCATCCTTCCTTAAGAGAGATTATTACAAAACACCCTACTTCTACCATCTGCCGAAAAATACACAAACATCCCACTGCACCCCCAGGCAGGCCCATAGTCGCTTCTATGAACAGTGTTACTAGCGGCCTTTCCCAGTATGTAGACACCTTCCTGCAACCCCTTGCCCAATCTCTCCCGTAATATATCCGTGATTCTGCCCACCTCATGGAACTCTTGAGGCCATACACCTGGGAGGAACAACTACATAAGTACTACAAATACTTATGGCTGTCGCTTGACGTTAACTCCCTATATACCTCCATCCCCCATGACATTGGACTGACAGCCACAGAATACTTCTTATCCCATGACAACATGATCAACCCAGATCAAGCCATCTTCATATCACAAGCCATAAAATTCTGCCTTACACATAACTACTTTCTCTTCCAAGATACATGCTACCTCCAGACCACAGGCACTGCCATGGGGGCCAATTTTGCCCCGTCCTATGAAAATCTCACAATGGGTTTTGGGAAAAATCATTAATTTGGCACAATAACCCATATATCCAGCATCTCATCTTCTACGGGTGTTATATCAATGACCTCATTATCATCTGGGACGGCCCATCCACCATCATCCAGGACTTCGTCCACCATTGCAACAATAACCCCTTTGGTTTATCCTTTACATCTGCCTGGCATCATGATCATTTAGCCTTTTTAGATCTAGAACTGGGCCATGATGGCGGCACCATAATCTCTTGCAACTACTCCAAACCTACCGCTGGTAACTCATACCTACATTATGATAGTTGTCACCACCCATTATGGGTTAAAAACATTCTCAAGGGTCAGTTCTGCCGGTTACGGCAAAACTGTACAAGAGTCTCTGACTACATTTCCCAAAGTAATCATCTCAAAAATAAATTTCTGGACAAAGGTTACCCCAACACACTTATTGACACAGCTTAAAATACCTATCTCCCCGGTAAACCCCCCAAAAAAGATAATCCCACATCTGATTCCACCATTCGGTTTAACACCAGATTTCACGGACGACATAAAAAGATGGAAAGTATCATCTCCAAACTTCTCTCCGCCAATATTCTTGACAAACCACGCATCACCTACCGGAGGGCCCCCTCCCTCAAGAACAAAATTACTCCCAGCAAACTAAAAAATCCCATATCCAACCCCCTCTGCCTTGTACCCCTCAAGGGGATGTTCCAGTGTAAAAAAGCCCTCTGCAAGACCTGTGAATTTGTACAACACGGTCAGAAATCATTCTCCCACAAAGGTAAAATATATACCTTTGATAACTTCCACAATTGTGCCACTGACCATGTAATTTATTGCCTTTCTTGCTCATGTCCACTCTTATATGTAGGACGCACTATTTGCCCCTTAAGACAATGGTTCGGTAAACACAGAAGTTTTATCGAAACTGGCTGTGACCTACATAGCGTCCCCCGCCACTTTCTAGAGTCCCACAAACAATCCACTGCCTTAATTACGGGTTTGGTTCCTTGAATCCATCCCCAAGAATCTACCAGCAGCAGAACGCTTCTCACTACTATGTGAGAGGGAAACGTTCTGGATTTACACCTTAGACAGCCTCAGTGCCAACAGGTTAAATGAGGAACTTGATATCAACACCATCCTGTAGTCCAATTGCCACATTCTGCCACTAATACCTCATCTAACCTTATTTTGTTACTATTTCAGGTAAATTCACATTGCATATCACATTTGTCATTTTCATCAGGACTCCCTAGTAAGTGTAACCCATATCCCATCCCCTCCCCCCTCTGGTTCCCCTTCCCCCCCTTATCCCCCCCATTTCTTACCCCCATCCCCTCCTTTCTTTCTTCTTTCCCCCCAACCCCCCCCCCCCCTGACTTTTATTATGACCTTTATCAAGACCCTTATTACCATTATCCCTACATCTATAAAGTCGCCCCTTTTAACTTTTTGACTGTACAGCATATTATATTAATACTTGTGTGCATATATATGTATATATATAACAAATGTTTCTGCCCACTCGCATCCCAAAAGTATACCTCGTATGGACTCAATATAATTGTCCTCAGTATTATACATATGCACCCCCCATTCCTTTGCCCCCTTGGAAACCTATTGTTCATCCTGTATAAATAATATCTGTGTACTCCCCAATTTACTACACATTGCATTGCCGCTTCAAGTTTTTCCATCTGCATTGCCGCTTTAAGTATTGCACACGCCCCCCTGTGGGCTATATAGACTGTTCTCTCTCCTCGTCTGGACACTTGGCAAATGTGTGCGCATGTCCAGGACCGGACATTGACGCATGCTCTGAAACGCGTTGTGAGCCCAGACTGCCCACACTGCCCATCTATACCTCCGTAACGTCAGACGCCGCTGGCGGCCACCGCCGGCCACTGCACCAGCCTCTGTCCTCACCACTGTCCACCGTGATCGCAAGAGCGGGCCTCTCCAGTCCTCCGGAGCTGTGGGACACTACCTGTATGCCGCACATACCATCACCTGCCCCAAGAGCGTCACATTTGGACTTACGAATCGACTTACTTTCATGTAAGTTGCTACATTATTTATTGTAATAAAACTTTTCCACACTCAAGAGGCGCTTTCCCCGCCTTCTACTTTTCTACATAGAGTTGGCTTCACTCCTCCGGTCAGCTGCCCTAAGTGCTCATCCATCCACCCATCCCTGGATCCACCCCGGGCCTTCTCAACCCTTACTGGATTTCAGGTTAATCTAATACCTTTTTCCTCCAGGGAGTTGCACGTGGACTTTCCATCTCCCCCTTGTGCGTAATATTTATGGTTCATTGTGTGATGCCTAACTGTATCCTGTTTACATACCCCGGATACATTTCCTGGCATTAATCCTCACTTGCAGCTGTTACCCCCATAGCACTATCTCTGACCGCCATTACTTCCCACTATTCTTCTCCTGATTGACTGAGTTTGATTGACAGCCAGGGGGGCCAATGGCGCTGCTGCTGTGTCTCAGCCAATCAGGAGGGATGGCTGAGGGACTCGTGGACATTACTGGACAGAGATGGGGCTCAGGTAAGTATTAGGGGGCAGAGGGGGGCTGATGCACACAGAAGGCTTTTTGCTTTAATGCATAGAATGCATTTAGAGAAAAAACCTTCTGACTTTTTCAACTCCTTTAGGTAATGACTATGTTATTGCAGAATGAACAGGCCCATAGTAGAAATTTAAAAATTGCTCTAGTCCATAAGGTATATACAGGTGTGAGAGCTGATGTGGTTAAAACTGTGGAGGATAAACTGAGTTCTTACCACACAGGTATCATTTTCCATGCTATACTTTTGTTTGAGTCAAGCAGCATTTCTGCATACTATTACTGTTTGAAATATGGCTTAAATCAGGCCCCTAGGCCTTTAAAGTTTATAGCTTTTATTTAAAATGGTTGTAAATGCTCAAGGTTTTTTACCTTCCTGCCCCGCTAATTCTAACCTGAGCCCCATCTCGATCCAGCAATATGCACAAGAGCAGTGTCTCTCCCAAGGTTTTTGCTCCTTAGCACTCAGCAGAAGGGAGGAGCCAGGAGCGCAGACGAGGGACCCAAGAAGAGGCGGATTGGGCCTCCTGTGTGCAAAACCACTGCCCAGAGCAGGAAAGTATGACACCTTTGGTATTTAAAAAAAAAATGTTCCTTTAATATCACTTTAACTTACAATGGGGAAGTGTTTTAAAAACTCTGACCTGACAAAAATATATTCTTCTCCTTAAAGCTCTGTCAAAATCATATGCAGTTATCTATCCGTCATATCATAAAATATTTCAATTGCACCATTTAAATACCTTTTCTATGAATTAAACAATGAAAATAAAAATACAATAGTAATATGTGTCACAAAAAGTGTATAATTGCCAACATAAGTCTTGGGTTCGAAACTGCTGTTGTAGCATCTCTGCTGCTCTGGCTGGGAACATTTCATAAAACCACTATTAGTTGGGAATGGAAAGGAGTACTTAATTGTTAATTTAACTAAATTTAAGACAAATAATGAATGTTTCCTTACTCATTACACTTCACTAAAATGTAATTGTGTGAATATGTTGGAGATTTGCATCATATATTTTCATGATCATATTTTAAAATTTGTTTCACTGAGAAAATCTATTGCTGGATACCATGGTAGCAGTAAAGATCAAGGCCATGATATGCATGCTATAACTAATGGTTCAGTAGGCAATTCTAGGCATGTACTCGGCTGAGCTCTGCAGATAAATGACCTGTGCATGTAGTAGGATTAACAAAGCCCCTTTCAATATTATATTACAACAACTTTAGATCTATTCCAAAAGATGATTTTTTTTTCATTTGAATGTCATGGTATAATAAACTTTTATTGCCCATCCTAAAGTGTCCTTAGCTGACCTAGGCTACCATAAAAGGGTTGATTAGAATTAAGAAATTTTATTTTTCCACTAGCCACACTAGCCCTGCTTGCAAGATATTTTTTTAAACCTTTTCGTACCTCTAACTTATCCTCGCCTGCTGTTTTTCTGTATAAAATGTACCTCATTTTAAGGGATGAGATTTGGGTTTACTGTTACCAAATGTACCTAATTTTAAGGGATGAGATTTGGGTTTACTGTTACCATAGGTTTTCCATGAATGCTGTGTGTTTGATGTTTGTAGACACAGCAAATTAATGATGGAATTTAACAGGTCAAATTCTTTGTAACCATAATGCACTACTAGGCCTTTTAATTTAGATCAGCTGGTTTAGAAGAGCCAATAAGGGGGCCCTGCTTGCAAGATATTTTTTTAAACCTTTTCGTACCTCTAACTTATCCACGCCTGCTGTTTTTCTGTATAAAATGTACCTCATTTTAAGGGATGAGATTTGGGTTTACTGTTACCATAGGTTTTCCATGAATGCTGTGTGTTTAATGTTTGTAGACACAGCAAATTAATGATGGAATTTAACAGGTCAAATTCTTTGTAACCATAATGCACTACTATGCCTTTTAATTTAGGTCAGCTGGTTTAGAAGAGCCAATAAGGGGGATTTAGGAAAAGCCAGCCAGTGCACTGTAAAAGAGGTCACAGCAGCCATATTGACAATTTTTCTTGCTTGGGATAGCTATGCGCTTAAAATCCTGTGAGAATGCACTCCACAGCCCATTGCAGGTGTATATTCTAATGGGATTGAGAGCTGTCCCAGCATGCACTGTGAGACATGGTGATGGGCAGAGGTATTTGTTCTTTATTTTAGATGTGTTAACCATTCATTAATGCAGAATGTTTCGAGTTTTGGTGGCATCCTTCATTTGCTAACTTAAAGTTAGCAAAATGAAGGATTTCACCAGGTGCAATAAGATAAAAAAACATCTATGTGCAGCGACCCCCCCTCAGCCCCCCTAATACTTAGCTGAGCCCCATTTTGATCCAGCAATATTGCAAAAGAGACACACAGCTGGCACCATTGCTGTCAATCAAATTTCTTGAGCTAATGAGGAGAGAGAGAGGGGTGGGGCCAAGCTGCTGCTCTGTGTCTGAATGGACACAGTAGCAGCGGTTCGGCTCGAGTGCCACATAGCAATCTGCTTGCTGCGGGGACACTTGGCAGGAGGGAGGGGCCAGGAGCGCAGGCAAGGGACCAGAGAAGAGGAGGATCTGGGCTGCTGTGTGAAAAACCACTGCACAGAGCAAGTAAGTATAAAATGTTTGTTATTTTTAAACAAAAAAAAACAAGACTTTAGTATCACTTTAAATTATTAAAGTTGCAAGTGTTTAGATATCACTTACATCCCTTCTTCGGGCTGCATGAAGCCTGAAGAAGAGATCTATGTTATCCCAAAATTGCACCTTTAATAGCTTAATTTAGCCAATAAAAGACAGTTCTTTGTTTTTATCAACAGCTTTATTTTTCCTTAAAGGTCTGCCTCAAATGGTGACAAGAATGGAATATACCTTGGCAAATGTTTTTCTTCCACTGCAGCAAAAACCTGGCTTGGGAAAGTTGTTAATTGATACGGTGGTATGGGTATTTGTGAGTGCTGTTTATAGTTTCAAGGCTTCCTCTGGAGAAGGGCAGCTTGTAAACATTGTGTGCTTGCCCTTTCCCTCTTGTGCCAGGAGAAAGGTGCACAAAAAAAGTTAATAAGGTCCGAAGGAGATTGAAATGAGTCTCCCAAGAGTCTGCCAGCCTCATAAATTCAAATTGGGTTCCCTTTCCAGCTGCAATTATTTTTATCTAGTTTGCATTGCTGTCCCTGTCTGTGTTTTCATGATGAGGAGAGGGATGGTTTCATGGGGAAAAATAATAAAAATTATAAAAAAAGTAGATTCATAAATAATGTTTAACAAAAATGAAAAATAAATACAAAAATGGTCATGTCAGCTAGACCTATGTTAATATGGGACTGCCCAGGCTATGAACTGAAGGAAAGGAACTGTTTTCAACAGTTCCTCGCATGTATGCTTTACCAAGGGGGACCCCAGCCCACCCCCGTGTGAATGAGAGTGGGGTGTATAGTACCCCTACTCATTCACCAAAAAAAGTCAAAGGTAATAAAAACACAACAGTTTTTAACAAGTTCTTTATTAAAAAAATAAAACCACCGACCCAAACAAAAAAAAACCCCGCTGCCTGCAGACGACGACTGTTTCCGTTCAGGGACACAGCCACATAAACGGGAAACATAGGGACAGGGGTTATCCTATGATGTAATCAGGTGATCCTGCCCCATGTCTACCTCTCATTGGACGAGGGTCATTATGGGGCTGGATCTCCCAGTGACGTCACACTGGTAACTTCCCCCTCTATGTTTACCTGTCAGAGGGCTGTATCCCTGGACGGGAACAGTTATGTTTTTTTTTTTTTTCATTCGGGTTGGCTTTTTTATGTGTTTTTTTTTAAACTGTTGTTGTGTTTTTTCTAAACCTTTGAGCGCTTTTTGTTGAATGAGTAGGTGTACTATGTACCCCATGGGAGGCCAGGATCTGGGGGCCCCCTTGTTAAATGGGGCTTCCAGATCCTAATAAGCCCCTGCCTACAGAACCCCACAACCACTGGGCCAGGGTTGCGGGGGAGAGGGAGCTCCACTGCCCAAGGCAACCCTCCCTGTTGAGGGGATGTGGCCTGGTATGGACTGGGGTCCCCACACTGTTTTTTTTTTTTTAATTTAAACAGGCATTTGTTTTTTTTCTTTGCCCAACCGGGTGCAGTAAAAACTGGTTGTTAAGGAGTGGTGCCGGGAAGCTTTGGGGTAAAAACAATTAAATTGCGGGATAGTCTGTATCGGTACGTGTGAGATACACCTTTCCAATTTTTGGGGCGCATCTCATACCGCTGAGGATTGCAGGGTGCTTCAGTGTGCCTCCTGCCTGTTCCGAACTCCTCCTACTCCTCATCCTGCCTTTGGGGGTACAAAAAAATAGTAATTTGGGCCTAGTCTGGGTCTGTACGTGTGAGATACATACACCTTTTGATATCATATTTTCTATTCCGCTATTCAATCTACACCTATGGGGTAAAAACAATTAAATTGCGGGATAGTCTGTATCGGTACGTGTGAGATACACCTTTCCAATTTTTGGGGCGCATCTCATACCGCCGAGGATTGCAGGGTGCTTCAGTGTGCCTCCTGCCTGTTCCGAACTCCTCCTACTCCTCATCCTGCCTTTGGGGGTACAAAAAATAGTAATTTGGGCCTAGTCTGGGTCTGTACGTGTGAGATACATACACCTTTTGATATCATATTTTCTATTCCGCTATTCAATCTACACCTTTGGGGTAAAAACAATTAAATTGCGGGATAGTCTGTATCGGTACGTGTGAGATACACCTTTCCAATTTTTGGGGCGCATCTCATACCGCCGAGGATTGCAGGGTGCTTCAGTGTGCCTCCTGCCTGTTCCGAACTCCTCCTACTCCTCATCCTGCCTTTGGGGGTACAAAAAATAGTAATTTGGGCCTAGTCTGGGTCTGTACGTGTGAGATACATACACCTTTTGATATCATATTTTCTATTCCGCTATTCAATCTACACCTTTGGGGTAAAAACAATTAAATTGCGGGACAGTCTGTATCGGTACGTGTGAGATACACCTTTCCAATTTTTGGGGCGCATCTCATACCGCTGAGGATTGCAGGGTGCTTCAGTGTGCCTCCTGCCTGTTCCGAACTCCTCCTACTCCTCATCCTGCCTTTGGGGGTACAAAAAAATAGTAATTTGGGCCTAGTCTGGGTCTGTACGTGTGAGATACATACACCTTTTGATATCATATTTTCTATTCCGCTATTCAATCTACACCTTTGGGGTAAAAACAATTAAATTGCGGGATAGTCTGTATCGGTACGTGAGAGATACACCTTTCCAATTTTTGGGGCGCATATCATACCGCCGAGGATTGCAGGGTGCTTCAGTGTGCCTCCTGCCTGTTCCGAACTCCTCCTACTCCTCATCCTGCCTTTGGGGGTACAAAAAATAGTAATTTGGGCCTAGTCTGGGTCTGTACGTGTGAGATACATAATCCTTTTGATATCATATTTTCTATTCTGCTATTCAATCTACACCTTTGGGGTAAAAACAATTAAATTGCGGGATAGTCTGTATCGGTACGTGTGAGATACACCTTTCCAATTTTTTGGGCGCATCTCATACCGCCGAGGATTGCAGGGTGCTTCAGTATGCCTCCTGCCTGTTCCGAACTCCTCCTACTCCTCATCCTGCCTTTGGGGGTACAAAAAATAGTAATTTGGGCCTAGTCTGGGTCTGTACGTGTGAGATACATACACCTTTTGATATCATATTTTCTATTCCGCTATTCAATCTACACCTTTGGGGTAAAAACAATTAAATTGCGGGATAGTCTGTATCGGTACGTGTGAGATACACCTTTCCAATTTTTGGGGCGCATCTCATACCGCCGAGGATTGCAGGGTGCTTCATTTTGCCTCCTGTTCGGACCTCCTCCTACTCCTCATCCTCATCCTGCCTTTAGGGTACAAAAAATTGTAATCGGGGCCTAGTCTGTGTTTGTACATGTGAGATACACCGTTTTGTAAAATTTTTCCTATTCCGCTATTCAATATACACCCTGTTTGAGTGTAAACAATTAAATTACGGCATAGTCTGTATCGGTACATGTGAGATACACCTTTTTAAATTTGTTTGGAGCATCTCCTTCCACCGCCGAGGATTGCAGGGCGCTTCAGTTTGCCTCCTGTTCCCAACTCCTCCTACTCCTCTTCCTCATCCTGCCTTTAGGGTACAAAAAATTGTAATCAGGGCCGAGTCGGTGTTTGTACGTGTGAGATACACCGTATTTTAAAATGTTTCCTATTGCGCTATTCAATATACACCCTTTTGGAGTGTAAAAAATTAAATTACGGCATAGTCTGTATCAGTACGTGTGAGATACACCTTTTAAATTTGTTTGGCGCACCTCCTTCCACCGCCAAGGATTGCAGGGTGCTTCAGTTTGCCTCCGTTTCCGAACTCCTCCTACTCATCTTCCTCATCCTCCCTTTAGGGTACAAAAAACTTTAATCGGGGCCTAGTCTGTGTTTGTACGTGTGAGATACAGTTTTTTGTCCTTTTTTCTTTTCCGCTATTCAATATACACCCTTTTGGGGTAAAAAAAATTAAATTGCGGCATAGTTTGCATATTTGAGATACACCCGTGCGATACTGTTGTTGTTTTGTTCCGCTATTCAATAAACACCTTTCTAGGGCAAGATCATAAATTACAGAAATATGAGGAGACCGTCAAATAGGGGCCATGGCCTGGGTCGTGGTGCTGCTGGTAGAGCTCCTGTTAGAAACACCTTCCTCAAGTGTGAGTAGGCGACAGAACCTGCAGCAGTATTTGGTAGGGCATCATACGCCTCTAGAAGTGATGAGGCCAGAAGAAGTAGAAGCGATAGTAGATTGGGTTGCTGACAGTGCCTCCAGTTCCTTCACATTGTCTCCCACCCAGTCTACTGCAGAAAGGTCAGAGTTGGCACCTGCAGCCAATGTCCAACCGTCTTTCACCTCACCCCCTTGCAAATCAGGCAAGCAGTCTGAGCCCCAAGTCATGCAGCAGTCTCCTTCTTTTTGATGACTCTGTCAGCAGGGTTTCCCAGGGCCATCCACCTAGCCCTGCCCCAGAAGTGGAAGAGATTGAGTGCAGAGATGCCCAACCACTTATTTCTCAAGATGAGTACATGGAAGGACCATCGCAGCACGTCTCCGATGATGACGAAACGCAGGTGCCAACTGCTGCGGCATTCAGAATTGTGGAGACCGACAAGGAGGGCAGGGGTGAAGACTGGGTGGAAGATGATATGGAGGACGATGAGGTCCTCGACCCCACATGGAATGAAGGTCATGCAGGTGACCTGAGTAGTTTGGAGGAAGAGGCGGTCGTCGCACAGAGCCACCAGCACAGCAGAAGAGGGAGCAGGGTGCAGAAGCGGAGCGGCCGTGCCCTAGACACTACGCCTGCTACTTCCCAATGCAGCAAGGGAACGAGCGCACCAAAGCCAGCTCAAAGGATTTCTCTAGCGTGGAAGTTCTTCAGAAAATGTGCTGATGACAGGACACGAGTGGTTTGCACCCTGTGCAATCAGAGCCTGAAGCGAGGCATAAACCTTCTCAACCTGAGCACAACCTGCATGATCAGGCATCTAAGTGCAAAGCACGAGCTGCAGTGGAGTAGACACCTTCAAAACCAAGAAAGGTCTCTGGCTCCTCCTGCTTCCTCTTCTGCTGCAGTCTCGGCCTCTCCATCCACATCTGTAGTGATACCGGCACCTGCCACCCCGCAAACAGACGATCTGTCAGCAACACCACCACCTGGGTCACGAACCATCTCCACAATGTCCCGTGGAAGCGTTCAGCTTTCCATCTCCCAAACACTTCAGAGGAAGAGGAAGTACCCCCCTACCCACCCGCGATCCCTGGCCCTGAATGCCTGCATTTCAAAATTCTTGGCCTTTGAAATGCTGTCATTCCGTCTGGTGGAGACGCACAGTTTTAAAAGCCTTATGTCGGTGGCTGTCCCACAGTATGTCGTGCCCAGCCGCCACTACTTTTCCAGGCAAGCCATCCCTTCCCTGCACAACCAAGTGGGGGAAAAAATCAGGTGTGCACTGCGCAACGCCATCTGTGCCAAAGTCCACCTAACTACCGATACGTGGACCAGTAAGCACGGTCAGGGGCGTTATATCTCCCTAACGGCACACTGGGTAAATGCAGTGGCGGATGGGCCTGAGGCGGATAGCAATTTGGCGCATGTCCTTCCACCACCGAGGATTGCAGGGCGCTTCAGTTTCCCTCCTGTTCCTAACTCCTCCTACTCCGCTTCCTCATCCTCTACCGCCTCCTCATCCGGTCAGCGTAACACCTTCACCAACAACTTCAGCACGGCCAGGGGTAAACGACAGCAGGCAGTTTTAAAACTTGCCTGTTTGGGGGAAAAACCACACACCGCGCAGGAGTTGTGGAGGAGCATGGAACAGCAGACAAATGAGTGGTTGCTGCCAGCGAGCCTCAAGCCCGGCCTGGTGGTGTGCGATAACGGGCGAAATCTCATAGCAGCTCTGGGCCTAGCCGGTTTGATGCACATCCCTTGCCTGGCGCATGTGCTGAATTTGGTGGTGCAGAGGTTCTTTAAAAATTACCCCGATATGTCAGAGCTGCTGCAGAAAGTGCGGGCCGTCTGTGCGCACTTTCGGCGTTCTCACCCTGCTGCTGCTCGCCTGTCAGCGCTGCAGCATAACTTCGGCCTTCCCGCTCACCGCCTCATATGTGACGTGCCCACAAGGTGGAACTCCACCTTGCACATGCTCCAAAGACTGTGCGAGCAGCAGCAGGCCGTAGTGGAGTTTCAGCTGCAGCACGCACGTGTGAGTCGCTCTGCGGAACAGCACCACTTCACCACCAATAACTGGGCCTCCATGCGAGACCTGTGTGCCTTGTTGCGCTGTTTTGAGTACTCCACCAACATGGCCAGTGCCGATGACGCTATTGTCAGCTTAACTATCCCACTTCTATGCCTCCTTCAAAAAACGATTCGGGCGATGATGGAAGAGGATGTGGCACAGGATGAGGAGGAGGAGGAGGATGAAGAGGTAACATTTCCAAGGCTTTCAGGGCAGTCATTCGCAAGGGGCTCCGAGGGTGGGTTCCTGCACACACAAACGCCAGGGACACAATTGTCCAGCAGGGGCACAGTTCTGGAGGATGAGGAGGATGAGGAGGAAGAGATGGAACCATGTTCACAGCAGGGTGGCACCCAGGCCAGCTCATGGCCATCACTGGTGCATGGCTGGGGGGATACAGAGGACACAGACGATACACCTCCCAAAGAGGACAGCCTTTTGTTGCCTCTGGGCAGCCTGGCACACATGAGCGATTACATGCTGCAGTGTCTCCACAACGACCGCCGAGTTGCCCACATTCTAACTTGTGCTGATTACTGGGTGGCCACGCTGCTGGATCCCCGTTACAAGGACAACGTACCGTCCTTAATTCACTCACTGAAGCGCGATCGCAAGATGCGCGAGTACAAGCGCACGCTGGTAGACGCGATGCTGCTGGCATTCCCACCTGACAGTGGGGCCACAGTGGAAGCACAAGGCCGAAATGTGGAAAATGTGGAAAAGCTTTGTCAGCACGCCACAACAAACAGCAGCACCAGCAGCTCATATGGAACGTCTTAGCAGGAGGCAGCATTTCACCAACATGGTGGAGCAGTATGTGTGCACACGCCTACATGTAGTGAATGACGGGTCTGCCCCCTTCAACTTCTGGGTCTCCAAATTGGGCACATGGCCTGAGCTTGCCCTTTACGCCTTGGAGGTGCTGGCGTGGCCTGGAGCCAGTGTATTATCTGAACGTGTATTTAGCACGGCTGGGGGCGTTATCACAGACAAGCGCAGCCGCCTGTCCAGAGACAATGTGGACAAGCTCACGTTCATTAAAATGAACCAGGCATGGATCCCACAGGACTTTTCCGTACCTTGTGCAGAATAGAGATGGATACCGACCTTACCCAGCCATTGTTCTATTTTTGCTCTTTCTCACTCTTTTGGGGTGTACCCTCATTTAAAATGACTGAAAAAAAGCAGTGTTGGCTACCTCGTCCTCCTCCACCGCCGCTTCCACCTACACCGCCCATAGGTGTGCGCAGCCTATTGCATTAGGGTGTGCACCCCAAAGTTTAAATACACATGCATGTGTTTGCCTACATGTATATGGCCCCGGTACATTACTCTCCCTCCTGGCAAAGTGAAATAGAAGTGTGTGGCACTTCTCTTATGGCAGAGCAGGTCCGAGGGAGATCTTTCCCATCTCCTCACTGGCAAACAGAGCGATAATGCTAATGTGCCCTAGGTGATTAGGGTGTGCCCAGGCATACCCGGCACACCCTGTGCACACGCCTATGACACCGCCACATCCACCACCACCTCAACCTTCCTCCTACTCCATATGGGCCTCGTCCTCCACACATGAAGAACATTGTTTTATTTTTCTGTTTTTTTTTGTTGTTTTAAGTTATTTCCCTATCCACATTTGTTTGCAGAGCACTCGCCATGCTCTTAACTATGTTTTGCTGCCATTTGCAGCACTCTAGCCCTTTCCATTGGTGTTTTAGATCCATTTTAGTGCCTGAAAGTTTGGGTCCCCATTGACTTCAATGAGGTTCGGTGTCCGGGTAAAGTTCGGAAAAAGTCCGGGACACGGACCCGGACTTTTTTTTCAAGTTCGGCCGAACCCGCCGAACACGGACATCCAGGTGTCCGCTCAACTCTATTCATTTCCAATCGACTGACAAATACCATTCAGTGATGAATCCATCTCATTAATCTAACTTCTTTATCTCCCCTCCTGCTAACTTATTTACAAGATAACCTCCACTTCGCTCCCCCCTCTCTACTTACTTCATTTCACCCTCTTTCTCTATCTTCTTCTCCACTCTATCAATGCGCAACTCTTCACTCCCCCACACTTACTCAACAACACATAGCTAAAATTACTACACTTCCTTCAGTCCCCACATTTATGGGACAAAATCAAAAGTGCTTTTGATTGCTCACATACCTATTTTGCTGTCTCACTCTACCACTCTCGGAGTTTCACCCTCATAATAGTTCATCTTCATGAGTTTCGAGTTACAGCTTTTTGGATACGTTTTTGGCATTCTACCTGTTCAAAACTACAAAATTTGTTCTTACTATGTTTGTATTTTTTCTGAACTGTTAACTTGGACCATACGTATTTACGATTACAATGTTTCTGTACTCCTTTATCTTTTTTTTTCCCAATAAACCTCATGGAATAAAAAATAAATAAAATCACTGCTCCTGAAAAAACAATAGTTTTTACAATTTTTTTTTTTTAATTGGTTCATGTCCCCCCAGGGCAGTACCCAGGCCCCATATCACTTTTATGTCCAATTACTTGCATATAAGCCTTCAAAATGGGAACTTTTGATTTTTCCTGTTTGGCTCCTATAGACTTCAATGGGGTTCGCCGTTTGGGTTAGAACATTTCTCCTATTTGGGAGTTCTTGTTACCATGCCCATTGCAGTCTCTCCATCTCCCTGGTGACGCTTAGCTGTTCTACCATCCACTCCCCTGGAGCACAGAAACCACCAGTGCGGCCTGCAACGTGGGACACCGCAGACCCCAGCTTGCACTAAAGCCCCGTACACACGCACAGATTGTTGGCCAACTGGTCCAGTGTTGTTTGTTGGTTGAAATGTGCTCTAGACTTGCACTGGACTTTTGTTGGCCAACAAAAACCAACTTCAGAAGTGATGTCATGTTCTGGTTGACTTTCAGTGTGTTTTTTCTTCTCTGAGCATGCCCAGTCTTGCTCATCTGATTTTTGTCTGCCAAAATCTGTACTGACTGAGGAACAATCGGCCGTTCTGTTGTTGGCCAACAAAAATTTTATAGCATGCACACCAGATTTTTTTCGGCCGAAAATTCGCAGTTGGTTGTCGGAAGCATCATACTAACAAGCCTACAATCGGCCGATCGGACGTTGGCCAACAATTTACGGCCAACAATCTTGCTATTATACTTGCCTTCATCTTGTAGGTGCAATACCTAAATAAATGCTCTTTCTGTCCATAAAAAGCACTTTGATTGGCGCTGATTCTCTGCTTCTTCCCTGCTGTTTTAGTTCACAGTTTCTAGATTTAATAATTACTGATCTGCAAGACTTCTTTACTGTGATAGTTGTGCAATTTTACATACAAAATATCTTCTATATTGAATCATAGTAAAAACATCTTTTAATTTTAAAGTGCATGTATAGACAAAACTATAACTTTGGATAGTATAAGGAAGGATTAAATCCCCTTTGATAATATTTTCATTGCTTGTGTCTCCTTGGGTAGATTTTTCTTCATTTGCCTGGAACACATGCATTCTGCATTTCAGGCGACTGTTCACATTTGTGATACCAGAAAAACTATCAGCGCAAACCAAAGTATAACACAAAATTAATGTGTGTGAATATAGTGTGGAAAAATATATATCCTCAAGTGTGTAAATACTAATCCGGCAGCAAACACCAATCGTGTTCACAAATCACAAACCATACAAATAATACAAAAATGTGCTGCGCCAGAAATCACACAAATAAAACAGTGATAATATGTGATAATAATAGATGAAAAACAGTTCATAAGGCACATAATCGTGCTAGTGCTCCAATCAAAGAAATCTCCAAAAGTCCCAGTGTTCAACTGAAATGTGATCCAATCGTGATAAACAACGAATATTGTGAGCACCGTTTAGTGAATCCCTCCACCAGACAGATAAGCCTCTCACCTTCCCATCAGACCCAAATGGGCCAGCAATCACATAACATGGATAATGGATTTCCAGGAAAGGGCCTCTCTACTGTGTAGCTCCAGGGATTCCAAGATATATGTGGGGATAAGAATGGGACAAAATCTAGTGCTCTCCGTATATATATATATAAATCAGCTTTATTGAAGAGAATAAACAAACTCACATTTGCAGGGCACTCAGCTGTGCCTGCTTTGCTGACATGTAGTGTAGATAGTGCTCCGGAGAAACGATCTGCGTCGGCCACGCACGCTCCGCCCCCCCTATATGCGTTACGTCGAGCGTGATGCTCCTTTGACTTCCTCGGAAGTCCTTTGACTTCCTACCGAGGAAGTCAAAGGAGCATCACGCTCGACGTAACGCGTATAGGGGGGGCGGAGCGTGCGTGGCCGACGCAGATCGTTTCTCCGGAGCACTATCTACACTACATGTCAGCAAAGCAGGCACAGCTGAGTGCCCTGCAAATGTGAGTTTGTTTATTCTCTTCAATAAAGCTGATTTATATATATATATACGGAGAGCACTAGATTTTGTCCCATTCTTATCCCCACATATATCTTGGAATCCCTGGAGCTACACAGTAGAGAGGCCCTTTCCTGGAAATCCATTATCCATGTTATGTGATTGCTGGCCCATTTGGGTCTGATGGGAAGGTGAGAGGCTTATCTGTCTGGTGGAGGGATTCACTAAACGGTGCTCACAATATTCGTTGTTTATCACGATTGGATCACATTTCAGTTGAACACTGGGACTTTTGGAGATTTCTTTGATTGGAGCACTAGCACGATTATGTGCCTTATGAACTGTTTTTCATCTATTATTATCACATATTATCACTGTTTTATTTGTGTGATTTCTGGCGCAGCACATTTTTGTATTATTGACTGTTCACATTTGCTGTGTAGATTCTCACTTACTGCATAACAATCCACTTATTTCAAGTGTTACTAAACCCAGGACCCTGCATTCATTATATCTGGTCTCCCACAGTATTCAATGGTCGCCACTGCACACATATCACAAAAAAAAAATGGGCCCGAGTGCGCAGCAAAGACTGCAGTATATAATCCAAAAAAGATAGAGCGGCACTCAGGGGTCTTGAAAGGTGAATGCACAATGAAGGTTTTATTTCAACGTTTTAACAAGGCATAAGCTCCTCTTCCTCAAGATGGTCTGCCACAGTACAAAGAACATGGAAATGCAATTATTAATAAATATAACCTGCTAAATACCCTTTCTCATCAGCAGTATATAGCAGATTTGTGACTTCTATCAGTGTCCGGTTAAAGCTTGTAGGAGGAGTTTTCTGACTGTCCTATGAGACTGCAGGACCCCTGACCCTCTGTCTGGACAGTCCTAATTGTCCCTGTACTGATCGCATGCACTCTCCCAGGAAAAAAAAAAAACATCTCTCTATCAATACACACCAAACTGAGCATGTGCAGCCTGACTCCATAGACTCTGTGTTATCAGGAAATTATCAGGGGACAGTAGAAGGAGGGGAGGATCAGAGAAGCCAGGATCAAACAGCCTTTTTACACAATACGGAGGATTAACACCTTAGGTTTCACAGTAAGTATAACAAGCACGCTTTACTGCATATACAGACTGATTTTACTATTGTAGGTTTAGTAACACTTTAAGGCTGTCCACTCCAAGAGGCAGGAAGAGCAAGGTTGTTATCATTACAATGGAAAATTAGAATGCAGACAGCTCTTTCAAACTAACCATGCCTGTAGGAAGAAACTAGTTAGCACACTGGCTGGTGTGTTAATAATAAGGCCTTTTAACAATATTTATGATGGAAATATAAAGCAATTTTTCATGCAGTTAGGTCCATATATATTAAGACGCAGACACAATTTTAGATTTTTTCAGGTATTTACCAAAACATATTTAAGCTATAGTTATATAATGGATATGGGCTGAAAGTGCACACTCTCAGGTTTAATTTGAGGGTATATACATCCAATAGGAGGAAGGGTTTAGGAATGATAGCTCTAAGGAATAGCCATCCCCCCTTTTTCAAGAGACCAAAAGTAATGGGACAATTAAATCAAAAGCGGTTTAGTGGCTATGTGTGAGTTACTCCTTCATTTTTTCTTCATCAATGAAGCAGGTAAGAGGTTTGGAGTTGATTCTAAGTGTAGTATTGGTATATGGAATCTATTGCTGTGAACCTACATCATGCGTTCAAAGGAGCTGTCCATGCAAGTGAAACAGGTTATTGTAAGGCTTCAAAAACTAAACAAATCCATAGCAGCAACATTAGGAGTGGCCAAATCAATAGTTTGGTACATTCTGAGGAAAGAGGAATGCACTGGTGAGCTCAGCAACATAAAAAGGCCTGGATGTCCACTGAAGACAACAGTGGTGGATGATTGCAAGATCCTCTCCATGGTAAAGAAACACCCATTCACAACATCCAGACAAGTGAAGGACACTCTCCAGGAGGTGGGCGTATCATTGTCAAAGTCTACAATCAAGAGAAGACTTCATGAGAGCAAATATAGAGGGTTCACCACAAGGTGCAAACCACTCATAAGCCTGAAGAAATGAAAAGCCAGAATAGACTTTGCCAAAAAACATCTAAAAAAGCCAGACCAGTTCTGAAAAGCATTCTTTGGACAGATGAAACTAAGATTATTTTGTACCAGAATGACCGGAAGATAAAAATGTGTAGAAGGCTTGGAACAGCTCATGATCCAAAGCACACAATGTCATATGTAAAACATGGTGGAGGCAGTGTAATGGCATGGTCATGTCAGTGGTGTTTATCGATGATGTGACAGAAGGAAGAAGCAGCCGGATGAATTTTGCAGTGTTTAGAGATATACTGTCCGCTAGGGATGATCGAACGGTTCGGAACATTGGGTGTTCGAGGTTCGGCCGAATTTCGAACTTTTTGCCCAAAAAGTTCGGAATTCGGCAACCAGAACCGCCCAAAATGCAATGCTTCAGGAAATGGGCTTTAAAAGCCCATGATTGGACCAGAACCATTAGCAAAAGCCAATTGAGGGGGCAGGAGAATGCTAGGAATGTGATTGGAGTGACTAGGGGGTCCCTAGACCAATCATTAGTGAATACGCCCCCCAGTATATAAGATCGCCCCCGCCATATTCCTAGCATTGTTATACTGGACATGGAAGAGAGTGGAAGCAGTTCTGTTAATTTTACTTTAAAAGTGTCATTTAGCTATTTTTAGTGTGAGGAAAGGGATATCTAGTGTAGTTAGAGTGCTCCTTTACACTTAAGTTAGCTTCAAAAATTTAGTTTCTGTAGGGAAAGTGTTAAGTGTAAGGGGACCGTAGTGTAGTGTAGGGTTAACTGGCAGTGACTGCTATGGCAGGGTGACAAAACCCTTCCATAGCAGGGTGACCGCTATAGAGAAATGATCATTTCTCTGAATTGCTTCGGCACACCCATATGGCTTCTCACCAGCCAAGCATTTTTTATGCTGCAGGGGCTGCCACTGCCAGTGCTTTTTTGAGGACATGTTTGATGTCAGACATGACATCTGAACATGTGTATAGGGGGTATATATACACATATATGTCTGAATATATACCCCTAGACATATATAGGTGTGATAGTAGCAGAAATAAATGCTTGCATTAATGAAATCATTTACAGTAATATATTTCTGCTACTATCACACCTATATATGTCTAGGGGTATATATTCAAACATATATGTGTATATATACCCCCTATACACATGTTCAGATGTTTTGCCTGCCTCAAAAGAACCCAAAAAAATGCCAAAAAAACGCTAGCATCAAAAAAAAAAAAATGCCCAGGTGTGTTTTTGCTGGCATTTTTTGGGGGGTTTTGGAGGCAGGCAAAACATCTGAACTTGTGTATAGTGGTGTATATACACACATCCATATATTTATATACACACCTAGACATATATAGGTGTGATAGTAGCAGAAATATATGCTTGCGCTAATGAAATCATTTACAGTAATATATTTCTGCTACTATCACACCTATATATGTCTAGGTGTGTATATAAATATATGTATGTGTGTATATATACCACTATACACAAGTTCAGATGTTTTTCCTGACTGCAAAGAACCCAAAAAAATGCCTGCTTTGAAACCGGCAAGGTGTGGAGAGAAGCTAACCCCCTGAGCTGAAAGTTTTCTAATACATACAATCCTTTTTTTTTCTGGTTCTGGACATGCTACAGAGCTGAAACTTCACAGGTACACCTTTTAGACCTCCTAGACACAAAATCACAATGTTTGAGGCAGGCAAAACATCTGAACTTGTGTATAGTGGTATATATACACACATACATATATTTATATACACACCTAGACATATATAGGTGTGATAGTAGCAGAAATATATTACTGTAAATTATTTCATTAGCGCAAGCATATATTTCTGCTACTATCACACCTATATATGTCTAGGTGTGTATATAAATATATGTATGTGTGTATATACACCACTATACACAAGTTCAGATGTTTTGCCTGCCTCAAAAGAACCCCAAAAAATGCCAAAAAAAACGCTAGCGTCAAAAAAAAAAAAATGCCCAGGTGTGTTTTTGCTGGCATTTTTTGGGGGTTTTTGGAGGCAGGCAAAACATCAGAACTTGTGCACAGTACCACTATACACAAGTTCAGATGTTTTTCCTGACTGCAAAGAACCCAAAAAATGCCTTCTATTAAACCGGCAAGGTGTTACAGCAGCGAAGCCAACCCCCTGAGCTGAAAGTTTTCCAATACAAACAATCTTTTTTTTATGGTTCTGGACATGCTACAGAGCTGAAACTTCACATGTACACTTTTAGACCCCCCAGATACTAAATCCAAAGTAAAAATCAAAAAAATCTCTTTTTTTTTTAATTTTTCAATAATTGGCTTTTTTATCAAAAATGAAAATTTTTAAGAACTTTTTTTTGTGTGATTTTGTGTCTGGGGGGTCTAAAAGGTGTACCTGTGAAGTTTCAGCTCTGTAGCATGTCCAGAACCAGAAAAAAAGATCATATAGGTGTTAAAGGAGGGTCTCACATCCCTGCTCTACTGAAAAATTATCTTTTTTTTTTTCATGGTTCTGGACATGCTACAGAGCTAAAACTTTACAGGTACACTTTTAGACCCCCCAGATACTAAATCCAAAGTCAAAATCAAAAAATCTCTCTTTTTTTTTTTTTTCAATAATTGGCTTTTTTAGCAAAAATGACAATTTTTAAGAACTTTTTTTTGTGTGATTAATAGTTAATGGGGCATTAACCAGAACCCTAGGCACTTTTTAGGGGCATTTATTGGGTTTTAGGGCTTAAAAATTGTGTTTTTTGATTACCGAAGTTCGGGTCCCATTGATTTCAATGGGGTTCTGAAATCCGAACCGAACTTTTGGAAAATTCGGGTGTTCTGGTCGAACCGAACTTTTCAAAAGTTTGATCATCCCTACTGTCCGCCCATATTCAGCTAAATGCAGCAAAGGGCGTTGCTTTATAGTACAGATGGACAATGATCCAAAACAATGTAACATAAAAGTGATAATCTATGAAACCACTCAAAATGTGATATTAAAAACAATTAATAAAATAATGCTGCTACTTGAAAAATAAAGACAATAAAATAAGTGAAATACAAACATATGAAGTTGCATATATGTGCATCACCAGTAGCGCACTAACATCACCATATATAGCAGTGATGAAAAAAACGGAAATAAACCATACAGTATGAACAAATATAAACTGAAACATATAATTGTCCCACAAAAAATCCTCTTAAGTAATAAAGACAAAATCCGAAAAGAAGTATGTGTTAAGTGAAATCCAATGCAGAGTTGAAACCACCACGAAATGCCACCATCGTTGTGTGTCAACATTGGCCCACTCCCATCAGTTGGTCACGCACCAAATGATATTGCCCCCAATTCTCATGGTTAGGCAATTGCGCTTTAGACAAAAAATCCTTTGGTAAGCCAATCTAATTCTCCACCCCTCTTATGGTAAATAACACTCTGTGGGTATACATAAAAAAGAAAGGCTCCACTAGTGTAATATTGCCAAAAGCTCAAGCATTTATTAAAAATTAAATGCAATAATCCACTCAATTATTAAAAATTTGTAACAGGCATTGTAAGCCTAGTATTATACATCAGCAATCAGAACCCCCCCCCCCCCGATCTCACCACCTCCACGCTGGTTCATGACAATCCGGGGACCATCACTGGCTCTCACACTGTTACTGCAATGATTCCGGCTACCATACAGTCACGTCTCAATGCGTTATGTCACTTTTGACTTTGTCACAGGGGGAAAATCCAAAATACTGCAAATGCAACCCAGGAACTTTTTGAAGGCAAATAAGTGGAATATTCTGCAATGGCTGGGTCAATCACCTGATCTCAACCCAAATGAGCATGCATTTCACTTTCTGAAGGCAAAACTAAAAGGCAGAAAGACCAACAAACAAAGAAGACAGCTGCAGTTAGAGTGTGGCAAAGCATCAGAACGGAGGAAACCCAGTCTTTGGTAATTTCCATGGCTTCCAGACCCTAGGCAATCCTTGCCAGTAAAGGATTCTCATCAAAATATTAAAAATGAACATTTTATTTATGATTATATTAATTTGTCCAATCACATTTGAGCCTCTGAAAATGGGGATAAAAATGGTTGCAGTTTCTAAAATTTGTACTTGATATTTATGTTCAACCCCTTAAATTAAAGCGGAAAGTCTGCACTTCAAATTCATTAGGATTGTTTTGTTTTAATTTTAATCTTGTGGCATACTCAGCCAAAAGTATGAAAAGTGTGCCTGTGTCCAAATATATGTAGCACCATCCCAGGTAGGTGCTAGGTAAAACATATCTGTGACCCTGTTCTGCTTATCAGGAGGGTCTGATCTACTAGTTTAGCCTGTCACATGTTTCTAAGTGTGAGGTCACTGGGTCTGAGGGAGTGTCCCCATTGCAGCCAATGAGGGACCTTATTGGATAGTGGAGGAAACCTAGCCAGTGGCACACTCTGTTTTATGTCAGTTCCAGTGGGAGGGCATTCCTGCAATGCATCCTGGGATTGCACATAAATAGGAGGGGAGCATGTGACAGGATGTCTTTGGACGGGAAGCCAGGTCCCAGGAGGAGGGTGACTGTGGTCTCTCCTCCTGTTTCTGAGGAAGGTGGTCCAGGCAGTCAGCCTAGTGACCAGGGGATGAGCTATGCTGTAAAGGATCCAGTGTGTGCTGACAAAGTGGAGCTGTGGGGCAGGATTCTTCCAGAAAACCAGTGTTGTGAGTACTCAAGATCTGCCCAGGGGTCTGTATAAGAGAGGGGGCCACTCCAGAAAGGTCAAGGGGATCAGAGAGCCAGCTAACCTGGGATGTTACAGTAAAGGGGGTACCAAGGTGTGAAGCCCTGAAGAATAGGAAATAAAGAGGGCACCAGGAAGGGCCCTGAAGTGTCTCAGCAGTACAGTCTGCACTACAAGTCATCTACCTCAGGAAGGAGTACCTTAGGGGCTTAAAGGACTTTTCACAGTCAAAAGTAAAAAGCTAAAGTAATCGGCCTAGCCATGACCAGCATCAGTCAGCGTTAACCAGCGTCAATCCGTAGTTCTTTATAGTCCCTGCCTATTTTGTGCATAGTTCAGTTGTTGGAGTATCCCACTCATCCCTTCTCCTATCCAAGTTCTCAATAAACCCTAAAAAACCAAAGAAACTGGACTGGTTCTTGTCTGAGGTAATAACACTTGGAAACATGCCTAAATGTCCTACTGTTGCTAATGGTAACCCAGGGGAACCCACACTCAGCAGCTCCAAAGGGAGCAGTGCTACATTTATATGGACCTAACTGTATTCCTTATCAGTACAGTCAGCACTGTTTTGGATCCTCTGCTTTGTATTATTACAATATTAAATAGATAATGTGACCTGCTATGATTGATTGCCTTAGGTTGCTGAGCAGTAAATCCCAATTTTAGTTTATTCGCTCCTCAGCATATGGCCCAACCCTCTTAGAACACCACTGTACCAATCCTGGTAAAAAAAAAAAAAGTCTGAATACATACATTTTTTTCCATTAGTCCTAAGTCTAATAGTGGGGTCTCCTTGCATGTCAGCAGTAATGGTTGGGTCCCCTAATGCTGCAGATAGTTGTGCCCAGGCTATGATATGACGCTGCTCTCTGCAGCATTTTCCTGTGAGCCCAGAGCATCTGGAACAATTAACCCTCTGGTTAGGTCGTTAATGGCTTAGGCTCACAGGAAGTGCGTTAAATGAGGCTGGACAAGAAGTGACGGAAAAACTCTGCAACAGGACACAGAAAGAATAAAGGAAACTAACAAGGGTTTTAATCATTCTCTATTCTTTCCAAAACAAAACAGAAATGTGTTTGGCTATACATATACTTTAGGTTTGTTTGGATTCCAGCAGTTACTACATGTTTGTGCTCAGAGCTTCAAAGAGCAAATCAATCCAATGCACCTCTGAGTAGTCACAATTCCCATAGTTCTATATTTCCCCAAAGCCTTCTTTATTCCTTGTACAGGTTTCATAGGAAGTTGTTTAACAAAATAAGGCAATTTGTCATAAAAATAAATTGCCTATCCCTCAGGTATAAAGAATATATATGCAAGGATCCTGGTTCTCTTGGCTCCCCAGAGAAAGGTGCTACTCCTAAAAGAGCACACCATACATCTTAAAACATTCTATTGCAATCTTAACATTTATGTTTTCTTTTTAGAACTAAAAATGTAAAATACTATATCTATTAAAGAAAACACAATTTGGAAGGAGATGCACTTGGGGAAAAGAAAGCAGGATTAATCTACAATGACAAAAAATTAAATTATAATAGCCAAATAGAGAATAGTAGATTATACTCAAATGGTAAAATAATTATATTGGTGACACAATTTTATGCAATGTATTTAGCAAAAATCTGCAAGATGCATTACTTCTATTTGTACTGACACAATAATGTATTCTGTACTGTATGTTCTTTTGTCCTTTATCTTCTACCTTTTGTCCTAATCTTTACCTTTACTTCTGACATGTATTTCTTTTTTGGCAGTGGACAATTCACTAAAATATAAATTACAGCATATAATTTTTTCTGGCTTTTTTTGACCTCGCAAATCTATAAAACCAGAAAATAGTGCTGTGCCAGAAATCATTAACATCAATCTTTGTACATAAATACAAATAAAAGTACATAAAAATTGTGAAAAAACATCCATACATAATCCACGTGCTGATATAAAACAAATTCAAATTTCATCCACCATCCATGCAAACAGAAAACAAAGTGCTCGGTGCTTTATCCTCCACCTATGTGAACAAGCTGCTCACCTTACATTCTGACCCCTGTGTCACCAGAGGCTCAGATATAGCAGTTACCCTTATGGGATATATAAGGTCACGTGATGTCTCAGGTTGTGTTTCCTAAGGCCAACTCCACTGCACTTGATCCAGATCAGCAATATATAGAAAGACATAAAAGGAACATCTAATGCTCTCTGTTTAGGCTGAATATTTATTAAAATAAATCAAAAACGACTCACAAAGATAGCACTATACACATTACGTCAGGCGTTGACTTCCTCAGTAGGGGTGGAATCATAGCATCACATTGCTCATTAAAAAGGCTAACTGGACCGGCGGCACCACCTCCCCATTTGTTTCAATCACGCCCAGATCCGGAAGTGGCGTGATCAACAGAAGGGATCACCACAAAAGCACACACCGTCAAGCTAATATATAAAAGACTCAGCCGGATAAGTGAAAAAATATATAAAAAATTGGCATATAAAAAAATATACCATCAAATTGGCACTAAAATAAAGAGAGCCTGTCTGTTGGACATAGTTCAAATCATGGCCATCATTACAATAATTGTCACATAAACATATTTATTAAACATAGAATATTGAAAACCAAATCACAATAAACATAAAATAAATAATGTAATACACCTCCTCACATAAAAGATATGAGGCATAAAATCTATACCTAGACCCCCCTCTTAATATAAAATAAGGTTCCATGTATACAGCCCATACTTGAAAAAGCCAATCAGATATAATCTATTTATTTGTCACTAATGAAAGAGTTAAGGTCAAAATCAATATTCAATCCTCTAGGAAAAAGTACCATAGCTTCAAAAACCCTAAAGGATTTTCTTTTACTTGTCTACTAAAATTCCCTTCCTCTCCAGTGCTTATCAAATTTCTCAATCCCCCAAAACTTCAACGAGTCTAGTTTTCTATCATGAACTAAAATGCCTAGATACATTATGTTTTATTGCCCCTTTTTTTATATTTTTAATATGCTCTGCCACCCTAATGTTTAAACATCTAGAGGTACGTCCTGTATATTGGAGTCTACAACTGCATTCCAACATATATATGACCCTTGTGGTATTACAAGTGATTAAATCTTTAATCCTACACTGCCTTCCTATGCTTCTAGACATAAATTCCTTTCTCTTTTTAATGTTCCCTTTAGCATGACGGCATGCCACACATCTGCCACATGCATGGAACCCAGTGATGAAATCAAACAGTGTGTCCTTTCTCTGAATTGGGGGATAAACAACTCCAGGGGCTATTAGATCTTTCAAAGTGGGAGCTTTTTGGTATATAAACTTAGGTTTCTCAGGTAAATGGGGCCCCAATACCTTATCATTCCTGTCTTTATTTACAATTCTTTATATTTGCCTAAATTGGACATTATAATCAAATAGTAACCGAAATTCAAAATCAGATATAACTAATTTATCAACATCTTCTAAGAGTGTATTCCCATTTAATTCCAGTACTTTACTTCTATCATTTTGTGCCTTTTCCCTTTTATACCCTTTTTTCTATGAACCTGTTTACCAAGATACCAGACTGTTGTAGATAGTTAAATTCCCTAGAACAATTCCTACGTATTCAGATGAATTGTCCCTTAGGAATATTACAAAGCCATGTCCTATGGTGGCAACTATCAAGTGGTAAATAGGAAGTTATGTCTGGGGGTTTAAAGAAATTCCCAGTCCCCAATTGTTGCCCTTCCTTATAAATCTCCAGATCCAGAAACTTAATCGGTCCCATACTGATGGTCCAGATGAGTTTGATGTTTTCGGAATTCCCATTCATCTTATCCACAAATCTATTGAACAAGGATCTGTCCCCCTTCCAAATAATCACCAGATCGTCTATAAATCTTTAAAACCATAAAAGCTCAGTTGGTCGATCCGCTAAAACTTCTTCCCTATCCCAGCAGGCCTCGCCCCCATAGCCACACCTCTTACCTGCAAGAAGAAATCGTTCCTATACCAAAAAAAAATTATGACTGAGAAAGAATTTGAGAAATTTCAAAATAAATTTTCTATGTCTCTTGGTTAGCTCCGAATCCTGCAATGCCCTCCTCGCTTCCCCCAGCGGGATGAAGTAACGAGGAGACGTTGGTGGAAGTTGCAGCAGAGGAGGAGAGTATGTCCGGTGAAGGGATAAGAAGATAATTTCCTGCTTGATTTCTCTGGCTTCAACTTACACGCTTTCAGCTGTCCCGATAAGACAGCAAATGGGTCTGGTGAGTATTCATTTTTTACCTTGGTGGAGGAATACTAGCTGGTGTCGGTATTGAATTACATTGACACAGAATATCGTCATCCGTTTGGATCTATAGTTCGATTGGACTTTTTTTTCATTGATGAACTGGATTCTTACACACTTTTAATAATATTGTTTTAGCGCTGCAAACTATATTTATATTTAAAAACATCATTATTGTTAAAATCACCCATATCCCTAATGTACTTTTTCCTTTTCCTTTCTTGGTTTTCTATATCCATTTTCTCAATTTTTTTCTTTAAATCACTCGCTAACCTGATAAATTCCAGTAAATCCTTAAATGGTTCTATTTTATCTTTAATCTCTTTAATCTGCTGCTCCAGTGCTAATAATTTCTTCTGCTTACGTGACAATAAAAATGCAATCAACTCCGTACCCTTGCTTTTAAAAAATATAAAACACTCTGTATGGGATTCCTAATCATCCAGTCCGTCATTTGGGAGAACATCCCACCTCAGACCTCTGGGTACGAAGTCGTGGGCCAGATATTGTTCAAAGGATATCACATCCCACCATGCCCTAGTTTTCTTGTCCACAAGATATCCTAGTTTTTTTAAAAGAGTGTGAAAGATCATCACTCCTTCCCCTATGCTTATCATCAGAGAAAATATCTTCAATTTGACGAATATCTTCAACAAATCTATAGTCTGGCATTTTTCTTTATACAGACCAAGCCATGCCAGTCCTTAAACACATATGAATATGGGCTTACATAAAAGGCCATGTTTATATAGGTGTTTAACCAGTTGTGGGCCGGAAGGATTTGCCCCCTTACCACCATGCCATTTTTTGTAATTTGGCACTGCGTTATTTTAACTGATAATTGCGCGGTCGTGCAAAACTGTACCAAAATAAAATTGATGTCCTTTTTTTTCCCCCACAAATAAAGGCTTTCTTTTGGTGGTATTTGATCACCTATTTTTTTTTTTTTTGTGTGCTATAAACAAAATAGAGCGACAATTCTGAAAAAAAAAAAAGAAAACAATATTTTTCACATTATGCTATATAACAATCCCCCCAAAATATTTAAAAATCAAAATTTTTAATCCTTTTAGACCAATTTGTATTCTGCTACACATTTTTTTGTAAAAAAAAAAAAAAAAGGGCAATAAGCATATTTTGATTGGCTTGGGAAAGATTTATGTCATTTTTATTTATTTATTTTCTTTTTACTAGTAATGGCGGTGATCTGCGATTTTTAGTGGGACTGTGAAATTGGGGCGGGCAGATTGGACACCTAACTGACAATATTTTACATTTTTGGGGGGACCAGTGACATAACTACAGTAATCAGTGCTAAAAATACGCACTGTTACTGTAATAATGACACTGGCAGGAAAGGGGTTAACCTAGGGGTGATCAAAGGGTTAATTGTGTCCCTAGGGGTGCTTTCTAATTTTTTGGGGGGTGGACTCACTAAATGAACACAGAGACCTGTGTTCCCAAATAAAATAGTAGGAACACAGGATCCCTGTGTTCATCTGTGACAGAGGTAAACGAGGCAGGCCGCCGTTCTGTCTCCATAAGGAGCAATCGCGGGTGCCCGGCGGACATCACGTCCGCCGAGCTCACTGATTGCCCCCCTCTAGCCAATCAGCATGTGCGCGTGCCTCCGGAGGCATGCATGCACCCCCACTAGCTGCTACATGAAACGATGTACAGGTACATAGTTTTGCTAAACAGAGCCGACCTGCCGCAGTAATAATTTTAGCGGGACTGCGACATTGCGGCTGACAGATTGGACACCTAACTGACATTTTTGACACTTTTGGGGGGACCAGTGACATTACTGCAGTAATCAGTGCTAAAAATATGCACTGTTTTGGTAATAATGACACTGGCAGGGAAGGGGTTAACCTAGGGGCGATCAAAGGGTTATTTGTGAGCCTAGGTAAGTGTTTTCTAACTGTGGGGGGGAGGGACTTGTTAAATGATCATAGAGACCTGTGATCCTATATAGAAGGATCACAGGAGCTCTGTGATCCTTTCAGAGAGAACAACAGCTGACCGTCTCTCTTTCTCAGCGGGGAGCGATCGCGGGTGCCCGCGGCCAAGATTGGCATCCCCGCTGCCTAGTGCCATCCTCGCCCCCCAGCACCACTCTCTCAAACTGCAGTGGGCGGTCAGCAAGTGGTTAAGGGACATGCAAAAGTAAAGGGGGTGCAAAGGATCATAGGGGAGAGCTCATCAGTCTATGTCTTTAGGGGGCAACCATGATTTCCTATCCTAGAAATCTATATTTAATTTTGTATGATCTTAGGTATAGTTTTTTAATTCATACCTATATTTTTCACGTACATTGGTCATTCAATGTATTGCTCATCTACCTAATTGGTACAAAGGACTCCAATTAATAGAGATAATCCAAATAGTAGATGGTAGATAAACTTCACTTAATTTATCTAAATTGTATTTAATTTATCTTCTCATATGGCTTTACCAAAGTAGTTCGCCACCGATCCACTCTTTCTTTGGTTGCTGGTTAGTGAAATGAGTGGGTGTGCAGCCATGAGCGCACACACTAAAACCTCACTCACCAAAATGTATTCATGAATACATTCTAAAATGTGTGTACATTTTAGAAGATTTTATACTGCTACAAACACCAGTGCTACAAACACCCTGTTATAGTATAAAGAAGTGGGGAAATTTTGAGCTATCCCATTTATGCCATAATCCTAATGACTAAAACAGGAGAACCACTGATACAAATTAGATTTGTTCAGTGGAAAAATAATAGCGGACTTTAAAGGCACATATCAGGCAGGCAAAATATTTGTTTAAAAAAAACATGTATATTTTATTGAACACATATTAAAATATTAATCAAAACAAAAGAAAAAAGAAACAAAGCACAATATATACAGATTGACTGTGTTAAAATCCACATTCTCTATGAATCTGATTTGGATATACAGACATTTTGCGTGGTTACATAGGATAGATACTATGATAGTGGTCTGAAGAGATCGACGCGTTTCGCCTTAGCTTCTTCTGGACCTCAGACGTATATGTATTTTCTTTTAGTAAAGATAAAACACATAATTAATCCAAACTGTACATTGAAAACTTTATATTCAAATAGGCATCAAATGCTAAAAAACACACCTCTCAAGATGCAGAAAAATGTGTAATCCGTGGCTGTCAGTAACCCATAATGATCATACAGAGGAAGGGAGGGAGATAGGCAGGGGAGGAGATGGGGTGAGTCCACCTGTTGTACAGAATAAACATGGAGGGCATATAGTCTCCAGGGTAGATATAAATTTCTTATTCTAAGTTAGATAATATTATCCCATAATTACCTATACTTTCAAAGAGGATCAGGCCGGGGTAAAGAATGGCGGTGTGGCGGATGGTATCAGCAACAGGTAAGTTTTGTCTAAAAAAGAGAAATATATATGCATATATGTATACGTATCTCTTTATATGTCTCTATTTCATTAAATATATGAATCAAGATTTCTATGTTTCAATATCAATATTTGGATCTAGATGCGTCATTTTACCTTGTGTTGTTACAGAGTTCAAGTACTTATCATATAACTTGATCCCATTGTGGTAGAGAACATATATGTCCCTTGTAGATTTTTATGGAATATTTCCACTGGGTTATCTCGGTATATACTGAAAATAAGGCCAGATATATAGCAAATTATAATTTGAAGAAAGTCATATGGCTCTATTTTTCTTTTTTTGTTTGTAAATTCATATACTTACATATTCTAGTATATCTGTTTAAGAAGTTTTTATGCTCTGGCCATAATAGTCTATTCCAGTAGCCACAAATAATTGGATCCAGCCCGTGGAAAATAGGGGAGAGGGAGACTCTCATCCAAACAAGGAGCACTGAGAAAGATGCGGAATAGGTATGTATAAATCCCAGAGCAAATTGCATACAAATCAAAAGTCGTGATCTTCATTAACTTACTGCGCCGTATGCCTCCGCCAGCCCGCCACTCGTCCCGCCATGATCTGTGGGTCTATGTGTGTGCTATATATCCCCAAACACATCAGGCCGCTATTCGGCTCAGGTGTTATCGTGCTAATTGCAGCGCGCCGGAAGTGCGTCACTCACCCGCTCTCACCTATTACCTCTGGCGCCTCGGAAATACATAATCTGTTTACATCCGGCGGTGGTGTTTATTGGAACGCACACACACACACACCGGAAACAGGAGGGAACGGGCGGAAGTGACGTTCGCTCACCAACAACCCATAGGGGGTGGGTCATCGCCGCCCTGTCACTAGCCGCAAACGATCTCTCTTGTCTTTCTTGTTAATTACTGTACTATTGCCACGGTACCACACTCTCTGCAAAGAAAGAGAAGGAATTTCTGCTTTTAGCCCAATACATCAAAAACACTGGAAATTCATACATTTACACATAACAATTTAATAACTTTATATCTTGCCTTGACATTTGTAATATTCAGTTCAGCATTACTTCATATTGTACATAAAATGTATATATTTTTTATGTTGTGTATATATAATGCCCCAATATGTGGGCATATATCGGCATATATTTAGGACTTTTTTTTCTACCCCCAATTCTTGAAAAAACAAGGGGGAAGAGAAAAAGGGAAGAAAGAATGCAAGAAAAAGGAAAGGGAGAAGGGGAAAGGGATGGGCTGAGCCCTGTATAAGCAGGGCTCATTCCCCCCATTTAGAAAGGATCTCACAGATATAGGAAAGTATTTTTCCGGAATCTCATTAAATAAGTGGAGATTATTTTTATGTGTATATATATGCACATGGGGCCAATATATATGTGTTGTTGATTTTTTGAGGGAGAACATAGGGAGAGTTTTCTGGAAAAGGAAAAAATCTATTTTTTCCTCTTTTTCTCTTTTCTTACTTCCTTGTTATTTTTGGCTTTTAAAGGAAAGGTTTGAAGCTAAGTGCCTCATTTAGGCCTGGACTTGTAGTAGCTTGAAGCATATAAATCCAGCGTGCTTCACACTGCAATAGGATTTTATCGAACTCTCCCCCTCTAGGGTTTTCCAGTATGCGCTCCAAGGCAGCAAACTTGACTACCTTGGTATTATTTTTATGGTATACACCTAAGTGTCTCCCAATTGGTGTTGACAACAGATTATTTTTCCCATAGCCTATATGATCTTTGATACGGCGCCAAAAGTTTTGTTTTGTCTTCCCAATATAATAAGCGCCACAGTCGCAGAACATGATGTACACAATGCCTATTGTTTGGCAGTCCACATAATGTCTGACTGAATGTAGTTGTCCATTAGGTAGATATAGTGATTGCTTTCGTAGATCCATTCACAAAATTTGCAGCTCCCACAACGCCATGTACCCGCTAGGTCTTCATTTCTTTTATCCCTCTTATCGTCAAAATGACTTCTGATAACTCTGTCTTTAATTGATCTTGCTTTTTTGAAAGTTATTTCCGGAAAATCTTTTAAATATTTAGTTAGAATGTTATTATTTTTAAGCATGTACCAATGTTGTTGTAGGATTTTGCGAATCAAGTGATGCTGACGATGGTAAGGAGTAATAATGCGTACACTTTCCTCCTGATTTTTTTCTTTTTTATGGAACAGTTTCCTCCCTTGTTTTCTCGTGGGCCCTGTTATATGCCTTACGTAAAGTTGTTGTTGTGTACCCCCTAGCAAGCAAACGGGTCCGAAGTTTGTTTGCTTCTAAGTGGAACTGCTCTTCATTAGAACAGATCCGCCGAAGTCGCAAATACTGCGAGTATGGTATACTTTGTACCAATGGTTTCGGATGAAAACTTCGTGCATGCAGCACGGTATTTCCTGCTGTGGGTTTATGATAAAGAGTTGTCTCTATTTTTCCTGTTTCTGTGATGGATATTGTAATGTCTAGAAAAGGTATGGATCTACGATTCCATTGTGTTGTAAATTTGAGATTATATTGGTTATTGTTTAATGATTTGAGGAATTTCCGCAGGTCCTCCTCTGGCCCCGACCACAACATAAACACGTCGTCTATGTAGCGGAGCCAGAGGAGGACGTGCGGAAAGAAAAGGGCGAGGCCTTCGTCTGAGAATAAATGCTGCATGCACAAAGTTTTCATCCGAAACCATTGGTACAAAGTATACCATACTCGCAGTATTTGCAACTTCGGCGTATCTGTTCTAATGAAGAGCAGTTCCACTTAGAAGCAAACAAACTTCGGACCCGTTTGCTTGCTAGGGGGTACACAACAACAACTTTACGTAAGGCATATAACAGGGCCCACGAGAAAACAAGGGAGGAAACTCTGTTCCATAAAAAAGAAAAAAATCAGGAGGAAAGTGTACGCATTATTACTCCTTACCATCGTCAGCATCACTTGATTCGCAACATCCTACAACAACATTGGTACCTGCTTAAAAATGATAACATTCTAACTAAATATTTAAAAGATTTTCCGGAAATAACCTTCAAAAAAGCAAGATCAATTAAAGACAGAGTTATCAGAAGTCATTTTGACGATAAGAGGGATAAAAGAAATTAAGACATAGCGGGTACATAGCGTTGTGGGAGCAGAGATGTATAGTAACGAAGTAGAACTACTTAAGTACTGTACTTAAGTACCGAAATGCGGTATCTGTACTTTCCTAGAGTAGAATTTTTTCTCCTACTTCTACTTTTACTTCACTACATTTTTTCGATGATTTCGATACTTCTAATCCGATATTT